>NW_017728917.1:31762815-31810300 GCF_001723895.1 Crocodylus porosus
TCCGCCTCCGTGCTGACAAGAGGGGAGTTCCCCAACCTGTAGGTATGGTGCCGGTTGTTCCTCCCGAGGTGCATCACCTTGCTCTTGTCTGTGTTGAAAGTAATAGTGATGGATTTCCATATTGGAGAAAGCTACAAAAGAAGTGGTTGCCTTATGCATCCCAGTGGCTGGAATTCAAGTCGTGTCAGGTGATGTATAGGAAAAGTACTCTCAGAGCTGTCCTCTCTTGAATAAAATAATCAGAGTTTACACTGAATTTTGTAATCTTGGTTTAACTTGTTAATTATAAAGACCTCATTAGCTACTGAACTGTTAGGTTAGTGGTCTTTTGTTTAATTTTATTTATCCATCTGTTCAGAAGACATGTCAGCAGCAAAATCTAAATCCCCAAGCACTTTGTCTAGCCTGGAGTTTCATTTTTATGAAATGTGTTGCACAGGAAAATCAATGGTAATGCCAAAGAAAGGAGACAGGAAACACTCTAGTCCAATGCTCGGGATAACATTAAACAGCCTTAAATGCCTGGTTGGAGATCATGGGACATTTTGAATAAGACTGTCATATTGATAAAGGTTCTGGAAGACAGTAATTTTACAAAGAAACCCATTGATTTCCAGTAGCTGTTAAATTTGAAATAAGTAGCAGCTGTCATTCATTACTATGTTCAAAGATATTGAGTAGTGTGAAGATATGAAGATGTGATCAAAAAAGAACAGGAAGAATGAAAACCAACTTGCTGTTCTCAAAAATCCATCATCAAGAGTACTCTAATTTCTATTCAAAATAACTGTATCAAAGAATTTTGTTGACAAGCGTGCAACCCTAAACCGTGTGAGTGCATTTAAGTGAAAACAATTTTATGACGACTCCTTTTTTCCTCTATTCTTCTGGGGTCAATTCTGTTTCCCATACTCTGAAGGCTGTAGAGGAAGGAATTCGGGAGCAGGAGGGGCCAGGAGAGCTCCTAGCTGGCACTGGTGTTACCCTGGGGGAGACTAACAGAATGCTGCTGCCTTGCAAAGGAATGTAACCCAGGATAAGGGGAAGCCTGTTGTACAGACAGGTAACCACTGTCTACATTCAGACCCAGAGCAGGTTAGTTGGTGTTACAGCTTTTGTTATAGTTTCCTCTTTACTTTGTTATAGTAAATCAGCAGTTTGGTTTAGGAATAGTAGAGGTGGTAGGGAGATCCCAATAGTGCCCAAGGGCATGAAAGTGCCTGGTGCCTGCCTAGGGCTGAGGGGGCCCAGGACACAGAGTGGCCTTGAGACTTATACGGTGGCAGTCTAGGGAAGGACTGCAGCTGAGTGCAACTCAAGTCCAGATAGGCCTAGGGGCCCAGACAAAGCTAAAGTCAGCTCAGTGTCCAGAACAGGGTGGAGACAGGGCCAGGGGGGCCAAGACTAAAATAATCAAAATAAAAGCTGGTACCCAGAAGCCAGGTCCAGAACAGTGGGCCTGGCAAAGAAGGCCCAGTGAGAGAAAAGGGGCAGAGGCTGAGAAGGCCAAGGCCCCTACAAGGGAACTATAGCATAGTAATACTTGCAAGGCATGGGCATGGCTGGTGGGGAGGCTCGGAGGCCATGAATAGTCCTTAAGGCTGCATGTACCCTGAGGGGCTTGTGTGGGCTGAGGGGGCCCACTAGGCGCAAAGCAGCTTTAAGACCAGCAGGTCCGGGTGGGACTTGTTGGTGGTCAGAACCGAGGACTCGCTCTAGGACTCTTAGACAGATTTCCTTTCTAATATTCAATAGATGCATGAAGGCTTGGCAGGAAAGAAGGGGAGCGTGCCTTAGCATCAGAGCAGGGCAAGAGTTGTGTAGCCATGAGGGAGCAACATGGCCCCTCATGGAACCCAAACTTTACCACAGATGGCATCACCCACCTTCTCCTCTTGGTTTGGAGGCTTGTAAGTAGATGCCCACAGAAACATCCCCCTTACTGCTCTCTCCTCTGACCTTTACCAAAAGGCTTTCAACAGGCATACCTTCCACTTTATAATGCATCTGAACATGTGTACATCACCTTTATATATAGGGCAATGCCATTTTCTTTTTTCCCCTGTACCTTTCCTTCCTGAACAAGCTATAATCACCTATGACTATAACCCAGTCATGTGAACTACCCCACTATGTCTCTGTAATCCCAATTACATCATAATTCTGTGCTTGTACTAGGGACGTCCAATTCTTCCTGGTTGTTCTCCATACTTCTCACATTAGTGCATGAAGTTTTCAAGTATCTATCTGACTGTTCCATCCTCTCCCTGAGAACATTGCTGAGGTTTCAATTATTGCTTTCCCTTGTTAAGTTTTTATCCAGATCTCCAGAGTCTTTATTCTCCTTGGGCTTTTGTCTCCATCCCCTGGTGACAGACATGTTACTCATCTGCTAAAAATGGAATGTCAGTCTATACCTGCATCAAGCAGTAATGGCAACACTCATATTCCTACTGGTTTTTCTCAAGGAGAGCAGACTAATATGTCCTACAAGGAAAAGGAATCTTTGAATGAATAGTGACCCATAGTTTCCTGTTCTGCATTTCTCATTCAGAGGCTGTGGACAAACACAATGATACACTTTTTAAACAAAGGAACCCTAAGGACTTACTGGGTGGCAGTACATATCAGCTGAACCAATGTAACCCTGTTTCCTCTGTCTGCTCCTATAGCACTGTAAATGAACCTAAATCACTACCTTTAAATCTGGATAGACCAGGCTTATTGTCACAGTGCTCCCCCATTTAGCAACCTTCTGTTCCTAAGCTTCTTCTTGGCAGTGGTACTTCAGAGCCTCTTAGCATCAGGCACTTAAAGAGCTTTTCCTGGGTGTGGACAAACAAAGTAATTTTCTCCAGGTTACAATGAGCCAAAGTAACTCTTCAGCTGTCCACTGTACCAATGTAAGTGGACCTAACACACTATAACTTGAAACCTGATACACTGTAGACACACAAAACAGGTACAACAGTTCAGCTGATGTGCAATCACAAATCCCCCCTTTTTCCCTCATTACAATGCTGTATCATTTCATCTGTGCACAGATTTGAGGAAGTAAAGCAAAATAAGAGACTTTTGCTAGTGCAAGGACTCTTTTTCCCTTGTAGCACACTTACTCTGCTCTCCCTGAGAAAGTTCAGTAGAATTTAAACTTGTTTCATTCAAATTTAAATTCATAGCAATTCTGCACTTTAACTCTTCACTCCTGTAGTGGTATAAGTAATCACAGTGGCTCAGTGGGACTCAGGGTAAACTAGTACAATTTAAAATTGATACTGTTTTATTTGTTGACACCCAGAGAAAGCTCCGAAAGTACCTAATCTTGACAGGTGCTGAAATATCATTGCTGAAAAATAAGAGCTGAAGAATAAGACAACATGGCATGCGCTATGAGAGCTGATTATGCAGAACAGTCTAAGGGACTGACCAGGACGAACATTTTCACATACTGTCCAATATCTGGAGGTGGGAGGGAATATAAAGAAAGAAAACATTTGAAAGAGGAACTTTCAAAAGACTCTAATTGACCCAGAAGCTTCAGAACATTCTACCCTAAGAACCTGATCCAGATTCCTCTGAAAGCAAAGGAAGCCTTTTCAAAGGAGCTAAAACAGGCTGAAGTACACAATCTTCACTTTTAATTACTGAAAGAAAACAAAATCCCTGTGCCTATTCCAAAACTTAAAATTAATGCATAATTACATCAGAAATTGATGTACTTATCCACTAATGATTAGTTTGAATCTACAAACAGGTATGTTCCTTCTTAAAGACACTGTTTGGAAAATACTTTAAAATATAGAAATTACTCTCAACAGTTAATATTGCAGAACAAATGCCGGAAGCATATCCCTCCTCTGGCAGCTATTTCTGGATTCCAATCTACAACAACAAGCAAGAAAAAATAATAAAATAAATTCCTGGAAATTCAAATCTTTTATGATGCTGACAGTACACCAGGATATCAGCTTTCCAGTATAGTTTTTTGAGAACAAACTTGCTTTTTCAAAGTTCTTAAAAAGGCTGCTTTCCTTCAAAGGGAATGAAGTCTGCCTTTTCTATCATGCAACAGGAACCAGATCTAAGAACATCTGAGGAGAAAGGATGTTTTCGTTTCTTATTTGAACAGTCTTTCAAACTACCATTTACATTCTATCTCACAGATCAAATAGCTACAATTATTACAGAGTAAATAGCCTCTTCTATTGAAGGCAATTATATCTGCTGGAGTAAAGTAAGCTTATTTTATCTTAGTAAAGACCCAGATAAGAATATCTGGTTTTCCTAAAAAAATCTAAGTGGGTGGAAAATATGACACTCCAGTTTTCAACATTTAAATCTAGTTGCAAACATATACATTTCCTAAAAAATGCTTGGCAATACAAATCTGCACACTAGCCTATGGAAGCCTACCCTGCAGTCAGAAGTTCTGAAAGGACACATTCTTCTCTGAGAGCCCAGAGCAGTCTCACATGAACCCCACACAAGCCCTATGTGAACATATTTTTGAGGGTAGTTTAATCAATAAAATGCCACGTGACTTTTAACCTTCTAAAAACCATGTCAATTCTAGATACTAGGGACTGAATGATCTCTTACTGACTCATAACTGTGAAGCATACCAGATTCTTTCTTCAAGAGAAAAAACCAGGAACAAATTAGTCCCTGGTGCAACTCTTCAAGTCAACGGAGTTTTATACCAGGGATTAATTTGGTCCTCAAATCTGGTAATTTATCACTATGCAGAGAATTTATGATTTTGTAGTTTGGAAAACAGTAACTAGAATGAGATGAGATGAGTCCAGGGGAAAAAAGATAAATCCAAAAACTATAATTTATATATTCTTGAACTGGAATGTCCCTACTATACATAGTCTTTGTGAATAACATTAGATACTGTAACTTAGCCTGAGAAGGTAAAGAAGAACATAAGTGATGGATTTAGTAGTTAATTCAGAAGGTATAACATAAGCAGAGATGGGTGAAAAAACTGGTCTAAAGCAACTGCTATTTACAAAAAGAGAGAGAGAGAGAAAGAGAGGGAGAGAGAGAGAGGGAGAAAGAGAAGATATTTATGTGTCATAGAAATTCCAAGAATTTCTTTCCTGGAAAGAATCCATGGCTACCCTTCAGAGACTTACAGCAAAATAAGCTAATGTAAACTCACTGGTACTATTTTGTATAGTCCTCCAGATGATGAGATATACAGAAAATTTATTACATTGGTTAACACAATGTCAAAGTCTATTTTTTTTCCTGTTATACACTGCTGCCTATGGTAGGCTGTTTGATGGCATAGTAACTGGCATCGCCTATTAATTGTTAATACATCTACATCCACATCACTGCCTGAATGACTTTAGTACAGAGCTGTTATAGGCCATAACTTCTACTCTCTAGTAACAAAACTTGTTTCCACAATAGTCTCAGGAATAGTAATAAAATGTCAGGTTCTCTGAACAACAGACAAATGCTAGGAGTATGGGCTGGAGTATCTTGCAAGCAGCATCTTTTGAAACTAAGCATATGCTTAACATGCCTTTTCCACTACTGCTTGTGTGGGATACGTATCCAGCATCATTACCTATCTTCTTGCCTGCCACATTTTTGTATGTTTCCCATTCATTACTCAAAGAAAAATTATAGGACAAAATGGCTTAATTCAATTGTTATGGTATTCCTTTATATATCCCCTACAGTCTTTTGAAAGCAGAACAGCTACAAGATGTTACTCCCCAAATGAGATGCTTCAAAAAATGATATACTCAAATTCCAAACCATTCCTACATACCTTTGGCTGGCCCAGGCTCTTTAGAGATGTAAAATTTCTGGAAATTTTGAAGCCATTGGAAAAAAAGATCTTTTTCTAGTTCCGGGAAAAAACAGAAATTTGGGGAAAGATAGAAATATATGCAATACTTATTTTCTTAGCACCCTTTACAGATCTAAATTCACTATGCTACTTTAAGAACATAAAATGTATTATGTGTAACTTGGTTTGCTCATAAAATTATCATGTTTGGTATATTTATTAAATTTAAAAGTATAGTTTATTCCGAGAATAATTACAAATTTACTAATTGAATTTATTTTTAAAAGTTTTCAATTTTTGTTACAAATGGAGCTACAAGCTGCTGAACTCTAAGGAACCTTACATCTCTTAGTTTTTGCCAGTCTATGAGAAGCAGGCAAAAATTAAAGTTAAAATAAAAGAAACCATCAATATTATAGTAAAAAGAAAGTTGTTATGTATTCTGGGCTTAGTTCCCTCTGCAGTGTCAAGTAGATACTGAAAGCACTCATTTTTAGAAAAAGTTCTGAGAAAAAAAAGGAAAAAAACCCCAAGACTCATTGAATACAAATTCTGCTACATGAAACTTCGTCTAACCAGTCTCATTTTCTGAGCTATCACTATCAGCAGTTTCTGATTCTTCTGATCCTTCATTTTTATCACCTTCATGGACTTCTGAAAACTGAAGGTTTGCCCGGATTGAGACAAGCTTCTCTACTCTTTCAACGTTTTAGTTTATTGGTGTGTTAGTTTATTTCGTATGAGTATTTTCAAACAGACTAGTTTCTTTCACATGCTGCAGAAGATGGTGGAATCTGAAGCAGGCGAGAAGCAAGAGGAGTCAGAGACTGTGTTGTGCAAAGTCCTGCCACCATGTTGCACAAGGGATACTCTTGGCAGAGTCCCAAACTGCATTCCTGGACCAAATACTTGAAGATGTTCTGTATTCTGCAACATTTGAAAGTACCTTTCCAACATCAAGTCCTAAGTGTGTTGCTCGTTTTGTAATCCAGTCAAATGCAGTACTCTAACATCACTAACATTTCTGCCTTTGCATGAATTGATTGGCAACAAAATTCTTTCTATCCGTTCATAAAGTCTTTCACTTTTCTTTCTTCTGTACTTGTAAGTGGAGATACACTTAGATGTTCAACAACAGTTGATTTTATCTGGGCCATTTGGTAAGGAATGTCTTACAAAAGTGCACTGTCTGATTCAGATGCAATGATTGCTGAAAAAATTGGCTTTAGAACCTTCAGGGAGTTCGGCAGCTCAACACAAAAGACATCCTAATCAAGTACAGCGCTCCTTACACTTCTGGGTACTTTAAGATCCTCAATCATTACTGTTTCTTGAAGAGCTTCTCTTTTTTTAGTAAACTTTCAAATGAGATCACCACTCCACCCCATTGAATTGTAATACAGAATTTTAATAGAGTTTGAGCATCACTGTTTTATTCTTTGCATTCTTTTCTTTCTCCTTCTTCTTAAAGACCGCAGCTACAATACGAGTAGCTTTTACATGTTTTATAACTTCTTTTGCTCTTCTATAGATTTTTTGCAGTGTCCAATTTCATGATGTCATTAATAAGCAAATTTAACCCATGGGATACACATCCTATTGCAGTAATATGTGGATATTTATCCATTATGATCTCCCACGCTGCTTTCATGTTACTTGCATTGTCAGTCAGCAAAGCAAATACTTTACCACTTCCAATCTTCTATAGGACTTCACATATTTTACTACTAATACACTCTGCAGTATGCCCGTTCTCTTCTGTTTCAATGCTTCTGTAAAAACTGGTTGAGGTGTTGTTATCACAAAGTTTATGAATCCTTTGCCCTGCACATTCGTCCACCCATTTGTAAGTACTGCAAAACACAGTGCTTAAGTTAATTTTTCCTTGCACAAATTGCATTACACATTCATATTCTGACTCTAAAAGAGGCTTACTCAAAGAATATCTGCTGGGCAAATGGCATGATGGTCTTAGTAATTTAAAAGCTTCCTGCCAGTATGCATTTTCAGTCATTGACATGGCATCCCAGAAGTATATATTCCTCTTGCAAGAGCTTGGTCATTTTTTCCTGATTTTCAGGTGTCATCTTGTCTACAAATGAAGCTATTGAGAGTTTTTTGTATACAGTTGGTTGCAATATTTGGTTATAGAGGACGTTGGGCAACCCTTTGTGATGCTGATGTTATAAAGAAGCAGCAGCAGTAGGACTTCTGCATCGAGAAAGTTGGAAAGAGCTACTTGCACGATCATCATTATGATCTACCTCCTCCGCACCTACACCCATGAAGGATTTTTTAATGTCTGCAGGACACTTCTTACATACAAGGATGTGTTTGGTCATCCTAGCAGCATTTGGAAATGCATGTTTCATTTGACAGTATTTGCAAATCACCTTTTTTCCCCCAGAATAACTTGCAGTGTGGAAATGCTAGAAGTTGGTTGCACCATTGTGCTGAGGGAGAAAAAAGAAAAATGTAATTTAGTGGCTAGCTTGCATACACACACACATATATACATACAAACAAAACACTAAGCTACAGCATGTACAAATTTAGTAATGAATGGAGGAGAGGCCTCCTCAGAGCTAACTGTGAACAACTTCCCTGCCCTGCAGGTCTTACCTCACTGCTAAGGTTGGGTGATTTGTTACAAAACATAAGATTAGTGGGAATTCAATTATGATTTACATAGATTATAAAATATACTAATGCAGTTAAAATATAGTTTAATACACAGAATTCAGAGAAATTTAAACTCCTACCTTTCAATAAAGAAGTATACTTTCTTTCAGCTTCTGTGTGCTGCTTCTGTACTTCTGTGAATCTCAAGGTCACAAGGCCAGGAAGAGGCAGGTGCCTTTCAACTTCAAACTTTTAGGCTTGCTCTGTCTGTCTCCTCTCCTGAGGCTTTCGAGCAAGCAGGGCTATAAGCTTCTTGTTTCTAATCTCTACAGGAACAAATGGATGCTGTTGCCAGTGTCCACTCCCAGTCCTTTGAGGCCTAATCAGAACGACAGGTGCAGATCCACCAATCTCTAGATCAAAAGTCAACAACAGAGGGAGTCCACAAGCAAAGGCAACACTGAAAGCTTCTTCTTTCTCTTGTGAAAATGGCAGTGCCCCCTGGGGGCAGAAATGCGTCTTGCTCTTGATTTTGAGAGTTGTACTGTATTGCTTGTCCTTGGTGTACAGGAATTGTAATGATCTGGTACTGTAGACAGTCTTGCATAAAAGTCTTCCTAGTACACAGTTATTAGAAAACATTTTGGGGTAGTAAAGGGTAGCAATATATGAACACCTTGTCTTAAACACTTTATTCATCATTCTAAAAGAAAATATTTCATAAGAGGTTTTTTAATTTCTCCAATTTTTTTTCAATTTCCCCAATTAAAAAAACAAAAAAGTCCTCAGAAAACAACAGGGAAGAAAAGGCTTTTTTTCAAACTTTTCTGTTTTTTTTCCAGGCCTTCACATCTCTACTCTTCATTGCTCAAAAATAAGCAATACTTGTTGATTTCTTCCTCTATCCCATGGTATATTCATGTAACCACTATGGTTGTGTTCCAAGTTAACCTACTTTTGATATTTTTTGTGGTTCTTAACCACATTTGCCAGTACCCTTTAATAGACTAAATTTCATCACTGCTTACATTCTCATCTAGATATGTTCTTTGTATGTGCTGTGGCATTTCCAGCACGTATCATACCTTCTCTTTGTTTCACAACTTTTGAATCAAAATAAAGCACACTGTACCTTGTTGCTAATTTGTCCTTTTATTAAGAAAAATGCAATAAATATTTTAAAAGTAGAAAGATTAAAAAAATCAGCTTTCAAGAATGTGTGCTTGAGCTAACTAGCAGGCAAGCCACTTCCACGAGAAATACCAGGGTCCAGTGTGCTGGGCACAGAGTTAGAGGTTGACATTGCTGCTAATGTGAAAGGGAAGAGGAACCATGAACCTGACATCAGGGAGCATCTCCCCAGTCCAGGCTCACTGTGCCCTGAACCTGGGTTTCCCATCTGTGTGCCTGCTTTATGTTCCCAGGGTGTCTGTGGAAGTGGCAGCAGGAGAACTGGAAGCTCTGTTCCCCAGCTGTGGGCACTTCATAATTTGGGGCAAGGGCAGCTGGGGATTGAGGAGCTGGCACCCCAGAGGCTTTAAAGTGTGTATTACCCACCTATCCCCACCATGAGCCTCTGATTCCATTCCCCCTCCCCCTTTCCTCCACCCACTCAACAGGTAGGCTAGAATTGCCAGGCTTAGGGTTTTGAGAATCAACTGACTGTTGGCCTGGCCTGGACAGCCCCAGTGTTGAAGTGGACACGGGGCTATCCCAGCCAGGGCTGACAATCAGATTGCCATCTCACTGCACTGGGGACTCCAGCCAGTCCCAGTGCAGTCTGGGGCTGGAGCTAATAGTCAGCTGATTGTGAGCCCCAGCCCCAAGTGCACTAATGCTGAATCTTTGGTGTGGTTCAAAGGGCCAGTCAACTATCAGCTGATGGTCAATCCAGGTTCAGATATGGGTACTCCTCTTTCAACCTGCCAGTTCAGGGGCCTCTCTCTGCACTGGCAAGTAGTAATGGAATGATCTGAATCTGATCCCAATAGCTGCACCTCCTGCCATTCATGTCTTGCATGGCAGGAGGCATGATTGTTGGGAACAGGGGGCAGATTCCAGCATGTCATTAAATGAAAATATCAGAAGATTTGGTAGAATGCCTAGGAGCTCTAACACTTACTGTGTTGCTCGGGACAAAAATAATGAATGGTGATTTCTTAAATATAAGTAGTCAAGGGCTGAACATGGGGTAACCTCAATACTGAACTCTTTCCAAAAACAAAAAAATGATCAGTGACATAAAAGAAATAAACATGGATTACACAAGTGCCAGTGATAACAAATCTCATTGCATTTACTTTGTGCAAACAGAAAATAGCACTAAACCAACAGTATGTACATTTGCAAGCTTACAGGGGCCAATTTCAAAATTTAAACCAACTGTCATCAGCTGCAAGGTATCAAAACAAATATAATGGTAGACGGGTAAAATACAATGGGCTGTGTTATGGAAGAAATCAATAAAGCCTTCTGTCATTGAATTCTATGGACAGTTTAAAGTCACTCAGCCTCACAAGCCAGACCTACATTACTAGGTTCTACCAGCTTTGGAGCATCTTCCCTTGTTACGGGTGAGATTTCCTATAACTTATCCACATAGTTAAAAGCCTAGTGTTGATAGAGTTTAAAGCAGCAGAAATACTTCAGCAAATTTAAGCTATGATCTCTTCATTTTGCTACTAATCTATACTAGCAATCTATGGATGCTTACAGATGTGGGGAACCTCCTTCCCCCCCGCCCCCCCCAAAAAACCCCAAACCCCAAAACAGTGCTTTATTTTCACCTCAGTACATCCCTACACCAAGTGCAGCACTTGCCCAGAAGAGGCATCACATTAGTTTGACCCGGCTTGCCCAACATCTGTATAGATCATGAGCTACATAAAAGCTTTTTGATGCTTTTATCTAATAGCTGATTGAATCAGTGACAAAAAGCACTGCTAAAGCACCTGATCTATACAGACACTGGGGAGCCAGGTCAAGCTGATGTACTTCTTCTTCCATTAGAGAGGTATTTTTCATTTTCCACGTCTGTCTGCCTGTATGCTTTGATACCAAACTATGTTGGTTTAAACTTTTTCTAGGAGGACTAGCAAAAGTAGCAACATACCAGAAATGGTAGTGCTGAGTGATGAATCTGTGATGGTCCACAAAATACCGGTGACACAAGGATTTTTGTGGATGATATCTTTTACTGAACCAACGTGCATAAACTTAGACACATACTGCATTCAAAACCTTGCCTAAGTCAATCCCAACCAAGCAGCTGATTCAATAAAAGATATCACCCACAAAAATCCTTGCCTCTAACATATCAGAGAATTTTTTCCTAATGTGCACTAGGTTTCAGTCAATGTTTTATTTCCTTTAAATGCCATTTGGGAACAGATAATACTTATCTAATTCATAGGATCATTAAGACTACTGTTAAATGTTTTACACTAAGACAAAATAGATTGCTGCCATTTCCACCTCTCCAGAAGGCTGCCACGAGAGAACTAGGGACAATTTGAGACAGGGAGATCATACTCAAACCTAGTGGGGCTTAACAGGAACTGGTTCAGGATTAGGACTGGAATTCAATGCTTCCTAATTGCTTCCCCTTTACATCTGTTCCTCACATAGCCTATGATGTGATACCTTGTGTTACTAGAAAGATTTTTGGCACAATGTATCAGTGATCACAGTCTGTAATATAAAGCAAAGGTACTCAACCTCTGGACCACTGGCCAAATGCAGCCCAGGGAGACATGGCATCTGGCCCATGGGTGTACCCATGGGTTGGGAAATTTGGCAATGGAGAAGCAGTAGCCATTAATATCACCACCTTCTTCTCCTGCTGGTAAATTCCCACATCTTCTGTCCCCTGTACAACCAAGTCAGGGAAGGGTCAAGACCCCTCTCCCTGCATGGATGGGTTGGGGCCAGACCACACCTCTTTCCCCCTGTGCAGCTGAATCAGGGCTGAGCCATGTGCCCTTCTCCTCATGTGGCTGAACGGAGCTGAGCTGGGCTGCTCTCCATCCCGCTCAATACAGTTAGATGAGGCTCCACTGCACCCATCTCAGACACTGGATCAGAACTACTGGCCTAATCTGGCCCATAGACAGACTGGGCACTGCCCAGCTAGCTGGCCAGGGATAAAGATTGAGCACCACTGATTTAAAGGGTTGTTCTCAGATCAGAAACACTTTCCAAACATGATGAGGGTTGAACTTTAGACTTTCAAATATGTGAAATGGTATCCATCTGAAACTCTAGGAATAAGCATGTGCTGCAAATCTGATGGGAAAAGGGTGGTTATGGGAATTTATGGTTTCAGATGCCTATATTTTTTATATTCTGTTACATTTGAGTGGCAATGAAAATATGTAATGTTATGATTAAACAGGAAAATAATTTTCGAGCATTAGTAATTCTTCTTTAACCTTCTCAGGCAACCAAATGTTAATACGGCAATTTATCTGAGCATGAGTCATTCCACCAAAGTCAAAAAAAATATTTACATGCATTACTGTTTTCTGGATCAGTTCCTTTCTACCTTTCCACATGTCTGTAATAGTACCCCTCTCCATAATATCTGAACTTTCCCCAAGAAAGAAGGATCCAGTTTTGTCCCCAACTTCCAATGAGCAATGAACACGATAAACAGCCCCTTTTAGCTGTGCAACATTTAATAAATTTTATGCAAGAGACATGAGTGCTTTTATAAAGAGATACATCCTATATTGAAGAACTTGAGACTTCCTTCTTCCTCCCCAGGCCAACAATGGTACAACTCCCAGATACCAGAGAAAGTATACATGTAAATTACTCTCTTGGGCCTACCATCAAGCTAGCACATCAGAGTCAGCAGTCTTGGAGGAGACTGCTTGTCATTCCAGCCTGTGCATGTCCAGTGTTAATAAAGGAATAGTTAACCCACAATAATAGTAATACAAAAGTGATCCCTCCTGTGACCATCCCACATTTCCTGAGTGACTACCTAAGGGAGGTGAGTCTCCTTGGCATGTAGCCTGTTCAGGATAGATCTGGTTAAGGGACAGCTAGATACTTACATGTCTGGAGCTCTTCTGCTTCAGAAATAGAACAATAAAGTCAATAATTAGTTCACAGTGAAATTAAATCTAAGTTTCAAATATTTAGAGCTGAGCTGCCTCTCCTGAATTTTCTAGCTGTACCCACTAGGTTTTTATTTTTGATTTTAAAAATTTCCTTTTCATGTAAAATATATAAAACAATAACAACTCAAGAACAGGATTAGCGAAAAAGAAAAATGAATTAAGATGGTTAAAGTGAGATTTTTGGACACCCATAAGAATTTATATTGCAGAAGAGCATATCTGAATCAGTGGCAAACTTGATATGAACTAGGGTGAAGCTATGCAAAGTTTATGCATTAAAAAATTCTCATCCAGAGCTAAGATTAAAATGTAATTGAATCTGTCATTTCAAAGTATTAGTATCAGATTTCCAGATAATAAGGGTTGACATACTCCTATGCTAATAAAGGGAAAGTTAGCCAAGTAAACAAATGCTATGTTTCTACTGTAAGGAAATACTTGTCTCAATGAAGCAACATTTTCAGCACGAAAGTAATTTAATCCTCTAACCACATGAAAAATGATCTCTATGGGAATAGCACAGCTGCTAAAATCCAAGTCAGCTTTTACTAAATCATCTAGTCAGTTTATGTAAAACAGGACTCTTAAAATGACCATCAAGAGGAAATCATTTGCTTACAGAAATGGATATGGATACCTGCATTTCATTTACTGTTCTCTAAATTCATTAAAAAAAAATATATATATATATATATATATATATATATATATATAATCTGAAGTCTGGATAAAACTTCATGAGAATATAGGGTCATCTGTTCATAGAATAGACACATAGGCAATGGAAAAGCTATTTAAGAGGAAAATTAAACATGAAATATCAGAAACTGTACTTTAATACATATTTAAAAAGGAGAGACAGGAGACACGATACATACCAAACCTCTAAAAAAAATGTACTGGTGGAAAAGAAGAAAAGAATTACTACATCCTGATTGCTCAGCCATTCAAGAAAGTAGGGATCTGCTCCCAGCAAAAGCACTTTGTAAGCCTAACACCTGAGCTCCTAAAAAGATTATGCACATTCAAGTCCCCAAGAGCCTACTAATGTGTCAGCTGCCCTAAAAGAATGACAGGAATACTGTATCAACAAAAGGTAGTGCCTGTACAAGTACATTCATTGTCAAAAGATCCATAGCCCCTCAGAAGCTGATGATCTGTATTAGGAATACAAAGGATGAATTTAGTAAAGAGAGTGGGAAGACTTGACTGAATTAATAGCACTCCAATGTGCGCCAAATAATGAGTCAAACCATGGCCTTTTCATACTGAGATATCCCAGTCAAGATTACTTGAACTTAGTCTACGCAACCTTACAAAAGTTGCCAAGAGCTTTCAAGGCTACAATACAGGAAAACAATCCACAAATGAAGAGGCCTCACACAGACGCATACTAGTGGACACTAGTGTTCTGGCAATATTCAACTCAAAATCCTAGCAACTGCTATAATGCATTAGCTGATTCAGGATGGTCACCACCAGTATCAAAATGAAGGAGCTTCATTAATAAAAAGTATTATGAAGATGATATTTATTTTATCCCTGAATACAAGTGCTCACGGCAAGGCATCAAACATTAAAGCAACTTTACATATTTGCAAAGAGATACCCTAGTGCAGGACAGGCACAGGTAGACAGACACTTAGCGTTATTTCTCATGTAATTAAGGACACCCAAGCAAACTACAAACAAAGATTATTCTTTAAGTGTATGCTTAAAAAACATTTGGTAATGTCTCTGTGATAAACACGACAGCAACATATTGACTTTGGAGCCTTTTTGTTGAAATCTAAGGGGAAAACCTATTTATTATGTGTCCCTAAAACTGAACATAATCTTTATTTGTTTTTCATATTGCAGCATGAAGCTCTTAAGCAGAGACAATAGGAGATGGACTTGACAGGTCTATCCACAAAGAAAACCATATAATAATTTAGGAAGTAGGGAGTCAGGCCAAAATGATTTAAATTATAGTGCCTATAAAACAGGACAAGATTTTGGAACTGTGACCATTGAGAAAGCAGACATAAATGAACAATTCAGACTTACTTTGGGAGAACAGGCTGTGCACTTGTCAAATGCCAGGCTCACAGGAAGGACGTTATCAAATCTTGATAAAAATCCACGAATCTGGAAAGAAAGAAGATGCAGGCTTATGCTCGCAATAATAATGATACATTTCCAAATTTAAGCTGAGTTGGAGACATTCAGCCAGAAGATGAACAAGATTCTTTATTACTGTTAAACAGTGGCCTCAGTAATCCTTCCTATGCAATCAGTACTGAGACAGTTTGTGTTTTGGTTAATTTTTCTGTAGACAGGTAATAACAGGACTTTTTAAAATACAGAATTATCTAACTAGGAATAGAGGCACAGCCCCACCTGGAGTCTGAATTTTTTGTCTGCAACCACTCAGTCTCAGAAACCAAAAAATGGAAAATTGTGTCATAATTATTTAAATAGATTTGTTTCTCCAAGTATTACAATGATTTGGAAATTTAAAAATGGACTATTATTGTGCTGTCTGGTTATAATGCATCCAATAGGTAAAGTTTAAAGAATCAGATATATTAGCATATATGTGTGAGAAATGTTGAGTATATTGGTTCTGAAAAAGCATATGACCTTGCAAGCACTTTATGGTGCAGCCCAATGCTAGCCAGAGCTCTTCACTACATTAGGACAAAGGTGCTTTTCCTTTCTCCCATTTTTCCTCTCTTTAATAAACTGAGCTTATTCTTATGCCATGTTGTACCTTGCTGATTGTTGGAATAATCAGCCATTTTGACACTGTACAATACTATCTTTTCTTTTTTGCTCTAGACAAGGGGTCAGCAACGATTTTTGGCTGGAATGCCAAAAAACCCACAATGTCTATCTTGGAAGGTGCCGGAGTGCCAGCATGCCAGAAAAACAAAAAAAAGGTGACACACACACACACACAGCAGGATGCACCGCATATTAGTATATATAATCATCATAAATGTTGCCTCTTTTGTTGTGTATTACCTTTTTGTTGAGCATGTTGCAATGAGAAAGAGAGGAAAAAAGAGACAAGAGAAAGAGAGAAAGAAAAAGGAGAGCAGAGAGAGAACCAGACACATACAAACACACACAGAGAACCACATGGACAAACACAGAGAACCAGAACACACCCAGAACTGATACCCATGCGCACATATATCCGGAACCAGACATGTGTGTGCACACAGAACCAGACAGAGGCAGACAAACACACAGAACCAGATGCATGGGTGCATGGAGCCAGGCTCCTGGGCCACTGGACAAAGTCCAACCCAACAATGCCCTGGTTCCGCCAGAGCCCCCGTGCTTCCCTGGGGAGCCAGCCCCTGGGCTGCAGTGCAGCTGGCCAAGGCCCCGGCCCAGAGCCTGCCCATCAGCCCAACCACCCATCCACCCCTCACAGCTAAGCTTGCAAATGGTGCAGTGCTCCTAGCAAGGAGTAGCGCCAGCCTCATTCTGGTGGGGGGCTGGGCCAGGGCTGGGTGCAGAGCAGGTGGGAGTCAGGGGGGCTCAGCTGCAAGCCCTGCTGCAAGCACCCTGGGCTCCGTGGTTGGCAGCAGTTACCTGAGTCTGTGCTGGCTGCAGCCAGGGGGCTGCAAACAGCTGTTCTGGGCTCCAGCATCAGCTCCATACCGGCAGGTGCATGCACACCTTGGAGCAGACAATGGGAATAGGGCTTGAGGTGGCACAGCCCTCCCACTGTCCACTCTGAGATGCACGTGCAATCGCTGCCAGCATGGAGCTGATGCCAGGGCTATGGAGTCTGCTGCAGCTGCCCAAAGCCCAGGATGGCTACAAACAGCTGTGATGGGCTCTGGAGCCCAGTCATTAGCTCTGTGCCTGCAGCAGGGGAGAGGCTGGGGTTGTGCTGCCTCAGGCTGCTCCCACACCATCCACTCCGAGGCACGTGTGCATCCGCTGGTAAGGAGCTAATGCTGGAGCCTAAAGCCAATGTTTGCAGCCTCCTGGCTGAGACCAGCCCAGGCTCTGGGTAGCTGCTGCCAACCACAGAGCCTGGTCTGCTTGCAGCAGTGCTTGCAGCCGCCGAGCCACCTGCTGGGAGCATCCTGGCCTTTGTGGCTGGCATATATCAGGTATTCCCTCACACACGCATACCTGCATGCATGCACATATGCTGTATAATTCCATATCATGAGGATATTTAAACTGCTGCATTATTCTAAAATATTCAGTTGCCCCACAACTGTACTTCCTGGCCACGTTTTCATTTTTTAGTATTCAAATCTCCAGAAATGGAAAGTCTCGACAAAAATCTTTCTGACTTCAGAGGAGCCAGGTTCTCATCCATTAGGTTTAACCAGGTAACCTTCAGCATTTGAATATTCACTAATGATGTAAATGGCAACTCCATCCCAGGTCAGCAGAGAGCCTGCAACAGCAGTTCAGAGACATTAAACTTCCTGTTTAACTCCAGCACCATTATCTCTGAAATCTGAATACAATTTAAATTCTATTAACCATTCAAGCAATCAGGCCTCATGGTAGAGGTGATATCTATCTTTTATTAGACCAACAAGATTTTTGCAAAAAAAAATTATTAGCTTGCAATTAAAGAATTTTTTTTTGCAAAAATCTTGTTGGTGTAATAAAATATGTCACCTCTACCATGAGCCCTGATTTCTTTTTCCTCTACACCAATACAGCTACAACCTGGATACCATTAACTATTCAAATGTCAAACATTTCGCCAACTACCAAGACATGTTTATCTGGCATGCTGTATTCTGGATGTTGTGCCAGGATGCACAGAGGCAACTAGGTACTATCAAAGATTACCGATATGGGGAAACAAGGAATTCAATCCTCCTCCTGCTTAAGTCAAATCTTCCCCTGCCCAAAATGTGAAGGTAAAACAATACTTCCCCTGCCATTGCCAAAAGTTTCAAATGCCACAGGAGGCCAAAGCACTAATAGCAGCTCCGGGATTCTACCAGGCTATCAAAGCCTCCAGTTTCCTCAGCACTTTCTCTCAGTTATCTATTGTCAATATTACCTACATTAAAAGTGAAAATTAAGTGCAGCATAAATTAAACAGCATTCAGTATCAAAAGCGAAACAAGATGGGACTAGATTGCAAAGGAAAGTCCAGCACAACTTTGTGACCCCTGCCCATAATTTAAATCTATATGACACAGAACATGTTGTTACTTAAATAATTTGTAGGTAGCTGTGTTTCAACACAAAACAAGCCTGGAGAATCTGGATGCAGACAGTCCTTGAATTTTATAAAATCAAAGAAAATTAGGGTTGGAAGGGACCTCAGGAGGTCATCTAGTCCAACCCCCTTTTCAAAATAAGACCATCCCCAACTATATCCCGAACCTGCATCCTATTTGATCTCCCTTCAGGCTGAACTGCAGTATATCGCCTCCTTCCAAAGCTGCTTTCCAGTCCAGCCCTGCATGGAAGTACATGGAGCAGCTCAACCCTTGAAAGGATCCTGCAGCACCCTAGTTGAGAATCATTGGTCTAAGGTAACTGCAACATCCTACATTGACACTTACATTGTATTTATCCTCTGGCCAGGTTTCATTAGATCACACTCTTCTCTCACAACTACTTTAATGATAGATTTTGATGACTGGGCAGGGATTATGTCAGGTGTCCTTTGCCAAAATTATCAAACCTAGTGAAAAGATTTTAAAGAGCTTTCTTCCCTTCCAATGTTACAATAAATCAAATGAATGCAACAAACAACACTCTGAGTTAAAGTTATTGCTTTAAAAGATTTGACAAACCCACAAAACTAATTTCTTCCTGGTCCCTCCCACTTGCTTCACTCTCCCAAGTCTCTCAAATACTGCTCATTTTGCATCATTTTCCTTTCATCCTCAGGCTTTCTGCCATACTATTCCTTTTCCTGGAACTGCTTCTCATCCTTGGACTAGTGCCAAACCATTTTTCAAACTCATCCTTCCACAAAGCTAAGTTAACTGAGAAAGAAAAGCATCATGAACAGATTCAAAAACTGTATTTGAAATTAACAACAGTTTGGTTGCGCAAGATGACAGGACCAGCCTCTGGGTTTATAGGACATTTTTGTATGAACCGATATATCTTCTTACTCTGACTCTAGGACTGTTTTCTTTTCTGTATTTTGAATGAATGAAAACAAAACAAAACAATCAAGCTTGAAGCTGTGTTCATTCTTAATTCACCCTCATCCGATACTTTCCTAACACTAGGTATTCATATTCTGTGATCAAATTCTTCTTTCAGATGAACTTAGCTTCAATAGATTTCTAATGGAGACAGATTGAGGCCCTTTCACTAGTTACCACCATAAGGAGAAAATTTCATGCGTTTCCAAACTGCGTGACTTATTATAGTAATAAACTGCTTGGTGACCCCGACATATATTGGTAGTTACTTGCCCAAGTGCCTTATTAAGAGCCGTTACTTGTTTTGTGTTAAAAGTTTTAAAAAAAATCACATATTTCTTTTCTCACTTTGGTTAGCCTCGATTTATGTAAGTTGTCAGGCTTCCCACCTGGATAAAATGAAACTTAGGCCCCTGTCAGACATGCAGGTAAAGGTATAATAGTATCTGATATGTGATCCACACAGTCACATTTCCTGTCATGCCACTCATGCACAGTAGGTATGATTGTGGGATCAAACATCAGATCCCATAATGCCTTACTGCTGGTGTAGGGGGAGTGAGCCAACAGGGCTTCCAGTCACATGGGTGCACCTGGCCACATGTTCAATTAACAGTGTCAAGAACCACTTTGTGTGTGTGTGTGTGTCTGTGTGTGTCTGTGTGTGTGTGCACACGCGCGCACACACGCGTGTGCATTATTTACATAACTTTGTGGCTTATTCCTTGTTTTACGATGCCGTTATTTACTTAAATTGTATCCCAGCTACATGTTAAAGATGTGATTGACTGACTAATCAAGTCTTAAGTGTAACATGTGGCAGGGGCCTTAGCAATACTGATAAATCAAGCCATTAGCATCTCATACTGGTCTGTGAAAAACTCTAGACTATATCCCAGTGTACAGTTTTATACACAACAGCACCTTACTCTGTAAGTAGTTCTACCGCCATGAGACTTCAAGGATTGTTCATGTAGTAATTTACTATGGCTCTCAGCAAGCAGCAATAAGATAAGGGCCAAAAGCATCCAAATGTAGTGGACCCTTTGTGGGGAGTTGTGGGGGGGAGGGGGAAGGAGAAAGAGGAGGAGAGAGAGAGCTGTCCTTAAAACAGTACAGGAAAAAGCATATCTGGGAAGAAAGGAAAGAGACAGCAATACCTGAAAAACACCAGGACAATTTTGCTAACAGGAAAAAGGAGGTTAGTAAACTAAAGCAGTTCCTTCGCTTTATATTAAAAGGGATATGATACAGGCAAAGGGCACAAGGATTGGATTACATCTCCCTAACCAACAGGAAACCATTTGTCCAGACTTCTGGAGCAAGGGAGAGGGAAAATGCTGAGCTTGCATGAATACATTGCAACACAGCTACCTATTGTTGTGCAAATGACTTCTGTAACTAACACAGTATTTCTGACCACTTTGTAAAAAACAATTTTATAAGACACAGAGAATTGTTTGACTGATCTTAAGAATTCCCATTCTGGAAGGGACATAAAAAGAATTCTTAAACCTTGCAAAAATGCCAGCAAGTAGGTATACAAACAGTACTACTACTTTTTTACTAACAATACTGAGTATTAATTGGGGCAAAACAAAGTAATTCTTAGAAGCAAAGGAGATCTATAAATATGGATGCCAAAGAACAGGAAATTATGGTCATACTAGTGCCGATTTGTCATTTTTAAAAAAAAGAGACTGTGAACATACACATCTCTTTTACCAAGGGCAACAACACAGCATTAATTTTTTGACACACAAAACCATGACTAAGGTTAAACAAAAAAACCCCCCCAAACCAAACCCCATATGCACAATGAAATTAGAGAAAAACCATCAACATCTGATTTAATTACTATTTTTGAAGATACAAATGTAAAATGTTTAAAAATAAACCTGTACATTTTTATAATACATGGATTTACAGGGTTTCAACAATATTATTTTTTTCACATTACCATCCCATTTCTTGTAGGAGGATATATATCCTCAAGACTACAAGAGAACTCTTTCTGAATAAAGGCAGAATAGTTTTATGTTAAAAGGCAAATGCTTTTCAATGGCATGTTATCATGGAAGTGAGCGTCTTACTCATAAAATGGACAAAAGTGTTACTTTGGTTGTCATTTCACCTTTTCATCACCTCAAAAGGAAAAAAATGCCTGTGGATAGCTCCAGAAATCACTGTTTATTTGCACTTGGTCCGGGTGATAAGCATACTATGCTATTGGGCAAATATAAAACTATCACTGAGAAAAGTGAATTGTTGCAATTTACACCCCAAGACTTGCATCATGCAGACAAACTCAAAAGTGAAGGTATTTATGGTACATAAGATGTATCAACATTAAAATATTTGTTTTTATATTGACCATCCCCTGGGTGTAACTAAAATTTTAATAATTTTACCCTCTATTTCTGGAGCAAAGAAATAACAACACTCAAATAAATATGGCAATACTGACTAGTTTTTAGGTGCCAGGGAAAGACGGGCTTCAGCTTGGAAATGCTGTGACTCGTCTCCACAAATACAAAGTGAAAAGGGTTTTATTGTCTTGCAAGAGTGCACAATATGTTCCACACCCCAAAATTCAGTCAATGAAAATTCAAAGTTTTCTCTATATCCAATATAACTGAAGACAACTGACACATTCACAGTCATTGGAGTTTGAATTAAGTATGAAGCAGAAGAGGGTTATATACAACATCACAAATGCTCAAATAAACTAAAGAATTATGATGTTAAGTGCAATACATTATGTCCCTTATTCTGGGCTGCACCAATTTATCATAGAATCATAGAAAATTTGGTTTGAAAGGGACCTCAGGAGGTCATCTACTTCAACTACCTGCTCAAAGTAGAACCACCCCCAACCAGATCGCGTCAGCTAAGTTTTTGTCTAGTCAGGTCTTAAAAACCTCCAATGATGGAGATTTCACAACCTCTCTGGGTAAGCTGTTCCAGTGCTTTACTGACTTCCTAGTGAGAAAATTCTTCCTAATATCTAACCTAAACTTCCCTTGCTGCAACTTGAGACTGTAGCTCCTTGTTCTATCATCTGCCACCACTGGAAACAGTTTAGCTCCATCATCTTTTGAACCACCCCTCAGGTAGTTGAAGGCTGCTATTAAATCCCCACTCAGTCTTCTCTTCTCTAGACTAAATAAGACCAGTTTTCAGTCTTTCCTCATAAGTCACAGGCCCCATAATGGTGTCTTGGAGCTGTTGCTGCAAGAGTGGTTTCAACAGGAACTCTGGATTCTTGTCCCATTACCTGTACCAGCTCCTATAAACTTTATGTCCCTCTACGAGTTATACCTTTTGATATCATCAACTCAAGGTGCTTCTCTGCAGTGCTTTCATTCTCCTCCTTTCACATGCCCCAGCCCCCTCACCATTTTTCCCTCATCATTTTTGTTGCTCTCCACTGGACTCTCTCCACTAGCAACTCTCGAACCAATGCAGCCCAGGATGCTGTTAACCTTCTTGGCAACAAGGGCACACTGTTGGTTCATATTTAGCTTATTATCCACTGTAACCCCAGGTCCTTTTTTCCACAGCTGCTGCTTACCCAATGGTCCCCAGCTTGTACCCTTGCATGTGATTGCTCTATCCTAAGTGCAGGACTTTGCACCTGTCATTACTGAACTTCACGAGGGTTTTTTTGGTCAATCCTCCAATTTGTCTATGTCTCTCTGAATCCTAAACCTACACTTCAGCCTTTCCAGTACTTCCCCAGCTTGATATCATCTGCAAACTTACAGAGGGTGCACCATCTCATCTTCCAGGTCGCTGATGAACATATTGAACAAAACTGGCCCTAGGACTGGTCCCTGGGGCACTTCACTGGATACCAGCTGCCAACTAGACATCGAGCCATCATTTACAACCACATGAGCCCCATGATCCAGTCAGTTTTCTATCCACCTTCTATCAATGTATGCAACCCATATGTCCTTAGTTTGTTTGCAAGAATTTTGTGGGAGACGATATCAAAAGTCTTGCTGAAGTCAAGGTATATGATTTAGTTTCTTGAACACCGTGGGGGCTGAGGACAGTAGAGTAATTTCTGGGTTGCTTCATCTTATGGTGGGTATCCTTAGCTATTTCTCTGCCTACTGGAGGCAGTCCTAGCGGTTAGGGATTACTAGAATGCATCTTACTCAGGGGATGTGATAGAAGTTATCTGTATGCACCTGAATATAAGATGACCCTGAATATAGCTGTAATTATACTTGACTACAAGACAACCCCCCAATATTTATATTCTATATATGGAAAATATATATACATTTGTTACTTATTTCCAGGTATTGAATGTAATTATTGGAGGTCCGCCTTTAATTCATCACCCTCCCACTCCTATAGCAGGGGAAAATACATCTGGGAGGCCAGGTAGCCCCATTGTCCTCTCTTCCCCCCTGCCCATACTTTTCTCTGCAGTCCCTTCTGGCACTGCCCCCTCCCCAACATAGACTAGTTCATCAAGAATTGTACCTTTTTTGGAAACTGCTGCAAGTATAAGAGCAGAGACTCCGTGAACATAATTTTTAAGCAGCACTTCTGTACTTACTTATATATAGTAAAAGCCTTTTTTTTTTTGCAAAAATAGATATTATACATATATAAACCTATATATACACACTTGTACTTTAACCGTCCTGTCACTTGACTGACACAGTTCACTTAACATAACACACTAAAGTTAACTGTCATCATCCCTGTTAACACTACAGTTAACTATCATTTCTGTTACAATAACAGCACCTGCATACCTGTGTGCCTGCTGCCATTTCCTCTACCTGTTACAAGAAACGTAAACCACCTCCATGCCCTTCTCTTCCCCTTTCCTTTCCTCTCTCTCCACCCCTATGATTTTTCTGTTTCTTTACCCAGTCCTTTCATGGCTCTGCCATCTCTAGTCTAAGTCATCTTTGTCATTCTCTTCCTCCTCATTGTTATCATCCTCTCAGCTGGTCTCATTCTTAAGCAGCATGTGCCAATCCTTCATCTTCTGCAGGTCTTCTGTCATCTCTTCCCCATCCTCTTCTCCCATCTTCTTATAGCTCACTTACTCCCATTCTGATGCAGTTCTTGACTGGGAGGTTCATGTGCCTGCACATGAACAGGCTTCTCATCTTCTACAGGGTGTTCCTGAAGCAGGATATGAATTTGCTGAAGCTGGCTGTTGGGGTCCAATAACCAAACAGTGCTGCCTCTGTGGTCAGGGTCTTGACCCCTGCCACCGCCTGGAGGAGTTGGCCTACTCTCCCCCATGCCTCTGTAGCATATCGGCAGCTCCAGAGGAGGTGATCAATTGCTTCTCCTTCCACCAGCAGGTTTGCCTTTGGAAACTCTGCATCAGCTTTTGAATTACATTACAATTCTTGAGTGGGGGTCTGCAGAAGTGACAGCCAGAAGCTGAAAGGAGCTGCCGCTGCTGCCTGAGGTGTGGGATGGGCTGGGCGGGGGGGGATGACGTTTATCTCTTATGGGGGTGCTCTTGTCTCTTATCTCGTCTCAGCACCCCCGAGCTCCCCTATAATTCGAACCCTGTTCAGTGCCCACATGGAGAGTGCCTGGTGGGCCTGCCAGTTCAAGTTTATATGCGTTTCCTTCTTCCTTTTTTCTGGAAGATTCACTCCCATATGACCTTGTAACTGTTGCCAAGGAATATATCCACAGGTGTCAATCTGTCGCTTGCTCTTAGTATTTCCTGCATCTTCCAGTGGTTAGTCAGGGCTCTTGGGGTTTCATTCTGTACCTTATATCTGTTCAAGAACTGCTCAAGGACCTTGTAGAACCATGGCAGCTAGCATACCCACCAGCTTCACAGCAGGTGCCCTGCAAAGTATTTCATAAAGCAAGCTGTTCTGGTTTCTGCCCTGACTTCTAGTTTGTAGCCTCCATATGTAAAACAGATCTTCCTTGTTTATCTGGAGTAGCTCTTGCAGAACTTTGTTGTTAAAATCTCCTCCACTCATGCCATTAGGGAGAAGACCGGACTGCGATTCATACAATTCACCTTGAAACCCATGGGGAAACCCTTTCCATTCGATCCTGCTACTCCTTTTCTGGCTGCTCCTCCTCTGGAAGTTGCTGCCTTCCTCGGCTTGGCTGCCTGGACATCTGAAATCCAAAAATAAGTCCGCTCTTCCCCTACTCCAACATGTAGGTGCAGACCACAACGGTCCTCCACTCTGATGGGAACAGGAACTACACTTGATCTGAACCAAAAGGCAAAGCAGCGATACAAAAAAGAAAAAAAAAAAAAAGGGTTCTCAACTACGCATGAAATTAGACCCAAGCCAAAAGACTCATGAATTATCATACAGCTGGACCCCAGCAGACACAACAGCATTTCAAGCCATGGTGATCCCAGAGCTCAGCACTATTTAATACATATGTGTACTCCAGATATTGCCCATGGAGGAGCCATGTGCTAATTAGACACCTACATATGACTAGAACCAGATGCACTTGTCAGTTCTGGGATCCTCCAAAACTGATATTTGAATGAGTCACAGGGCAACCTGGTCTGACTCCACCTCCTGGAGGGCAGAGCCACACTAATCATGAGAGACAGGCTGAGAAAGGGGGTGACAGAGGGCTTCTGGATGAACTCTTTGGGGCCCCTTTTCGTGATGTTTTCTAAAACTTTAAGGCTGATAAGGAAACAGGAATGACTGGAAGTGGGAAAGAAAGGTGAAGTTCAGCTGTGGGAGTAAAGAGGAAGTTGAAATGTATTTAATGCAGTGGCTCACCATGACTTGAAAAAGAGCTGACACTTGGGGGAGGGGGGCACATATCTTATACATACAGGCTCTATTCACCTATCCTTATGGTAGGTTCCCATAAGGTTACCTGGCAGAAGGGACACCATTATCTAGCACAGGAATGGCAATTATTTTAGGTAGAGGGCTGCTTACCGAGTTTTTGCAAGCTGCTGAGGGCCCCACCCCTTGACAGTTGCCCTGCCCCTTGATCACTATCTTGTAACTGGAAGTCCCGTTCCCTAACCCCTGACCTTTGCTACCTGAAGTCCCCTCCCACCCCAGGAAGTACTCCTTTCAGGAAGGGTTTGACATCTCAGAATACCAAATTATATTCTAAAAAGCAAACAACTACAGCATTCGTTAATTTGATTTAAAAATATATTTTTCTCCTGATTCACATGCATTTGTGTTGAGTACACAGAGGTGATTGCACAATAGCTTAAAATGAAGTTTTACTCTTGTATATCGTGAGGGGTGTGCATAAGTTAGGTGGGGGGCTGTGGTTGTGTGGGTGGGTATGGAGCTGGTGGGGGGCTGTGTATGGGGGAGGGTGGCTGGGGTATATGAGTCTGCATGTATGACAGTGTGAGGGGAATGTGGGTGCATGTGTATGGTGAAGTGTGTGTATGCAACTCACCCCATGAAAAAACACACATGCACACACACACTCTGCCCCTGCCTGCACACACACAACCCCCCTCCCTACACACACACTGCCCCAGCCTGCGTGCGTGCACACTCTGCCCCTGCCTATGTGTGCGTGTGCACACATACACATGTACACCCTGGTCCAGCGATTCAGCCAGAATCCACATGGTGCTGGAGCAGGGCAGGAGTAGGAAGACAGTGAAATGGCTAGAGGTGGGGTGGGGTAGGGCTGGGCTGCTCTGCTCTGCTGAGGGCTCCCCTTGTTTCCTACTGCCTCTGGCTCATGTAATTTTTGACAGGCAGCCAGGAGCAAATAAATATTAATTTACTAATTTTTTTAGGGGCCCCATGGGCCCAATAGAATGGCCTGGTGGGCTAGATCCAGCCCACGGGCCATATTTTTCCCACCCCTGATCTAGCAGGTGGTTTTCCTAGGGGCAGGGGATAACCATTGTTCTCGCATGGGTTAGTACCCAGACAGAGGTAATGTATAGTCACCCTCCCACTTTCATTTCCAGTGGGAAGATGTTGGCTTTGTGCCCTGTGCCTGCCTAGTCTTGTATAGGCATTCCCTTGCTACCCTGGAGCATGCACCTGGGGCTGGCCACAGAGTTAGTTCCTGCAGTCTTGGCAAGGGCTCACATTCTCCTCAAGGGAAGCGCCAAAACTCACCTGCCACGACACTGGTCTTCCCTTCAGTGGCGGGGATCCCTCTTGTAGCCCCTCGCAGGTCAGTCACACTTCCTAGCTGGTAATCTTTGGGCTCTGCCTTCCCTACACCACAGCCATGCACCAGCCCTTAAGACAGCTGCTCTATGATTGACTGGCTCGCCCTCTGAGGTTGACTCCTGGGCCCTCCCTGTCTGCCAGGTTCCTAATGATCTTATCCTGTCCTTGGTCTCTTCAGGACGTTCCACAGTCCCTGTAGCTATGCTGAATCTCCCTGGCTGCACTGCTGCACACAGCATCATCCCGGCTGTCCCTCTCCTCTGCGCGTCACCCCTGGCCCTAATACCTTTCTTAGGGGCCCTTAGGGTGATCCATAAAAGAACAAGTTAAATAGAAACCAAAAGGGGGGAGTGGGGTCTTAGCCCTTTCCCACTCATGACTTCAATGTCTGCAGCTTCGTGGTCCCTCGACGCCATCCTCTTTCCCTTTAACTGTTTGTGGGCCCTTCCAATGGGTCTGCCCTGGGATCTCTCAGTGGCTGCCGGTGCCATCCTTGCCTGGCACAGGAAGCACTCTCACCATCTGCTCTCCACAGTGCCTCCTCACCTGTTTCTTCACTGCCAGTTTTTAACTTTGCTGGGCAGCATTCTCCAGTGATGTCATCCCCCTGCGCCACTTTCAGCCAGATATAAAAGCAGCTGATGAACCTCATGGGTCCTCCATCCCAGCACGGCTTGCCCATTCCTTCTCTCCCTAAAAAAGGTAAGTTTGCCTTGTCTTCAGGTCTTCTCTTGCAGGGACGTGCTATCTCTTCCCCAGGTCCTGATGTGGGAGGGGTCTCCTGTCCCCTCATTTTTGTTCCCCTGGGACATGCCCACTATGGAACTGGGAGATTCCTCCCTTGCTTGCTCCTGCAGCCATATGGCTGAGGGCAAGCGAAAACTGGGGGCATCTGAACCGCAAGCCTCCAGACTTGAACCTGCCCGTAGGATGTCTACTAAAGGATTTGGAAGTATCTGAAGCCCCAGGCTGAAAAGTTTGGGGTGGAGGATACTTGTTGGTAGTAGGGCCATTCACGGTTCTTGAATGATTGAAAGGACGATTTGGAACTGATCTGGCTGATTTGGCTCATTTGACCTGGGACATGAAAAACTGTCCTTAAAAATAATCAACCCCCCAAAAACCTGTCCAGTAATAAATACCATGACATGGGTAATGCAATTAAAATGGCACTGTGAAGTGGAGGGTGCACCCTTGTCTGCATGCGGACAGGACTCCCTATGAGAGCCTCATAGTTACTTTCTCACTGACCAGCTTCCAGTGGGAGGATCTTGGTTCCACACCAATTTTATGGAAATGGGAGATTCTTCCCTAGCTTGCTGCAGTGGCCATATGGCTGAGGGCAAGTGAAACTTGGGGACAACTGAACCCCAAGCCTCCGACCTTGAGCCTGCCCATAGGATGCCTGCCAAAGGATTGGGAAGGATCTCAAGCCGCAGGCTAAAAAGTCTGGGGTGAAGCATATTTGCCAGTAGTAGGGCCACATATGATTCTTGAATGACTCAAAGAATTTGGAACTGATCTGGCTAATTTGACCTTGGGCAGGAAAAGTTTTCCTTAAAAAGTATGTTTGCCTAACATGGGCCATATACTTTATAGTCATGCTCAGTTTAATCAACTTCATAGCTTGTTTCATTACTGAGCACATGATGCTTTCAGCAGCTATTTAATAATCAACAACGTATTTCATGATATTTCTTTGTGAATATAAGCTGAGAAGATTTTTCCCCATGCTGATTGGGGGCGGGGGTGAGGGGAGAGGGGAATCTTGCCTTGTATTTGAGCAAGTACAGTAAACAGGATTTCTCTACAAAGATTCCTCATGTGGATGGATCCAAGCAAAGACTAAATCAGCTGTGAGGGGGGTCTACTAGGTTCAAGCCCTATGCCTCCATATTCAATTAGGACACTTCCTTCCAATATCATGGTTTTACATCACATTTTTATTGAAACCTAAAAACCTGCAATATTTATTTTGGAGACGTCTCAGGAACTACCAATATTAACAAATGTTTTTATTCCCAGATCACTTACCTGATGAGGCACGAGCCCAAGAGAGGTAGGTGGTTCATTCATTCTGTCATCACTGCTGCTAGCAACAGCATAACCACTGCCAAAAAAAACAGAGAGGGTGGGAGCAGGGAATCAAGGTAAAGAAAGACTAGCATTAGTCAAAAAAAATTCTATTGAAGTGTTTTTGCTGGAAAGCAACAATTTTTCACAACACTGTGTTTTTGTCAAAACAGAACATTTTAATGTCAAACCATAAACCTTGATAATCTTCCCCTCCCACCCCTTCCTCCATTTTTGGTCAAAAAGTAATTTTTCAATTAGCAGTAACTAAGAAATTTTCTTCCATAAGCAGCTTCCTTCATCTTGCAAGGTGATCTATTTGGAAATCCCTTTCACAGTTATTAAGAAGCAAGCACAGGTCTGTGTGAATTCCAGAATCAGGGCTTCAGATTTTTCACTTACTCATACCTAAATCATAACTCCATTTTCTTTTTTTTTTCTTTTAAAATATTTTAAGGTCACAAGGGACTATTATGTTCAGCTAGTCTGATTACTTGCATAACAGAGGCCATGGAATTTCATTAAGTGCAATACAGATAGCACTTATACAAACATTTTATTGAAGCTAAAATACTGTCACAATTTTTGGGCTAGGTTCCCTGATGAAACAGAAATTTTATAGTAGGTCTTCATTTCAGTGAGGTATTTTTCTGGATGCAGGACTCCAACTTAACAACAAAAGTTTTCCTGTTGAAATGCTGCATTTTCAGTACTTCTTCAGCTTAAAGGTACACTGATACATCAGGCCATATCATATCAGCACTAATAAAAGGAAAATTAACATTATCAGTAAATGGGTTTTTTTGACTTATGGGGCCGATAACATCACTGATAAATAACACATTGCGTGTGCACAGCTACAGCATGCATGCAGCCATGAGTGCAGCCTGGTAGCATGGAGAGCAGTGTTCAGCTGGTAAGTCTGTGAGGGGAAGAGACATGGGGAAGGGAAGGGATGTGAAGGGAGCAAAACAAGGCCCCTGCAGTCAGGGAGGGAGTGGGGCAAGGGCAGGGGCAGGGGCTGCACAACCAGGCCAGGCAGAGTGCAGGATGAGCTGGGCTTGTCCAGGTGGCAGGGTGTGGGAAGCAGTTCCCGCTGCTGCGCACACCCCTAGGGGAGGCATGGGGGGTACGTGTCCCCCAGATCTGTGCATGGGGCAAGGGAGACTGCACAGTCTGGGAGAGAGCACAGAGGAGACTTCACAGTGGCAGAGGAGTTGCTGTGGCTGTGACTGCAGATCCTGAGGAAAGGAAGGAAGGAGAACAGCAGATTAAGGACCCTAGACTTTAAAAAAGCAGACTTCAATTCACTCAGGTAACTGACAGACTGGCCCTTGGAGACCAGTCTGAGAGGGAAGAGAGCCCAGAAGATCTGGTTGTATTTTAAAGAAATCTTACTGAGGGTGCAGGAATGAACCATTCTGATGTGCAGGAAGACTAGCAAGTAGGGTAGAAGACTACTTGGCTTACCAGGAAACTCTTCAGTGAGCCAAAACACAGAAAGGAAGCTTAGAAGAGGTGGAAACTTGGACAAACAACTGGGGAGGAGTATAGGAGTACTGGTCGGGCATGCAAGGATGAAATCAGGAAGGACAAAGCACAACTGGAGTTGCAGTTAGCAAGGGTAACGAGAGGGGTTTCTACAAGTAAGCCAGCAATGAAGATCAGGGAAAGTGTGGGTCCTTTACTGAATGGGGGAGGCAATAATGGCAAAATAACAGGTTAGGGACTATTTAGAAAAGCTGAATGGGGGAGGCAACAATGGCAAAATAACAGGTTAGGGACTATTTAGAAAAGCTGGATGAAAAGCCCCCAAGGGTCCTGAGGGAGTTGGCTGATGTGATTTCAGAGCTGTTAGCCATTATCTTTGAAAACTCACAGTGATCAGGAGAAGTCCCAAATGATTGGAAAAGGGCAACTACAGCGACCATCTTTAAGAAGGGGAAGAAGCAGGATCTGGGGAACTACAGACCGGTTGTCCTCACTTCAATTTCCAGAAAAATCATAGAGCAGGTGCTCAAGGAATCCATTTCTAAACACTTGGAGAAGAAGGTGATTACTAAAAGTCAGCATGGATTCACCAAGGGCAAGTCATGCCTGACCAACCTGATTGCCTTCTTTGACATAATGACTGGCTCTGCAGATGCAGGGAGAGCAGTGGATGTGATGTACCGTGATTTTAGCAAGGCTTTTGATACAGTCTCCCACAACATTTTTGCAAGCATGCTAACGAAATACAGGCTGGATGAATGGACTGTAAGAAGAACAGAAAACTGGCTGGATCGCCAGGCTCAAAGGGTAGTAAGTCAATGGCTCAATGTCTCATTGGAAGTTGGTAACAAGTAGAATGCCCCAGGGATCAATCCTGGGTCCAGTTTCGTTCAATATCTTCATCAACAACCTGGAAAATGGCATAGAGTGCACCCTCAGCAAATTTGCAGATGACACCAAGCTCGTGGGAGTAGTAGAAAGGCTAAAGAGTAGTATTAGGATTCAGAGAGACCTAGACAAATTGGAGCACTGGACCAAAAATCTCATGATGTTCAACAACAAGTGCAAAGTCCTTAACTTAGTACAGAATAATCACATGCACAGGTGCAGACTGGGGACCGACTGGCTAAGCAGCCAACAGTGTGCCCTTGTTGCCAAGAATGCTAATAGCATATAGAGGCGGATGCAGACGAAACAGGAGCCGTAAATTGAAGCAGTGGGTTTTAAACAACACCACTTCAATTTAGGGCTGATTAAACCCCTATGTCATGCACACACCCTGCTGACTTACCTGCCTCTTTGGCAGTGAGGGGAGTGCGAGCTGCTGGTGGGCGGAGCAGCCCCTGGGCTTGGGGGCAGGGGGGAGGGAGGGAGGGAGAGCTGATGCTTCCCTCTACAGCAGCTGCAGGCCCCACCCCCTGACTTGGGTGATCGGGGGGGGTACCACAGCCACAGAGGGAAGTACTTTCCTGGGCTGCTGTCTGGCTGCCTCCAGGGCTTCCTGTAGAACTGTGGAACTGCACGGAGCCTGGTGCTTCGCTCTGTGGTTGCAGGGGCAGCAAACTTAAATTTAAAGAGACAGCCTTGTGATAATTACATTATTTATATGGAAAGTTAAAACAAATTTATTTTCCACACCTGGAATCTAATTATTTGGGGGAGACGGGGACAGTGTTTTAAATTGAAAGTCATCTTTAATTCAGGCAGTGTTAACATTTTATCTTGCATACATTACAGATATTTAAAGTGGAAGAATGGACTTTAAGTCCACAGGATCCGGGGAGAAAAGGTTTTCTCCCAGAAGGAATGCAACATCTGTTTACAGCTGCACATGTTTTCTGAAGTGAGAACTTAGACTTAAACCAGTCTCATGATGCGCAATACAGAAGCAATGAGTTTTTCCAAAAATACCTTTTGTCTTATAAACATCAATCCTCCCCTTCAAATGACTCACCCTTCTGGATGTTGTAAAACAGAAACCATTAACTCTACTGCAAGAGCTCCAGCTATCATGGCTAACCCTGGTCGGCTGACCGTGCACTGCTGATCCAGTGTCCGATCCCTGGTGGACTACAGAGAAAGAAAATTCGGAAAAAGATGATACTTGAAAATACTTGGCTGTCCGTTACATAGTTAAATATCTGTCATTAAATCAATACAAGTGAGTTCTCTCTCGGTATCAAAATGAAGAATTTGTTGTTTTCAAATGTCATGAGTCACTGCAAATGAGGCTGCACAGAAAACACATAAAAGAGATGCATAATAGCTATTTGCAGAAAACTCCACTCACATCTCCTGGTGCCACAACATCATTGCAGAAATAACAGCCAAGCTTATAGCCAGGGATATTTGAAAAGAGTGATGATCCCAGGAGATCAGCAGAGCTTGTGATGCTACTGGAACATGAATCACCAGGCTCCTGCTGTTTTGGTTTCTTTAGTCCATGTCTCATCACAACAAATGTGTCAAATCCCAGTGCAGCATTGATGACCAACTATACAGGAAGAAAACACATAGTCAAAGGAAGCATAAAGAAAAACAGTCTACACATGTTGATTGTTATAAACAGTAATTTCTCTTCCTTGCAATAAAAATGTCAAGCTAAAGTTAATTGTTAAATTTACAGCTTGACATTATTTAATTACTACATTTATTTTAAAAGATACTACTTTATTTTAAAAGAAATACACTCAACATATTCATGAGCAATATACAAGCAATATCTCCCATTATCAATAGGTGCCAATGTGAGACTTCCTGGACAGTGTGATTTCAGACTTCAAGCACTATGAAAATACTGTGCTCACACACACAATGGACTGTTTTCTGCAGGAGAACACATCAAACAAGCTTTCCTATGGGTGATATTATGTTTACTCATGCTTTAAAGATAAAAGAGGAAGAAATATAATAAACACCTTTTTTCCCCAAATGAGTCACTCAGACAAAAATTTACATCCAGTCTGGAAAAGGTTTTTTTTAATGAAAGTTATTCTAAAATTTACTTGAAATAAGAGTGACATCGGGGTTCACTATTTGCATAAAAATGCTAACATACATGTTTTAAAAAATGTTTGTAGAGAAGCAAGCATGCATGTCACCTCATTTGTAGTTTAACACCCCCGGGTATATCAATAGCAATATACTTCTGCATGCCTTTTAATTTTATTGTTCAGTTTAGGATTAATTTAGCAGGATTTCTTTCTGGCTGCCCATTACATATCTGGCTTGTTGAATAAATCGAGCAGGATACAACAGTAATACAATTTTCTTTTAAGGGGGTGTATTATTAACACTGAATTGAACAGTTAATAGAGAGGATGTTTCTGCAGGAGACTCAGGATTGTGTAGTTAAAGAGACTGTCACCTTTAGAACCCATGCTTAATTTACTGAGGATGTTGGAGGTTATATTATGAAAGAGCCAGGACCTTCAGGAAGATACAGGACAACTCAATCCTGTCCTGGAGAATTGGATTATATTCCTGTGCGGATTAAAGAGCTCCTATGTCATGTGAGCCAAGTAGCAAACCTAACTTTCCGCAGGCTGTCATTTACGAGTATGAGGAACATGAACTGAGCGTCCAACTTGAGGCCTAGGGATATGAACTATAGAACTACTGAGCTCTCACAGATGCAGCTGAAATCAATGGGAGTCATGCTCTGAACACATGAAGTGCTATATTGTGTTAAAAATTCTTTTAAAAAATAAAAGCAGAACTTTAGTATCTCAAATTGGACACTTAAAATTAATGGATACTTTAGACCTTCCTATGGCTGTGGATGCATGTTGTAGTGCTACAAATGAAAATATGCACACAACCTATGGTATAATCTTTTTACATAGCAGTTTCCATCTATAAAATAGAGGTTACAATGCCCTGATATGATAGGGGTTTTATGAAAATAAATGTATTAGTATTTTCTATGATAGTAGAATCATAGAAAATTAGGGTTGGAAGGGACCTCAGGAGGTCATCTAGTCCAACCTCCTGCTCAAAGCAGGACCACCCCAAACTAGATCAGCTCAGCCAAAGCTGTCTAGCTGGATCTTAAAATCCTTCAAGGATGGAGATTACACCCTCTCTGGGTATCCTGTTTCAGTGCTTTAATACCTTCCTAGTGAGAAAATTCTTCCTAACATCTAATCTGAGCTTTCCTTGCTGCAACTTAAGACTGTTGCTCCTTGTCTTGTCATATGCTACCACTGAGAACAGTCTAGCTCCATCCTCTTTTGAACTCCGCTTCACATAGTTGAAGGCTGCTATTAAATCCTCCCTGAGTCTTCCCTTCTCCAGACTAAATAAAACCAGTTCCGTCAGCCTCTCCTCAGAAGTCACATGCCCCAGTTCCATAACCATTTCCGTTGCCCTCCACTGAACTCTCTCCAACTTGTCCACATCCTTTCTGTAGTAAGGGGCCCAAAACTGAACACAATACTCCAGATGTGGCCTCACCAGTACTGAATAGAAGGGAAATAACACTTCCCTTGACCTGCTGGCAACATACCTACCAATGCAGCCCAGTATGCTATCAGCCTTCTTAGCAACAAGGGTACACTGCTGGATCATATTCAGTGTATTGTCCACCGTAACCCCCAGGTCCTTTTCTGCAAAGCTGCTGCCCAGCCAGTCAGGCCTCAGCCTGTACTGGTGCCTGGGATTGTTCTGCCCTAAGTGCAGGACTTTGCATTTGTCCTTGCTGAACCTCAGACGATTTCTTTTGGCCCAGTGCTCCAATTTGTCTAGGCCACTCTGAATCCTAATCCCTATCCTCCAGCATACCCTACTACTCCCAGTGTGGTGTCATCTGCAAACATGCTGAGGGTGAACTCTATGCCATCTTCCAGTTTGTTGATGAAGACTGTGGCTAAGTAGAGGGCAGAGGAGTCCAGGAGAGCAGGCTGTACTTTAAGGAAGGCTTACTGAAGGTCCAGAAACAAACCATCCCAATGTGCAGGAGGACTAGCAAGTATGACAGAAGACCAGCTTGGCTTAGCAGGGAATTCTTCAGTAAACTAAATCATGAAAAGGAAGCTTATAAGAAGTGGAAACATGGACAAACAAGTAGGGAGGAGTATATGAGTATTGCTCAGGCATGCAAGGATGAAGTCAGGAAGGCCAAAGCGCAATTGGAGTTGCAGCTAGCAAGGGATGTGAAGGGCAACAATAAGGGTTTCCACAAGTATGTCAGAAACAAGGTGATCAGGGAAAGTATGGGTTCCCTATTGAATAGGGGAAGCAACACTGTGACAGAGGATGCAGAAAAGGCTGAAGTACTCCATGCCTTTTTCACTTCAGTCTTTACAGGCAAAGTCAACTCCCAGACTACTACACCTGGCAGCACAGTTTGGGGAAGAGATGAGCAGCCAACAGTGGCACTGGCAGTGGTGGCAGCAGCTGGAAGGTAAGCAGGGCGGAGGGGCGAGTGCAGCTGCAGCGGATCCAGAGGGAAAGCCCCTGGATTTCATTTAACAAGAACAGCAGGGAGCCACACTCCTAAGCCATGCACAGACAGGCATGCTCTGTAAGGGTGTGCCGGGGTTTGTACAAGGTGGGCAAACGGGAGGAGCCAGGTCAGAGGCTCTGGCAGGGAAGAGAGGAAGATACTTTGTTCTACAATAATGTAGAACTGGGTCCCTGGCGGGCTGCCAGGGACCCAGCCCCAGTGACGCTGCCTGCCCAGGGCTCCTCTGAGGCCTCCACCCAGATGAAGCCTGCAAGAAGGTTAGAGCCACCCTTCCCCACTGTCTGTGCGGGCTGCCTGGTGGGGACTCTGCGGCCTGGGGGTGGGGAATGGGAAGCAGGAGTTCCCTTGCCTATCCCATGTGCGCCCACCTTCAGGCCCTGGAGGAGCAGGTGAGGGAACTCCAGGCGGAGGTCAACAGGCTGAAGGGAATCAGGGCTGCCAAGGATGAAATTGACAGGTATTTCCATTCTCTGCAGGGTTAAGTACCCAGTGGAGAGGCACCCTGGGAGGAACCTGACGCAGCGGTATGGCAGACGGTTACCGCCAGGGCTACTCATGCTGCCGCAGTGTTGGCCCCCTCAGTACAACTGGAGAAGCGGTACAAGGCCCTCGCAGCATTGGAGAAGGTGGTAGATGAGGATGCCTTCGGAGGAGCTGATACCACTCCACACATGGAGCAGACTGAGTGATGCTGGAACACCCAGAGGAAGAGACGCCGGGTCCTCATCATGAGTGACTTCCTCCTGAGAGGAACGGAGGACCCCATCTGTTGCCTGGATCTCATGGCACGGGAGGTTTGCTGCCTGCCCAGAGCTCGGGTTCCGGACATCACAGCAATGATTCCAGACCTCATCTGGCCCTCTGATCACTACCCCTTGGTTCTCATCCATGTGGGCACTAATGACATGGCTGGGAATAATCCAGACCGTGTCATGAGAGACTACAAGGCTCTGGGAGCCAAGCTTACAGAGACAGGAGCACAGGTGTTTTTCTCATCTGTTCTTTCAGTGAGCAGACGTGGATTGCACCATAAGGCCTGCATCAGAGAGGTCAACTGGTGGCTTTGGAGCTGGTGTTACTGGGCAGGCTTCAGATTCTTTGACTATGACCCGCACTTCCATGCAGGACACATGCTAGGGTAGAACAGGCTACATCTCTCCCTGAAAGATAAGCATGTCTTCTCTTCCAGGTTGGCTGATCTCGTACAGCATGCTTTAAACTAGGTTAGTCAGGGGATGGGGATGCAGAGGCACGGGAGGATACTTCGACATCAAGCCAGGTGACACGAGCAGGAACAACCCAGGTAAGCGACAAGGGCCTGGACAAGCTTGGGAACAAGAGGGCAGCACGAATACTCATAGGAGGTCTCAATTACCTCTACACAAATGCTAGAAGTATGGGAAATAAGCAGGATGAAGTCACCCTCCTGCTAGCTAGCAAAAACCCAGACCTGGTTGGGCTTAGAGAAACCTGGTGGGATTCTACCCACAACTGGGCAGTACACATTGAGGGCTATAGGCTGTATAGACGAGATGGAGTAGGGAGAAAAGGGGGCAGTGTAGCACTCTATGTTAAAGAGCAGTACATGACCTTGATGATCAGGATGGGTTCAAAAGAGGGACAAACTGAGGCACTCTGGGTTAGAATGCAAGGGGATCATGGGGAAAAGGACTTGATAGTGAGTGTCTAGTACAGACTGCCTGAGCAGGGGGATGAGCTGGACCTAGAATTTTCATATCAGTTCATGGAGGCTGTAAGGACAAGGGATGTGGTTGTCATGGGTGACCTAAAACTACTCAAACATCTGCTGGGAGGATCAGTCAGCCAGGTCTGAATGCTCATGTAGGTTTTAGACTGCATACAGGACCTCCACCTAACCCTGGAGATCCCTAATCCTATCAGAGGAAATGCCTCGCTGGACTTGGTCCTTGCCACAGGCGATGACCTGGTGAGGGATCTGTGGGTGCTCGACTGCCTGGGCATTAGTAACCACTGTCTGCTGGAATTTACTATCCAGCACAGGGTGGTGAAAGCAAGCAGTAAGGCAAAAGTCCCTGACTTCAGGAGGGTCGACTTCAATGAGCTAAGGAGATTAGTAAGGGAGACACCGGGGACTCGGAGCTCTAAGGGGATGGGAGTGCAGAATGGGTGGTATTCCTTAAGGAGATGATCCTCTGAGCTCAGAGGGAGTCAGTCTCAATGCAAACCAAAGGGGGCAAGAGTGCTAAGAAGCTCCCTTGGCTCAGTAAGGCATCCAGGAGGGCGTGAAGGCAAAAAAGGTGGTATACAATCACTAGAAGCAAGGGGCAATCACCAAGGAGGATTACACCTCCGTTGCTCGTGATTGCAGAGAGGCAGTTAGGAAGGCCAAGGCAGAGATGGAACTAGGGCTGGCAACCAGAATTAAGGATAACAAAAAGTCCTTTTTCAAATACATAGCGGGTAAGAAGAAGGCACCAGGTAATATGGGGCCCTTACAGGACAGGCTTGGCAATCTGGTGATTGCAGCAAAGGAAAAAGCTAATCTCTTCAATGAGTTCTTTGCCTCCACATTTCTGAGCAGCAACCAGGACAACTCCCCCACTAGGGCTGTGGACAAGCTCGGGGGACACGACACCATGCCTAGGGTCAGGGATGATCTAGTTGGGGAACTCTTGGAGGGGATGAACATATATAAATCAGCAGGTCTGGATGCTCTTCATAGTATCATAGTACATAGGGTTGGAAGGGACCTAAACTTATCATCATATCCAACCCCCTGCCCCAGGCAGGAACGGGTGCCGGGATCATATCACCCCAGCCAAATATCTGTCCAGCCTCCTCTTGAAGACCCCCAAGGTAGAAGATAGTACCACCTCATATGGGAGCCCATTCCAGAGCCTGGCAGCCCTAATTATAAAGTAATGTCTTCCGATGACCAGCCTGAACCTTCTCCCTAACAATTTGTGGCCATTATTCCTAGTAACCCCGGGTGATGCCCAGGGAAACAGAGCTTCCCACAATTCCCGCTGGTCACCCCTGAAATTATTATTTCCTCCTCCAGCTCCCTCCATGCCTCTTCGGTTACCTTCACGTGCAGTGTGCCACATTAGCAACAAAACTGTTACAAGACTGTAATATCAACCCTGGGGACTCACCCTGCTCTATTAGGTGAAAAGGTCACATAGGTATCCTACTTACGAACCCCCAACTTGGTTCCGCTACCCTCTTCATCCAAGGGTACTGAGGGAATTGGCGGAGGTCATAGCAGGGCCCCTAGCACGGCTGTATGAGCACTCGTGGTGCTCTGGCCAGGTCCCAGAGGACTGGAAAGGGGCCAATGTAATCCCCATTTACAAGGAAGGGAGAAAGAAGGATCCGGGGAGCTATAGGTAACACATCTGTGGGGGCCCAGCATGGGACGTAATGCTCAGGGTCAACCAACCCTGCCTAACCTTGTTTCCTTTTATGACCAGGTCGCAAAGTCCTTTGAGGTGGATGTTGTCTATCTGGACTTCAAGAAGGTCTTTGGCACTGTTTCTCACCCCATTCTCATAAAAAAAATCTTGGTTGACAGCAGCATTGGTGCCTACACAGTCAGATGGGTGGCAAATTGGCTCGATGGTCACACCCAGAGAGTGGTGGTAGGTGAGTCATTTTTGACCCATAGGGCTGTGGGTAGTTGAGTTCCCCAGGGCTCGGTCCTCAGGCCTATGCTATTCAACATCTTTATCAGCAACTTGGAGGTGGGCATAGAAAGTACACTGTCCAAATTTGCTTATGACAGAAAGATGTGGGGAGAAGTGGGAACACTGGAGAGGAGGGACAGAATCCAACTAGATTTAGACAGGTTACAGAGGTGGGCAGATGAGAATAGAATGGAATTCAACACAGACAAGTGCAAGGTGCTGCATCTAGGGAGAAGGAACCTGCAACGTACCTATAGGCTGGGGAACTCCCTTCTCAACACCACAGTGGCTGAAAGGGATCTTGGAGTCATTGTTGACTCCAAGGTGGACATGAGCCACCAATGCAAGGAAACAGTTAGTAAGGCTAGCCACACTTGTCATGCATCTATAGATGCATCACTAGCAGGTCCAAGGAAGTGATCCTTCCCCTCTATGTGGTGCTGGTCAGGCCACAGTTGGAGTACTGCATCCAGTTCTGGGTGCTGCACTTCAAGAGGGATGTGGCTAACCTTGAGAGGGTACAGAGGAAGGCCACTCACATGGTCAAGGGACAGCAGGCCAGGCCCTACAAAGATAGACTAAAGGGCCTGAATCTATTCAGCCTCCACAAGAGAAGACTGAGAGGGGATTTGGTGGCTGTCTCTAAACTCACCAGGGGGGATCAGCAGAAAATAGGTGAGGCTCTCTTCCCCCGGACACCACTTGGGATAACAAGGAATAATAGCCACAAATAGATGGAGAGCAGGTTCAGGCTTGATATCAGGAGGCATTACTTTATGGTTAGGGCTGCCAGGCTCTGCAATGGGCTCCCAAGTGAGGTGGTGCTCTCCCCTACCTTGGAGGGTCTTCAAGAGGAGGTTGGATAGATATCTGGCTGGGGTACTATGATCCCTGCACTCGTTCCTGCCCAGGGCAGGGAGTCAGACTTGATGATTTGTTCAGGTCCCTTCCGAAACTAACAAACTATGAAATTATGACTTTCAGTAAGGCTTCTTTAAAAGCACAGCCAGCTCTCCTGGACTCTTCTCCCCCCACCAGACTGGCTTCCCAGGGGATCCTGCCTGTGAGTTCTATAGTCAGATACTATGATGGTGTATGCTACAAAACAGCCCACAAAGGGAATTAATGATTTTGTCTTTAGAGCAGGATCCAAAAAGGAGTGAAACAAGTAAGGCCTGGGGCTACACAGTGAGCAAGGATTAAAAAATAAAGCTCCAAATGAATTCTAAATCACTGCCCACTCAATTAACAGTCTGTTCTGTACAATAACTGAAGCAGGGTATGGAAGGGAGGATGAGGGGGGAGGACTGTAGAAAAAATAATGTATGATTGTATAATTAAAGACTGCAGTAATGTGCCCAAAGGGATTGGCATTTCCTAACTTTTAAGTGCCAGATTTGGCAACCTAGTAATATGTTTTTGATGCAATGTACCTTTGTGCAATATTTAACTAAGAGAATCCCGATGCAACTGCTAAGGCTTTTCTGTAGACTACAGAAAAATCTGCAGGATTAAGCAAGGACTCATTGGGCACATCCACGCATGAAGGCACGTGTGCTTATGGCAGCTCAAATAGCAGTAGCACAAATTTGTGCTGGAGATTTGTGCCTCAGCACATGTGTCTGAACATGCACTTTGGTGTGGGACAAATTGTGCCACTTGGGTCAAACTGATCCTGCCCAGCTCCTCCCAGATCTGCAGCCAGGGGAAACTAGAGGATGGCCAAAATCCATGTTCTTTGAGATTAAAATGAAACACCACTATATATGAAGAGACCAGTTGGGCAATGTTTTACTGATATGTTTACAATTTTAAAGCAATTTGGATGCCCACCAGTGCCTCTGTCATCGTAATAAAACAAATTCTAAATATCTATATAATTCAGTGTTTGCTTTTGAAAAAATCAGATCTGCCCCATCTCCTTCACTCACCAGGATGTGGGGCACTGAGCAGCTCTGACATGTCAGTGCCTTGCCCCTGTCCTCACCCCCAACCCACAGTCTTGCCACTGCCCCTCACTCCTGATCCACAGTCCCTGCCTGCCCCCACTAGCTCCCCCCCGGCAGCAGGATGCAAGTCAAGCCGTCCCACCCACTGCTTTGTGGCTCTGAGCAGTGCCAGCCCTTACTATTCTGCTTCCTGTGCCTATGCTTAGGCCCCAGAGATCCCTATGCTGTTCCTGGGAAGCCCTCACCTGGGGCTCAGGGACTGGGGTGGGCAAGCCCCTTCCCCTTCCAAACTTCCCCCCGTACAGGCTGTTCTAGGGGAGCATGAGGGGGCTCTAAGCCTGGCTCTGGTGGCCTGTCCTACCCAGAACTCTCCCCCATCCCTAACCCCCCATCTCTTTCTCTCTCACACATACCCCTGCTGCTACCTCTACCCCTTCCTCCCAGCCCATCACATCCCGCAAGGTGTTCCTAGGACCAGGAGTCCCCCCAGGTTATGGCCACATGTCTCAGCAGTGGTGTGGGCATGGAGCAGGGCTGCAGTGTGGCAGTTTCCCCTGCAGCTGTGACTCCCGCCAGCAGGTCCCATCCTGTCTGGCAGTTGGGCATACAGGGTGCAAGATTGCAGGGAGGGGCTGAGTTGGGAAAGGGTATGGGAGGGAGGGTGTAGGGTTTGGGGCAGTGAAGTTTGTGGGTGAGGTGTGAGGGTTTGGGGTTTGCAGGTTGGGGGCACTGGCAACACATAGGGGGTGCACACAGGTACACCTGCACCCTGAGATTGGTGGTGCACCCCATGAGAGAAGCACCACCAATGCTGCTGGTAGTCACCCGCTCACCACCCCCCCTACTGCTGACCGCCGGAAGCATCTGTGGCCGGTCACTGATTGCCACTGGCCGCTGCTGACGGTGGCATCTGTGGGTGGTTGCCAACTGCTGGTCAGCGCTCTCTACCTCCACCACTTGCCACGGACATCTGCAGAAGCTCTCCATTTACCACTGCCACCACCATCTGCAGGCAATCACCGTGCCCCCCCACCCTCTGGGGGCATGCATCGTTCATGGTTGAGCGTTTGTGTGGGTGGTTTGGGGGTTTGGGGGGGGTGGGGACTACTCAGGAGGGGTGTGTCCTCCATCCACCCCCCCACACGGCACACAGCTCCCCTGGAGCAGTACGTTGTTGGGGCACACTTGACCTGCTGCTGCCAGTGCACTGTGCTGCCTGAGACCTGGCGCACAGAGCCACACAAGGTTCCCAGGCAGGACCAGGCTGGCTGTTGCTGCTACCTGGGGCTCCTGACACCGGGTCAGCTCCATACGCTATTTGCAACCCCCAGGTCTCAGGTGGTGCCATACTGTCATGGGGCTGTCTGCAGTGGGCCATGAGCACCCTGACAGCCCGGTTAGCTGCTGCGGGGGGGCTATGCACTGTGAAGGTGAGCAGGTGGGGGACCCACCCCTCCCGAGCAGTCCCCTCCATCCACAAATCCCTGCCCCCCAACCCCCCTCTTACCAGGGAGAGCCTGGGTCCAAGCCTCTGCTGTTAGCCTTGCCCTACTTCTATTCCCAACAGGCAGAGAGACATTCCAGCCAGGTGTTAGAGTGTCTCTCTGGAGGACCCAGCCTCTGGTTGCCTCAGGCCACACTCCAGGAGCACACCCTGCACCACTTTTTCCCAGCACTTCTTTAATACCAGGATTTTCTGGTATCAAATTTATAGCATCTGTGCTGGAAATAGCAGCGCAGGGAACATTGTTTCATTCCTAGCATGCTTCCCCCAGCATCTCAAACTGCTTTGAGATGCTGCAACAGGTACATGCTTGCTCATCTGGATGCAGCCATTAAGTTTACCATTTATTTTCACATGAAGATTTTCAGTCCATATGAAAGGATATAATGATTCAAGAGACTTGTTATATCCTGATAATGTGGAACTTCAACAACTTTACTTTAGCTGACAGAGCTGATGATTTATTACAGCATGACTAAACTAACCTTAAATTCATCTGTTGAATCACGACATTTTGTTTAAAACAATAAGAAAAGATTACACAGTATGGTACAGCTCTGTAATTTTAGTTTTGAGATTCTTGCCCGCATCTCCAATAAAGTCTGAACAGATTAATGGACTTGTTTAAGGGATAGGTACCTGCCCTCCAGCTTGATATCACAGTAACATAATCATCCTTATACTACACTACTCTACCATTTTTTCCAGCCATGGAGTGCAAGTTTTAAAAATAAACAAATTGTAAATGAGGTACAGCATTCAATCTGTAGCAGATGTTTATATGTCTCTGAACTTGGAAACAAAGACCATCTGAGAAAAAAACTGGTCTGACCAGTTGGCAAGTGTGCAGTCTGGGAATTCAAAAGGTGGGGGAAAAAAAAGATACCTTTGAATCACATGTGGTATTCAACTGATAAAAAATACATTGTAAAATGGAAGGTTAAATAAAGCTTCTTTAGACAGACACATGAAAAGGGGGCTATAGTTTAAAACTTGGCTTGGATATAAATCCTCAGAGGACAGCAAGATGTGGAAACATTTGGTTTAGATTTACAAAGTTAATGCTACTTAAAAATTATTAGAAAGTAGTTGTAAAGGAACCTTAAGGTGCACACTGTTAGGGTAACAATAATTTGGATTATTAGAGAGCACTGGATTTGCAGCTAAAGACAAAGGTTTTACCTGTGGCCTAGCAGAGCTGCTGATCACAAAGCAGAATGATATCTAAGCCAGCCATTTGCTTATGCTAAGTAACCATTTACTTACTGTGTCAACCATTTTCTGAGAGAAAAGCAGCAAAGTGAATCTATATAAGTCTATGTGCTGTGAACCAGCTACAAAAAAGAATGAGATAAGGTAAAGGGACCCCCAAAAAGGATAGAAGATGGTACAACCTAAGACAGAAAAACAGACTAGAATGTGAAAAACAACACATAACTGGTAACAGAATCTGAGATGAACAGATGCAAAAAGGTGAATGGTGACTGGTGAAGAAGCCTCCAGAAGCTTCCAGGTTTTTGTCAAAGTCCACCCATTGACCGAAGAAAAGGAGTCAAGGTCTTAGACATGCGCTCATAGCAAAAAGACGTGTAAATGAACGAATGCATAGGCCATGCCGTGCTAATGAAGCAAACAGTAAACAGAGACAGAGCTTGAGATGGGAGGAAAAATGGATAAAACATAGCAGGAGTGAAAGTAGAGTGATTGTTAATGAGTATAAACCAAAAGTGTATAAATATAGGGAAAAACTACTGTTCATTGCTGTTGCTCATCTCTTATGGCGAGAGAGCTCATCTGAAGCCTTCTCCATTCTGAATAAAGCTGTTGTGAGCAATGTGTGCTGGCGTTTGCTCCCTGATCTGCTCTGGCTAATGAGTAACACGATACATGGGTAATTAGACCATCCTCTCCCTAGTCGCTGGGCGCCGCATAAAGTTAAGGTCTAACACACACAGTCAAGGACCTTGCACAGACAAAAGCAATTTGACTAACTGAAATTAAAGGGAGAAACTGGAGTCATGCAATGCTGGAAACTTCTTAGCTAAAATTCACAGAGTCAGAAAGCACAAAAAGTTAATTTCAACTACAACACTTGACTCAGCTGTGTCACGTACAAGTACTATTTTCTTACAATACATTTGTAACTTAATGTATTGCCGTGAATGTGTTTCCATTGACATGGTATTAAAAATGAACAAGTTTTTAGCAACTGCATTGTCTGATTTTGTGTTATTTTTAACTGTGTAAATGTAATGTTGCACAGCTTAAAAATGCAAGAAATAAGTTGCTGGGAATGACCTATAACCAAGACTTGCTGAAAGTATTTAGGAATCAAAACTCAGGGCGTGTCTATTAAGAGTTTTCTAATTAATCCATGTACACCAAATATGTAGAAGAAAGTTAATGTGTAGAAAAGATGTTTCTTCCATGATCCTATGACCTGAGATTGAAGATATTTTTCCATTCAAAGAGCTCTGAGTAACAAGGCAGCTGGGGCCACGGACAAATGTTATATCTGCAGGCCTACAAGTGCCCTGGTTGCACTACGAAGTCAAAGTAGACAAATATAAACATGTTCTGTAGTGCTAGATATATAGAAACATCACAAAAATACTCATGGATGAAACAGTAAGGTCTCTAGTGTGCTGTGTTTTATACTGCCACATGTAACGTATTTAGAGTGCACTGTAACACTGTACATGGATCTCTCAGTTTTATAGCATTCCTGTGGTGCTCCACTTTCACTTCCTCCTCCAAGGGGAGAGGGAAGGAGGAGACAGGGTGGACAGTTAATGAGTGCTGCCTGTGTATGGAGCTCTCATTAGAGCTGGAGAACAGGAATCCCTGCCAGATTCCATCTCGGAGGAAAGGCAGCAAGAGGGCACAGCAGCCCCCCTGGCTCTCCAGAGATCTATCAGACCTCTTGAGGCTAAGAAGAAAGGCCTACAAAGGATGAGCATTGGGATTCACTTCCAAGGAGGGTTATTCTGCACTGGTGCAGTCCTGCAGGGAACGAACCAGGAAAGCCAAGGCTGCAGCTGAACTCCAAATAGCTTCGAGCATCCAGGACAATAAAAAGTCCTTTTTCAGATATGTGGGGAGCTGGAGGAAAAGCAAAGGCAACATTGGACCCCTGCTAAACCAGATGGGACAACTGACAACCGATGCTGAGGAAAAAGCCAACCTATTAAATGGGTACTTTGTGTCAGTCTTTCCTCAGTCCCATGGGATGCCCATGCCCGCTACAGGACAGGGCGGTATGGGTGAGGGAGTTCCCCAGCCCTCCATTAATGCTGACATCGTGAAGGAACACCTTGAGAGCGACCTTCAAGTCAGCCAGCCCTGACAATTTGCTCCCCAGGGTACTCAAGGAGCTGGTGAGCATCATAGCCCAGGCCCTGGCATGGATCTTTAAAAACTCCTAGCGCTCTGGTGTAGTGCCCGAAGACTGGAAGAAGGCCAATGTGGTGC
>NW_017728917.1:31811592-31814643 GCF_001723895.1 Crocodylus porosus
CTCTTTCCTGCCAAGGCAGGGGGTCGGACTAGATGATCTACCTAGGTCCCTTCCGACTCTAGCTACTATGAAACTATGAAACTATGAAACTATGAGGCACTATAGCTAACAGGTGCCACAGACAGACTTTGAGTCAACAGTATCAGTCCCAATATTAAATACATTGCCTAGTGAACCCAGAAAGGAATTTTAATCACATACCATATTTATTTGAATGCAAGACTAGTTGTCCCACCCCACTAATCACCATGGCAGGGGTCATTTTAGATGGAGTACTAGCTAATCTAAGTGGTTTGGCTCTGAAAAGCCAGAGAGGGGGAGGAACAGGAGAGACCACACAGCCCAGCCTTCACCTTCCCCCGCAACCACTTATACTGAACTCCCCCTCCAGTCCTAGCCTAGCCAGGCCCCGAACTGCTACCACTATTTCTGCAAGCTTAAGCTAAGCCAGGACTGGGGCTGCCTCTGACTGAGCAGCTCAGAAGGAAACCAGAGCAGAAGTTGTGGGGGGGAAGTGCGGGAGAAGGGGAGCTGGGCACAGGTCAGGGGCAGGCAGAAGGAAGGCAAACAGACATTGGGGGACAGAGATGTGGTTGGGGGGCAAGGTTCTGGGCCCTCACCACTGCTTTCCACACTGCTTTCCTCACTGCGGGGGGATTAAGATGACCCCCCAATAATTAGATTCTATACATGAAAAATAATAGCAAATGTACACTTTTCCACATAAGAATCTAATTACTGGGGGGGCTGTCTTGAATTTGAAGGCCTCTGGGATTCAGGTAAATACAGTAAATGTTGTCAAATCAACACATTTGGAACTCTAGGTTTCAGCTTCTGATCTCAGATGTTAGATTACTATTTTCAGAAAAAAGCTTCCAACTAACTTTATATGATTCAGCTGAGATATAGTTGTCAACTCTAGCATTAGAATATCATAGAAACATAGAAAATTAGGGTTGGAAGGGACCTCAGGAAGTTACCTGGTCCAACCTCCTGCTCAAAGCAAGACCATCCCCAACTACATCATCCCACTCAAGGCATTGTCTTAAAAACCTCCAATGATGGAGATTCTGCAACCTCTCTGGGAAACCTGTTTCAGTATTTTACTAACCTAGTGAGAAAATTCTTCCTAATATCTAACCTAAGCTTCCCTTGCTGCAACTTGAGACTATTGCTCCTTGTGCTGTCATCTGTCACTACTGAGAACAGTCTAGCTCCATCTTCTTTGGAACCACCCTTCAGGTAGTTGAAGGCTACTATCAAATCCTACCTTGGTCTTCTCTTCTGCACGCTACTTAAGCCCAGTTCCCTCGGTCTCTCCTTGTAAATCATACGCCCCAAGCCCTTAACCATTTTCTTTGCCCTTCGCAACCTCTCTTCAACTTGTCCACATCCTTTCTGTATCATGGCATGATATAACCTGTTGATTAATCAGTGACTGAAAGTTCTCAATGAGTTATTACAGTGGGTCATTACATAAGACTTGCAGGATGATTCCAGACATTTATAAGGCATGGCTACCGTACCTTTCTCTTACTGGCTGCAATGACAGCAGGAAGCCATCGACTTTCTCTCGTATCCATTAACAGGAAAACAATGTCATGAGCATCAATGAGCTGCTCAAGCTGGGCCACATCTTTTTGAGCCTGTTCCATTGTTACTTTGGAAAAATTCACTGGGTGACCCGGCATAGGGATACTCATATTAAATCCTTCCGCATTCTACAGGGAGACAAAAACAAAATGAAACCTTAAAAATAAAGCACTATATAAGCAAACTGCTGACTTTAATGAAGTTATACAGTGGTGTACTCTTATTCACAATTTATGCACAATGTATGTTATAGCTCTTCTTCACTGCACAGTCATATGGTCATAATCTTCTAAATCTCTATAAAGCCCCAAGCAAAGCTGAAATTTCAACCAGTACCTTATATCTTAATGCTGCTGTTTGCTGTGGCCATTAATCTCTTTGATAGTGCCTATTAATGTGCTGCAAGAGGAGGAAACTCTCTTCCTGCGGCATAAAATTGGCGTTATACAGATAAATTAAAGATTTTGATTAGGTAAAGGTAAGCAAGTCAGGCATAGGGGAGCAGGAGTCAGAGTGCAAATCTCAACCTTGTTTCTGCTCAATTAACATAGCTACAGACCTGAAGCAGCCCATTCTATTTTAGTCCCCACCCTCCTGATGCTGCAATTCTGTCACAGAACCTTAGTGATGCCCTGCAGCTTCATTTCCTGATTGATTTTACCAAATGGGAATGACATAAGTAAATGAACTAGAGCAGGGGTTGTCAATTGGGGGTACACATACCTCTAAGGGTAGACAGGTCATAGGGGGTACACACAGGTAGGCAGGAACTGAGCATACCCAGGGCACAGTGGCAGTGTCTCCCCTGGTGTGTTTGCCTCTTACCCGGGGGAGGGGGAAAGGGAGGGATGCGCCAAGTGCCACTGGCTCCACATGGCACATTGTGGAACCTCCCTGCCCTCATCCATCTGAATGGTCGGGGGCCCCTGGCAGCACACGACTAGCCGGGCATGAGACGCATCAGTAGCCTGTGGAGCCATGACCAACCACAGGAAAGCTGGGTGACATATGGCCAGTGGGGTGGCGGGAGCAGGTGCTGCGTGTGAGCCTCACCTCCATTCACCCCCTTCAGTGCCACCACTACTTGCACCCCTGGGATGGCACAGTGGGTGCATGCTCCCAGATAAGCACGTGGGGCAGGGCAGGCTGTGGGCTACTGCAGGCTGAGGCACTCAGCTGTTCCTGGTGGGGGTGTTGGACTGGGCTGCACTGGGAGGAGGTTGGGGGAAATGGCAAATTTGGGGGTGGCTGCAGCCCCCGCTGTAGTGTAGCCTGCACCCCCCACAAGAAGAGCCCTCCACAGTGCAGAAGGGAGTGAGGCAGGGGTGAATCATTCACCCCTGCCCCTAGCCCGCTCCCCCCTGCACTGATTTAATAGATTTCATAGATTCCATAGACATTAGGGCTGGAAGGGACCTCGGGAGATCATCGAGTCCAGCCCCCTGCCCAAAGGGCACG
>NW_017728917.1:31814665-31834915 GCF_001723895.1 Crocodylus porosus
CAGCTCCTTCTCCTTCCAGGGTGCAGGACGGGGGAGCACATGCCCCCCCCCAGTATGCACAGCAGTGTAAGCTGCCTCCCCTGCACCCCTGAAGGAGCTGCTGGGCTCCGGCTGGCCCATAACCTGGCCTAGCCGCAGCTCCATTCATGGTGAATGGGACCCTGAATGCTGGGTCGTGGGACAATCCACAGTGTAGGAGGGCGCAGGCCAGGGGCAGGGATGAATGATTCACTCTTGCCCTATGGGGGGCTTGATCCTCAGCCCCACTCCCTCTTTCATCATTGAGGGGCAGGGGGCAGATTGAGGCCCCTGTGGTGAGGGAAGGAGCGGGACAGGAGCAGGGGCTGAGGTGAGTGGGGCCCTGTCCATGTTGGGTGGTGGGACAAGCAGAGACCTGGGGGTCCCCCACCTCCTGGCCTGGCCAGGGCCCCACTCACCCCAGCCCTGCTCCTGCCTGTGCCCCAATCCCTCCCTCTCTGTGGGTGCCTCAATCTGCACCCCACCCCATTGCCCCTTCCCCACAGACTTACCTGCTGACTGGGTACGCACACACGCACTCAGCCCCCTCAATAATTTTTTCTGTCTCTGCCTATGCAGTGCCACTCCCTCCCTCACCACGGGGGTCTCGATCTGTCCTCCCTCTTAAAAACAGAAAAAAAGTATGAAGGGGTACATGAACTGAAACTCTGAGACCAAAGGGGTACACTTGTTAAAGAAGACTGAAATCCCCTGAACTAGAATGTGAGTGTGACCACTGGCCAAGTAACATCACAGTATTTCTCTTCCTACTGCACCAAAAGAACATTATGAAAACCAGACTATTGTAGGATCTCCCATTTCTTGAAATTTTGGAATGAACCGGCTAACCAGCATTATTATCATCTTATAACCATGCCAACAGAGAAAACACTAATGAGCTGAGAGTGTGGCCTCATCATGCTTTACAAATAATCATGTAAAATTAATCACATTGCAGGTTATATCATAGCACATTAAGTGTAGCTTGAAGGATATTCTCCCCAGAACAACTAAACTGCCCATGCTCATAGTCACTCGATTGCTTTGAGAAGAGCAAGCTCAAGAGATTTTACAAGAATTGGTTTTGATTACTGCTGTAGTCCTTATGAACTGCTAGCTTTTCAAAAAAATCCAGACTTCTCAGATTAAGGAAAAGACATGCAGAATGAAATCTTGTAAGAAATTAAAAATAGAATTGTGAAGGAAGCAGGATTACTGAAAATAATTTCATCAAACTAATTCACTTCTAGGTCATAAGCAACTACAGAATGTTTCAGTATAGCATTTTTAATACCCTGCCACTGTAGTATCATGCATCGGGAAGATCTTGAACCTTTTGAGTACCCTTCAAAAGTTACCATTGAAATGACCAGAGTTAAACCAGACATAAGTCTGCTCATTCGTTGCCATTTTTTTTTACAATTCTAAACATCTTTTTATCTGTGGAAACAGGATGTACAGAATTAGAACATCATGTCGTATAAACCAATCTAGCCTCATTTACTGCATAAATCTAAGGATCCAGCATAAGCAATCCATGTCCAACTAGAAGTTCAGAATATTTCTTGCCATTGGATAATCAAGAATAGGAGTGCAACTTTTTGGATTTGCTCTAGTCTGTAATACACGAGTCAACATTTTCGCAGATGTAACTTCAGGAATGAAACAGTTTTATAATGTGCCAGGACAGATTAAGATTAAAGACAGTCAAATAGACAAAAAGTTCCAGGAAACTTTCAGAAAAACATTTTGTTTCTAGAGATATGGCGATACTATGGAAACCAATGGGTGTAGCACCATGGAAAGGAGGACTGGGTGGAAAAACTTTATGCTGTGAACAAACTTCAGTGCAACAGTTTTAAACTAAAGGCTGTGCACTGGAGGTATTGAAAGGGCTTGATTCTGCACACATTCCCTGAATAGACCCATAGAATGACAACAGGATGGATGAAATTACTAATGTGAGAGAGGCAAGCATTTCTTAGGGTGATATCTTGTATTGGACCAACCACACAGCTGGGATTAAGTAAACTTTAAAATGCAAAACATTCTTCCTCAGGTTTGAGACCGGATTACACATCTTTTTTTATAAATCAGCAATTTCAAATACTTTTCCCAGCACCAATATACATACATTAAATCTGCAAAAGACTACTTTACCTCTTAAAACATGCCAAATCATTTCTTCATCATTCTTTGGATGTCTGAAAACTGTTGTTTCAGCACAGATTGGCTTGTCTTGCATCTTAAATGTGAACAATGTAAATGTGTACCTAAAAGACTGAAGTGTCTTAGTTATTAATGACCTTATAAGCACTTCTACAAGAACCTCCAGATTTCCAAAATGGCATATATCATATACTACAATGATTAGTTTTATTCGTGTATAGCTTTTATCCTGAATCAGCTCCAGTTACTTTACACCAGACACGTCAACACATGCTATTAATGCAACGCAATAAAATCTAGTGCAGTTTGTGTCAGAGGTTATTGCTCCAAGGCACCACATTTTCACATATGCCCAGGACCTCAACACGATGAGCCGAGTTGAAGCAGCCCCACCTGGCAGGGGGGCCCCAAGGGGTCAGCCTGCCAGCTTGGGCTGTTCCCCTCACCTCAGCGTGCTGTGGAGGGGGTTACTGGGCCATGAGGGTGCTTTAGTGTGTGCTAGGCAACAGGCAAGACCATACTGAAGCACTCCCGTGCCCCAGCCAATACCAGCATCTACACACACACTGCAGTGCACTAAATAACGCCACCATAGAACAATATTTGTGTTAACAAGTACTAAACTATGGTGATATTTATTAGTTTACTGCACCCTAATAGGGGAACACATGTAGCTGCTGAGCTTTTACTGTGGAGCTAGTTAGTCAATTGCACAATAAGCATCTTGTGTATACATGTCCTCTGAGTATTAAGCAGACTTAAGACCTCTATGGCTGTGTCCAGATGAGCGTGGCCATGTGATATGTGGCACCACAGACTGGTCTGGGCACTGTACACTGCACATTCAGGCATTCCCTACACTGCTACCTTGCAGTGTGGGGGAGAAGAGGAGGGGGTTTGACCCCAGGAGATCCTGGAGTAAAAAAAAAGCCACACAGAAAAAAAGCAGAATAGTGTATATGTGGTGGCAGTGCATGCCTCCCAAAACCAGAGTCTGGCCAGCCAGACCCACACTGGCTGCTGACAAAGTTCCCAACTACAAGAGTTCTATGGCTGCAGCTCCTCTGGTCCCCAGCACAGTTGCTGGCCGCAGCCTCCTCTACCCCACCTGGGGTAACCCACCACATGCCAGGGGGTGCGTGGCATGGATTTTCCCCTGGGACAAGCAGCAGTAGCACAACATGTGCTCCTGCTTCTTGCTCCTGGGGAACCAAACACCCACACTTGTGTGGATGCAGCCTACAAAACATTTTTGAGATTAAATTTTGACCCAATTACTAGGGCTGTGCAAAGCTTCAGTAGCCAATTTGATTCGGAGATTTGGCCTGGTTCAGCAGCCGAATCTCCGAATCCGAATCAAATCAGGAGACCATTTAAAAGGTCTGAATCAAATTGGAAGTGGGGGGTTGCAGGATGCGGGCACGGCAGCACTGGGAGCCAGAGCTATGCCCTGCTGCTGTTTGCCCCCTTCTGCCCAGAGTGAACTGTCCCTGCATTATGTGCCGCCCCCCGATCCTGGGTGGGCAAGTAGGAGCAGTATCTGCATCCTACACCCCCTGCCCCAGCTGGGCAAATGGCAGCACCCATATCCCACACCCCGCCCCCCACCACCCTGGCTGGGCAAGTGGAGGGCTCTGGCCTGCTGCCACTTGCCCAGCTGGGTTGGGAGAGGTGTGGGATGTGGGCACAGCAGCAGTGGGAGCAGGGGCCATGCCCTGCTGCTGCTGCTTCCCCAGCTGGGGTGGGGGTGGGGATGTGGGCATAGCCCCTGCTCCCAGCGCTACCACACCTGCATCCTGCACCACCCCCACTCACCCCCTCCCCAAGTCCCACATCCCCCCACCTTGAATGGACAGCTTGTCCCAGCCCCAGCCCCAATCCCTCCTTCACTGTGGGGGTGTTGATCTGGCCTCTCCCCACCTCCCTCCCTACTTACCCACCACCACAGACTTACCAGCTGGAGGCAGCTATGTCCAGCATCACAGACTGCTGCCTGTTTAGTTTATGGCCAAATCTCTGAAGCAGCACCGAATCTTTGAATCCGATTTGGCCAAATTGAATTGGGACAGTGATTTGAATCTCTGAATCAAATCACTGTCCCTATGAATCTGAAGCAAATACTTAGCACTTTGCACAGGCCAACCAATTACTGTCAGGCAGATGGAAAGATTAAATACTCTCCCTCTGTTGGTTCAAATTCTATTAGATTACAACTTTAGAGTCCTGAGTGATGCTCGTATAACATGATCAGCTGCATACAAATTCAATACAAAAGGAAATCACTTCTGAGATACTACAGCCTTAGTTTTTGGATGTTCTGCACGATAGGCAGAACGAGAAAAATTTATTTGGAGGGGCTGGGCATATGCATACATGTGTACATGCCCCCCCAGCAGGTAGGTCTGTGGGGAAGAGGTGAGAGGGGGGAAAGGGCTGGGGCTGGGGCAGGCCCTGCACAGCTGGGACAGGGTGCAGGACATAGCCATGAGCAGCTTGCCTGGGGAACACCAGGTGTGTGGGGGGGAGGAGGGGGGCGCAGCTTCCGCTGCTGCACACATGCCAGGAGGCATACTGCACACTGGGGCTGGGGCCACGCCACATCCTTCCTGGAGGAGGGGTGGGCTTCACTGCGCTCCTCATTGGGAGAGGAGGTTGGGGGGTTACAGCAAATTTTGGGGTGGCTGCAGCTCCCCCTGTAGCCCCACTCCTAAGTGCAGCGCAGCGCAGCACAGCCCAGCCCAGCCCCCCCACCAGGAAGAGCTCAGTGCCACCCCTGCCCTAGCCCCAGCCCACCTTTGTCCCATGCAGATCTGGGGGGCACACGCCCCCCCATGCCTTCAGGGTGCATGTAGCAGCAGCAGCTGTGCCTCCTGGATAAACCCCTTGTGGCTTAGTCCTGTGCCCCACCCCAGCTTTGCAGGGCCTGCCTCAGCCCCAATCCCACCTCCTCCTTCACCGCTGCCTGAATGTCGCTCCTGACCTCTATTGTAGCTGCCAGAAGCCTGAGGCCAGAATACCTTATGGCCTTTTCACTGTCCCATGTTTGGGAGGGATAAGCCCTGTTAGCCCGCACTTCTGCCACTTATGCACTGCAGGCTTCTACTGCACATCTGCTTGAGTACATCTACTCCTGCTGCAGAATTGTGTGTCCTGCTCATTTCCATTCTTGGCTAAGGTAAACTCAGCTGAATGTGCACTGAAGAGCCAAACAGGCATAGACAGCTGCTAAAAATTCACCCCTCACTTCTAAGTACACTTATAAAAAGACCCTCCATATTATTACAGTAGCACATGCTGATTTTATTTGGTTCAGAGTCCTACTGCACCAAACAGTATGTAACATTAAAAAGCAATCCTTACCCCAAAGAATTTAAAATACTAACAGGATGAAAGAGAGGAGCAAGCATAACAATAGTTTTTTGATAAACTCATTGTGCATACAGATCAAGAATATAGAACATGCGCATCATACTCACATGCATATGTATGTCTAAAGAATGAATTTTGTAACAGCCCTTGCTAGCAAGCAACAGTTCTGTGGGGAGTCAATTCCAGATACTATCTGTATCAACTACACAAAGCAATACATGGGTTCCCATATATGTACAGGGAGGCTGCTTCAACACGCTGTAATTCCAATGTGTCAGAACAGACTTGATTAATCGAGTCTGCTGGAGCATGGTAAATGCTGTACTCCAGCAGACTCCAGCATCACATGTATCAGTGTCCTCGTGCTAAAAAAAATGGTAGTAGGGCACTCTGAACTAGCTTGTTCAATAGGCAAGCTTTAGTTCAAAGTGCCCCACCACCATTTTTCAGTGCAGAGATGCTGATGCACATAATGCTCCAGGCACTTTTAACTAGTACAGCTCTTGGAGCTGCAATAATTTAAGCTCCACCCCGTCAGAGCACACCTATAAACACCCTCTTATGCTATAGGATTAGGTAAGAATTACTAAAGAATAATGGGCAAGGAGACCAGTTTGAATGTTTCCAGATTTCATCCAAAATTATTCTTCTCTCACTACTTTCCTGCTGAATACTTCATCACATGGTAGCTGAGTTTATGAAAAGTTTCTATCTTCTGTTATTGACAATATGTATTATGGATTGATAGCTAAAAAGGCAAATACTACTGGCTTGCCAGTATACTGGAATTTCTATAACTTTTCCAACTTATCTTCTATTGAAGTTTTATTTAAAAAAGCATGGTTATTACATTGCACTAGGCAATCCTCCTTCTACTTCCGTCACTGCCTTTTTTTGTTTTTTACATTGTCCAAACAACCAAATCAGAAGTTTTTGGATGGATGATTTCTGTAATTACTGGATAAATTATGAAACACTAACCTGCAAAATAAAATAGAAATAACAATAAAAAAGGATACAGCAATTGTTTTACTTTTTTTTTTAAATGCAAAATGGTCAGTGAATCAATCAGCACAGTATGTCAACTCTAAAACAATCTTGCAGAATCAAGAGAATGTATGAGATTCTAATTTACACATGAATGCTATATTTCAACATGATGCTGGTGATATTTGGGAAATGATCACTCAGCTGGAGGTCACTCCATCTATTATTCTACCCGCTTAAGTGACATATACTGTCCACAAAATTTAGATTAGGAATGACAAAATACAAAATTAATATCTGCTGTACTTAGACTATTATATCTTTATATTTATACATGTGAACGTATACGTATATATACATTCAGTGTATTTACCTGAATACAAGACAACCCTGATTATAAGATGACCCTCCCCTCAAATTAGATTCTATACAGGTTTTCCTCACTTTATGTGGTACTTTCCTGGAAAACTGCGCATCAATCAAATTTGCATAAAGGGAATCCAGTTTATAAAGTAACGAATAGGGATACTTTCCTGTGGTGGTGAGGGAGGGAGGGAAGCTGTGACTAGGGAAGGGGAGGGGGGAGGGGTGGGATGCAGCCCGTCAGCTGCTCCCGGGGCTACAACAGGGAGCAAAGCAGAGGGAACTGTCAGTGGGTGTGCGGCATGGGATGGGGGGACATGGCTCTTGCTGCTACATGCACCTTCTGCTGCAGCTGCCCCGGGAGCAGCCTACACCACCTGCCTGTGGGGACAAGCAGAGCCCTGGGGGGTTTGAAGCATGATGCAGCCCAGCGGCTTCAGGCAGCTGGTGTTGCTTGCTCCCAAGGCTGCTGCAGCAGGGGTTGGGGTGAGTGGGGACAAGCTGTGCCATGCCCTAGGGCTCCACTTCGTCCTAGTCGTGCCAGCCCTTGCTGCAGCAGACCCGGAAGCAACCAACACCACCTGCCCACAACCCAGCAAGGTGCAATCCAGGGGCTGGGGTGAGTAGGGACACCACCGGGGAGGTTGGGGTGCAACGCAGCCCAGTGGCTGCAGGCAGCTGGCGTGGGCTGCTCCTAGAGCAGCTGCAGCAGGGGCTGGGATAAGTGGGGCCCTGGCCCTTTCCCCTGCCCCCACAGCCTTATCTGCTTGGGGGAGGGGGGAGTGCACCCATGCCCATCATATAAGAGTGAATTTACCTCACATATAACAAATCTGGGGTATAAAAAGGATCGCTGCATAAGAACAAATTCGCTTATACAGAAACTGCATAAATCGAAGGAAACCTGCCTATGGAAAATTCATAAATTTGTTATAATCTTTCAGGTATCTAATTATTGGAGGCTTGCCTTGAATTTATTCCCTTCCCACTGCTACAGCAGAGGAAAGAAAACTGGGGGTCAGGTAGCCTCCTTGCCCTTTGCCTCCCCTCAACTTCCTCCTGCAGACTCTGCCCTCCCTGAGCACAAGGAAGTGAGGAACAAATCTGAAAACACTGACTTTGAAATTAAACACCGTTGTAGTAATTTGCACATAGTGCCCATATCCCAGCAAAATAGGCATCCATGTTTTTTGAAAGTATACAGAAAGTATCTGTTACAATACTATAACTGCATGCCCATCTCAATCTCCTTTTACTTGTCACAATCCCACAGAAATCCCCCCACTTTGGTGCCCTTTCCCCTCCCCTGCCCCTCTCTCAGCTGTTCTGTTTCTTGCCCCAATCCTTTCATTCATCATCTTTCTCTCTGGCAGTCTCACTTGTGAACAGTCTGTGCCAGTTTTTTCTTGTCCATGTGTCCTCTGCCCTCTTCTCCCTGTTGTCTTCTACAGCCTTCCTGTAGTACACTTACAGCTCACTCACTCTCACTCTGATGCAGTCCTCAACTGGGAGACTTGAATGTCTGTACATAAACAGGTTCCTGGTCTTCCGTGTGACATTCCTGAAGTAGATTAACTAACTGGTTGATGTGAGATCTCACACAGCCTGGCAGCTGTTGCTAGGCAGGTGCTCTTGTCCACACTGAGCTTGGTCCATGTTGCTGCTTCATATACCTGGGTGTGTTGTAGTACCCTTTCCCCCAACTACTTGCCACTGCACAGGATGTTTAGGTCGGACCCTCATCTCTGCCTCACTTCTCCTGGATATTTGCATCCAACTGATTTTTTTTTTTATTAACAATTCTTATTCCTCACATTCTCAATATCATATCCCAAGATCCTGTGCATAACCCACAAACACCAAAATTAATTCATCAAACACCCCCTCTCCTGGCAAACCATTTAAAAGCCGTGTGCATTGTCTTCTGTGGCTCCATATGGGAGAAGGTTGTGTCAGCCAACACCACTTGGATCGAATAAAAGATTCCAGTTTGTTTGTGCCTATTTATCATCTCCTTTTTCCCCACTAATCATTGTACCCCCTTTCTCCCTATAAAACCATAATTCAGAATATGCTAATTGCAGGTATTCCCTCACTGAAAAACACAACCTCTTCGTGATGAATAAACACCACACTTTTGACATACGATAAAAAGACCTTCACTTCCCACTCCCTCTCCTGTTTGTCCACCAACCCATATATCACATTCTCAAAGTTAGTATCTTAACCCCATCCCATCACCTTAAGAAACTGATGTACCTGTGCCCACACCCGTTGTGCAAAGAAACACTCTCACAGAAGCTGATACAATGTCTCTTCCTGCCAACACAATGCCCTTGGACATTCCTCTGATCTTGCTAAACCCCATCTGGCACACCACCCTCCATGCAAAGTCTTTGTGCTCTCCCTTCCACTGTTTCCCCACTAAACACTTCCACACATATCTCACTTGTGCCAAAGATAAATCCCCTATATCAATAATCCTATCCCTTCCCCTAATAACCTTAAACACCTTCTTCATATCCTGTAACCCAACCATCCATAATACCCCCAGTTCAAGAGTCCAAAGAAAATTCCACCCCCAAGTGTAGTACAGTGCTGGCTTCCATGCATAGGCGGAGGAAGAAAAAAAAATGGGGGAGGGGGCAGAGTGTGCACACGTGCATGCACACTCCTCCCCCCAAGGGAAAGTCTGAGGTGGGAGGGTAAAGGACCAGGGTGGCAGCATTGCCTGGCGCCATGCTGTGCCACCCTGGCTCCATTCACCTCCCAGCCCTGGCCACACCAGCCCCAGATGCCGCACCAGCCACAGCTGCCTCCTGGCTCCAACCACACTGGCCTCAGCCCCAGGTGCCTCCTGGCCGTGCCAGTCCTGGTCCCAGCAGCCTCCCCAACCTCAGCCACTGCACCGGCCCCAGCTGCCTCCCGGCTGCACTGGTATTGGCCACGCCAGCCTCGGCCACCTCCGCACCATGGCCCCGGCCACACACTGGCTGTAAGGGGTGGCCCTAGAGCCGGGGGCTGGAGCAGGCCCAGCCTAGGCTGTACCGCCAGGCTAGAGGAAATCGAGCCCCAAGACCCCGACATCCTGCCTGCTCCGGCCCACCCCGCATCATCTGCAGAAAGAGCCCAGCGACTCCTCCAGAGGTGCGGCACTAGGCAGCCAAGTGGAGGGAAGGCACGTGGCCCTCCAATCTTTGTATGAGCAAGGGCAGGCCGCAGCTGCGAGCTGGGCTTAGTCTCTGCTCCATGTCTCCATGCCTCACCGCCACCACTTTGAAAGTAGTGACTGGGACCCAGCCAGGCTTGGTCGTGGGACAAACCCCACAGTGCAGGAGGGAGCGGGCCAGGGGCAAGGGTGAATGACTTGCCCTTCCCCTACCACACTCTCTCCTGCACTGCAGGGGTCTAAATCTACCCTCTCCCCAAGCCCACGGAGAAAAAGAAAAAAAAAAAAAAGATTACAAGAAATGTATCTGCTTGTGGCTGGGCCGGCTGCAATCCTGTCTGGAAGTGCTCAGGGTAGCTCAGCATGCCCGCCGTCCCTCCCCCCCCCCCACTGCAGGACCCTGCAGCCAGACTTTTGAAGCCATGGTGACCCCATAGCTCAACACTGCTCAGTACATGTGCATATACCCCCAAGAAAAGATCCATGTGCTAATCAGTCCCCAATTCATGACTAGAACTGGGTGCTCTTGTCCTGAGTTCTGGGATCCTCCAAAATTTTATATGCAGATGAAGCACAGGGCAAACTGGTCTGGCTTCACCTCACAGAAAGTGAGGCCACACTAATCACATGCACCAGGCTGAGAGAGAAGGGTGACAGAGTAATTTTGGGTGACCTGAGTAGGGCCTTATTTGGTGATATGTGCTTGACATTTCAAGTTAGTGAATAAACAGGAATCATTGGAAATGGGAAAGAATGGCACAGCTCAGCTGTGGGAGTGATATATGCAATGAGTCAGCGCTGAGGGTGACTGTACTCAATGGGCAGTACTATTTATCTTATTCAGTGGGCTACACTAACTTATCCTTGTGGTAGGTTCCCATCAGAATATCAAGTGTAACATTTCTGGCACCCAGGGGAGGGTGTCAGGTCTAGCTCTAGCCTATATGATTTCTCCAGGCCTGGTGCTAGTTCCCTGCTGTGGGAGTACCTGCCTTTTTTGGGGGGGAGGGGAGGGAGGGGGAATTACCATTAGCATGTTTGCCCAATAAGGGCCATATATTTTATAGTTATGCTTAGTGTTGGCTGCACTGAATCAGCTGCATAGATGGTTTCCATTACCAAGCACACACTGCTTTTGGCAGCAGTTTAATGACACACAGTGTATTTAATGAGGTATCCCTGTATGTGAATGTAAGACAAGGCCCCCCCGCCACTGACTGAAGGGAAAAAAATCTCATCTTGTATTTGAGTAAATATGATATATTTATTCATATTTAGTGTAGGTGTGAAAGTACATATTGATACAGATATACTATCTCATGCATTGGTTCACCAACACACCACTTCTGAAAATAAAGGAATAAAAAAAAAAAAAGGCATGTTCTATTACAAAACTTGCTATTAAAATATCTCAGTGCTGTTGCAGATACACAGACCACGAGATGGTGTGCATCATTGTTCACTTCTAGATTGCTGCAGAGTCTGGATTATACAGCAGAAAAAGATCCATCACACGGTGTTGCAGACTTCAAAAAATGCAGATAAATGAATATGTGTAAGAGAATTGATCAGTACAGAAATACTGAAAAATAAGAGTCAGGAAAGAGAGAGATTTTGAAAGTCTCACACAGAGTAGGTGTACCATGAACACCTGCATTATGGCATTAATTGACTATAGGTATGGGATGGCAATGAGTAGCTTGAGGCTGGACAAGATGGAAGCACTTCAAGACATACTCTGAATCAGAACTTCAGGAGCCAGGGAAACTTTACCAGCAAAGATGTCAGCATCTACACTCTTCTGATGTCAATAGATTTCATAGACAGTTGGGCTGGAAAGGACCCCGGAGGATCGAGTCCAGCCCCCTGCCCCAGGGGCAGGAAGTCAGCAGGGATCATAGGATCCCAGCAAGATAAGCAGCCAAATGTGTTTTGAAGGTGTTCAAACTGGGTGCTTGAACTGTCTCTGGCAGCAGTCTATTCCAAACCTTGGGGGCTTGGACAATGAAGAAGTTCTTTCTTACATCCAGCCTGAAATCGGTCACAGTGGAGTTTCTGACCATTTGATGTTGTCATCCCTTGGGGGGCTCTGGTGAACAGACGTTCTCTCAGATCCTGATGAGCACCCCTGATAAACTTATAGGCAGCCACCAGATCACCCCTGAGCCTGCACTTTTCCAGACTGAATAGCCCCATTGCTCTCAGCCTCTCATCATAAAGTCCGTTTTCCTGACCTCTAATCATGCACATGGCTCTCCTCTGCACCCTCTCAAGCTTCTCCACATCTCTTCTGAATTGTGGAGCCCAAAACTGGACACAGTACTCCCTCCCACTGCGGCTTCACTAAGGCCAAGTACAAGGGCAGAATGATGTCCCGGGATCTGCTTGAGAAGCATCTATGGATGCAAGCCAGCATTTTGCTCGCTTTACTAGCCACAGTATCACACTGAAGACACATGTTCATCTTGTGGTCAACCATGACCCCCAAGTCCCTTTCATCTGTAGTGCCAACCAGTGTAGCACTACTGAGCCTATAAGCATAGTGCAGGTTTTTCCCTCCCAAGGTGGAGAACCTTGCATTTTTCAGTGTTGAACACCATCAAGTTCTCGTCTGCCCATTTCATGAGTCTGTCTAGATCCACCTGGATCACCCTCCTATCCTCAGGTGTGGATGATTTACCCCAGAGTTTGGTGTTGTCATTGAACTTGGCCAGTCCGCTTCTGACACCAATATCCACATAATTGATGAAGATGTTAAACAGTATAGGCCCTAGGACAGAGCCTTGTGGGACCCCACTGGTCACAGCGCACCAAGACAATTGGCTCCCGTTGACCACCACCCTCTGGGTCCTACCGCGGAGCCAGTTCCCCAGCCAGTGGATCGTGGTGACGACAAGGCCGCAGTTAGCCAGCTTAGCCAAGAGGTGATCGTGGGATACCAGATCGAAGGCTTTTTTAAAGTTGAAGTATACAATGTTGATATCTTCCCCCTTGTCCAGGTGATAGGTCACCTGGTCATAAAAGGAAATGACATTGGTCAAGCAAGACCTACCCGCAACAAACCCGTGCTGGGTATCCCTCAGGATATTGCCTTCAGCTAGTCTGTTAAGGATGGCCTCCTTAATAATCTTTTCCAAGGCCTTCCCCAGGATAGAAGTCAGGCTGATCAGCCTGTAGTTTGCCAGATCTACTTTCCTCCCTTTCTTGAAGACAGGCACAACATTGGCCCTCTTCCAATCATCAAGCACTTCACCAGAGCGCCAAGAGCTCTCAAAGATCCGTGCCAGGGGCTGAGCTATGATGCTCGTCAGCTCCTTGAGCACCCTTGGATGTAACCCATTAGGGCCAGCTGAGGTTAAGCAAAGGTTTGAGTCCTGCATTTGTGGATTTAATTGTTCTTTTGCTACAAGGTAAGTGAGTATACACATTACTCTGGATACAAAATGCATGTATTCACAAACATTTGCACTCTAGAATACTTGTTTTCTGACAGAAAAGTATTAGCAGAATTTGCAACAAAAACAGATGCTGTTTCATTTTGACATCTCCAGAAAAACCAGCTGTGTTTTAAGTGAACAGCAGCTTCTCAGTCCAAGTATTCCAATCCACTGAAGCTCCAGCCCAGACACACTAAAGCTCTATTGTTTCCCTTGCCACTCTAACCACACCACCCTCACTGTATAGTGACAGCATCATGCTGGCAGTTGAGTGTCTTTTATCTTGACAAAAAATTACCTTTCTTTGCAAGCTTTTGGGCACACACACCATTCTTTAGGCTAAGGGAAAATTAAAGATGATAAAAGTCTCCATAGGTAGAAAATAAACTTAATTTTGCACAGAGGAAGCTGAAGATGGATGTCTGTCCCTATGGGTCCATGAGAGTTCCTTTATGTGACTTGCTCTCTGATGTGCAGATAAGGCAGCATTTTTTCCCTGGTGGTATCAGATGGCAGAAAGGCAACAAGGTGTAGAAATCTTTCTTTGTTGATTATCAGTGAAGTTTATAATTAGGTCAACAAAGAAATCGCAAAATAAAATAATAAATATTATGAAATATATATTTTTTTGCAATTTCTTAGTTGGCTTAATAAAAGGGAGCATCTCCAAATCAAGAGTTTTAGAGTTTTGCATTTCTTTTTGTCTCAGACCAACATGGCTACCAACAACATCCCTTTTATCTTGACAAGGTCCTTTTAAAGGCTTTTGCAAGTGAGACTCTCTCAAGTTTCTTTATATTTATTAGGAGCCAAACTGTGATCTCCACACTTTGGATACAAGGGCCCTTGACTGAGCTACAGCAGTAGGGTTCCAGTATACAGAAAGGCAAAGGAAGTTATCAGAGTCTATGCACCATAATTAGGGACCTGTCTAAATACAGGAGGCAGGCAGCCAATTTTATGGGCAGATCTAGGGGCCAGCCACCATTTTCATGGGCTTATTGTGGCGGCCCCCACCCCAAACCTTGGACTGGCCAAGGGGCCCTGGTGGCTCTGGCCCTCATTGGTAATTTGTTGAGTGGCCTGTCCATCATATGCCCCAGGTGCTGGTGACAAGCAGTTCTCTCAGCCAATCAGCTAGGGAGCTGATTATACTTTTTTTTTTTTTGGTGGATTTTACAGAGTGCCCGATTTTACAGACAACGTTTGATTTTGCAATTTCTGCAAAATCACAAGTTGAGTAGGTCTCTAACTATTATGATCAGCTATCCAAGGCCATTTCCCTATATGGGAGTGGCTGAGGAAAAGAAGATCAGTGTGGCAGTTAGGGCAGAAATAGGCAGTAATAGGCACATTATGCCTGAGAACATGATGTAGAAGGGCACATAGCTCAAGCAGTTGAGTTGTATTGGGAAGTACCATCCTTCTTAAAAGGAGGGAATGTAATACTATTCATGCTACAAAATACATTGCCTATACTTATTAAAAACCCCCGATGTGTTTTATTTGAACAAGTTCTGTAACTTTACTATTGTATTTGCACACTATTGTTAGATGAAGAGCACATTGCTGTAACAACCAAAGGCTTCCATACAATGCAGGTTTAAGATAATAATTAAATTTAAGTATTCCCAGAAGAACATGGACTTGGAAAGGACCAACTGAGTCACTGAGTCCAATCCCTGCTATCAGAGGCAACCCCTTCCATAAGTTGATCGTGCTCCCCTTTAGAAAGAGTTTATGGGGAGGGGGATTGCCTCATTTGGAAGGCTGTTCCAGAGCTCCCTGATTTACTGGCTCAGTACTGATAATATGAGCACTGTTGAGTTACTGTTAACACCTGAAACACAAGAATATATGTCCGTTATTGGTAAGCTTTAGATTGCAAGGCTTTTGACACAGAAACTGTATGTCTTCAAAAAGCACAGTACCATAGGACCTATGCCTGATTGAAGTTTCTAGGCTGCAAGAATAAAAGGGGTGCAAACATCTGTGGTATCCTAAAGGTTAAAATAAAATAAAATAAGCCTAGCTTTCATTTATCATAATTAGGCTACTTCTTAGAGATGATCCATTTCACAGTATGTGTCACACACAGATAAGAAATACAATATTTCTGTTTTCATTTCTTATGCAAAAGGCAGGATAAAAGATCACTACAAAGATCACATGGGAATTAAATTCAGTCTCTTTGTTGCTATGCAACTATCATTAAGAAAAAGGATGCTGCCAAGCAGTTGCATTAAATGATCATGGGATCTTTAAATAATTTTTTTCTAGATTTTTGCTACTTCAGCTGTGGAAGTATAATCTCAATTTCAGCTATTTAGTGATACTTAGTATTTTAGTGTTGTTTTCTTATACTTTACTATTCAATAAAACAAAGTGTAGTATAAAATCAGTAATTTATTGAACAAGGCCAACAGAATCAACATCAGAAACAAAAACAGAAATGTGCAGCACAGCTGTTGGATAAACGATTAAGGCTGCATGAACTAAACATGCTGCAAGCTTGCTTATTAGTTGTGCTTATGTCGAAAAAAATGCATATGTGCTTACAGCTGTTTTCACAGGTTTTTCTAAATATGCAAAACAAATGGCACCTTATCTTGAGATCTACCAGCAAACTATGTATTTCAGGCTACTACTATGGACTTCCACCTGCATTCATAAGGGCCAACATTGGTCCAGAACCTTAAAATTAAAATATACTTTCGAAGGTCTCCAAACACAGCAGTATAAAAGCTTACTGTATCTTGCCAACTTAACAGCTTCTGGTACTGCAAGGATCTTGTCCATGTACTCATGGCAACTGCAGGCATCTTTATAACTAATTAGTGTTTTGTTATCCTAAAAACTTTATGGCTAGGGTTTAACAGATTAGATTTATACTATGTAGTTGAAACTGAAGCACCTATATTATGGAAAATTGCAATTAATATCATTATGACTGAGAAACTGAACAAAATTTCAAATTCTGATGTGTGACAACATAGTTCTCCAAAATAAATGAAAAAGGAATTTTGCAACCACTTCCTTAATTTAAACAGCTTAAGATGCTCCCACAAATCCTTGCAAGTCCTAAAATACTTTGTCTTTAATGGGAATAGTTCTGTGGAATACAGCCAAAAAAAACCAGTGGAGTATCTGAGGCTACACTATCATAAACCAGTTCTTGCTTTGCAAGTGAGAATAATTTTTAAATCTCTGATGACTTTTATTATCTACCGACTTCGCTCATGAGCTTTCGAGCTGTCCGTGATGGAGGCATTCCATCTAATGTTATCAAGGTGACACTTGGAAATTATAGAGTGGACCATACAATGCTTAGTAGGCCTGTGCCAGTAGGCAGCTATTCGATCCGGCTTTGGATCCAGCCGCTTCAGATGCCAGGGATCCAATACGGAGCTCTGGACCGGGTTCAGCTTCAATCTGGCCAAAGCAGCTCTGAAGCTTTGGAGCCGCCTCGGAGATCTGGCGATAGGGTATAATAGGGAATCTATAACTTTGTTGTTTTGTGTCTGATTTGGATGAAATTTGCAGGGGTGATAAGACCCTGGAGGCCACAAAGCATGCCAAGTTTCAAGGTGATAGATGCAGGGGCTTGGGGGGAACTGCACCACAAATTCTTGAAAGCAAAACTCATGTCATGTCTATGTGTTACAACACAGCAGGGTGAGAACTGCAGGGGTGGTGGCCCCTGCTGAGGCCACAAAGCCTGCCATGTTTCAAGAAGATCAGTGTAGGGGTTTGGGAGGAACTGCATCTCAAGCTGCTGACAGGCAAAACTTGTGACATAGATGACCTTGTGTGTGTTAAGACACAGCATGGTGAAAGCTGCAGAAATGGTAGCCCCTGCTGTGGCCACGAAGCCTGCCAGTTGTCAAGGAGGTAGGTGCAGGCTCTGCATCCCTAGCTGCTGATAGACTAAACTCATGACATGGGCACTTATGCAGCTGACTGTCTTGGTCTTGGGGCAGTTGATTGTCTGTATTGATTATTTCCTCTCTTAGTATGGGGTTTTGTAGGTGTTAATTGTTGCTAATTAACTGATTACATTAGCTAGCAACTGTGTATTGAGCTGGTCCCTGAGTGAATCGTGATTGATTGGTAACTGGTAACATAGTAGCTTAGCAGCCAGGCCTGCAGTAGTTCCCCCCACCCCAAGCCAGGCACAGTTGCACAAGCACCCATGTTACGAGTTTTACCTGCCAGCAGCCCCAGAACCACCCTGCACCTATCTCCTTGACAGCTGGCAGGCTTCGTGGTTGCAGCAGGGGCTTCCATCCCTGCAACTTTCACCTCATGATGCCTTAACACACACAGTGTCATCCATGTCACGAGTTTTGCTTGTACGTAGCTTGAGGTGCAGTTCCCCTCAAACCCCTGCACTTATCTCCTTGAAACTTGGCAGGCTTCATGACCTCAGCAGGGGCCACCACTCCTGAAAGTTTCATCCAAATCAGGCAAAAAACCCCAAAGTTACAGATATTTCATTGATTCCCCATTATACCCTATGGCCGGATCTCCGAAGTGGCCCTGAAGCTTTTCCAAAGCATTTCGGAAGCTCTGAACCACTTTGGAAAGCCTAACAAAGCCAGCGCTTTGATCCAGACATGTCACTTTGGATGCTGAAGTGTCCAAAAATTCTCCGGATCTGAAGCCTCACACAGTCCTAATGCTTAGCTATTTGAAACCTGTCTCACACAGCCACCTTTTCCTCAACTGGAAGACTGCACTGGCAGTGATTTCTCATCAAATCTCAGGTTATTTAAAAATAAATCCCACTTTCAAACACAGCCTGTCAGGTTAGCAAATTTGTCCCTAGGGACTAAACAATGAGCAGGAGACTGTGAGAACAGCCACTGGACTCTTCTTTTCCTGATGCTTCTTGTGGAGATTTAGTCAGAAATTTTCCTCCAACATCATGTCTTTGTATAGCTTATTACAAAATTACTATTTCCAGGAGCACAAAGAGAAGTGCTGCTAATAGTCATCAGGCCAGCATTGCCAAGGATAGATCCTTTTCCTGTAGTCATGTGATTTTCCATTTCTGGAGAAAAACTAAAATTAAAAAGACAAAAACATACAAGAAAATCTCATACCCCCAAATATTTTGCATTGGATTTTGATAAAAACTTGGTTCATAACCATTATTTACTCCCACACAAATAATTAGCCTAGTTAACTATTTCTAATGGTAAAGAGAAATCAATCAAGATGCAAACATTTTCAATTTTACAAGCAAGCAGTTCCAAAGCTGAACTACAGTATTGTGCATTTTGAATAATCTATGTTCTATTACAGTGATCCCTACAACACTAGGTTGTTTCAATCTAAAGGCAGCAACAACACATAAAGATGAAAGGATTTGCCTCAAAAATAATAAAAATTTTATTGAACAATATTTCTTATACAAACTTTGCAGTTAGAGATACCCTTTTATCTCAGTAATCACATACCCCAATCTTCTTACGCTTCCTTTCCCTATTACAAGCCAACTGACTTAGGTGGCACCAGTTGTCCATGCCAAGATGTCATCTAGTCCAAACCCCTGCCTGACGCAGAATCATCCCTATCCAAGCTATTCCATACAACCATAACCTAAACTTCACAGAAAACTACCCTGAACCCTGACACAACATAGATCTAATACATTAGCCTGCCACAGGTAAAGCAAGGGAATGATGGCAGCCAATGTCCTGCTTCTGTAACATATTGTCAACATATGCTCAAGTGGTCTTGGGTAAAGTCCCACTACAGAGGAAGTCAAAACCCCCCACACTCCATACCAATCACAGCCCATAGGGCAAAATTTCTTCCTGACCCCAAATATGGCAATGTTTGACCCTGAGCAGAGGGGCAAGACCCTCTCGCCTGGAACCCGATGTTGCTCCTAGGACAGGGGTGGGCAATTATTTCGGGCGGAGGGCCACTTACTGAGTTTTGGCAACCCATCAAGGGCCACATGACAGGCAGCCAGGGGCAGATCAATATTAATTTTCTAAATTTTTTAGGGGCCCCACAGGCTGGATAGACTGGCCTAATGGGCCGCATACAGCCCGCAGGCTGCATTTTGCCTACCTCTGTCCTAGCAAGAGAATCAGCAGACCCCAGTTGAAGTTCCCAGTAGAGATGTAAACAGTTAAACAACAATTATGTTTACATTGTTTACTGCTCATCATTTAGTGACCTCCAGCAGGAATGGCCCCCACCCCTTACAACTTGACCGTGCACCATGTGCAAGCCCCAGGGAGGGAGACATGGGTGGGGACCAACAGGCACAGCCAAGCCACTAGGGGGGCTGCCCAGCTGTAGAGCAATGTCTTCCCTTCCCCCACACAGGCAGGGACTGGGGCTGCAGACCTCTCCTGTGCCTGGATGCCCACTGTGTGAGTGAGGTGCTGCCCCTCCCCCTGCTTGTGATCAGCCTTTACTCCTCCAGATGCTTGCAAATGGCCTTCCTTATGACATGCTCCAGTAATTTCCCAGGTATTGAGATGAGGTATCAGTTTGTAGTTCCCAAGGTCCTCTTTCCTGCCTTTTATAAAAAGGGGAATTACACTGGCCCTTTTCTAGTTCTCTGGTACGTGGCCTGTCTCCCATGACTGCATGAAAATCATTGACAAGGGCCAAGATCTATGGTGCCAATTCATAGATTTCATAGACATTAGGGCTGGAAGGGACCTCGGGAGATCATCGAGTCCAGCCCCCTGCCCAAAGGGCACGAAGTCAGCT
>NW_017728917.1:31835520-31874983 GCF_001723895.1 Crocodylus porosus
CAATGATGACCCCCAAGTCTCTTTCTTCTGTAGTGCTATCCAACGTAGCACTGCCGAGCCTATAAGGATGCTGCAGGTTTTTCCTCCCTTCAAGACCCTGGGATAAAGCTCATCTGGCATTAATTATATTTATTAAGCATTCAAAACTTCTGCCAAGCACAACATATACAATACTACTCGCCTTTTTAGATTCTCTTCTATGTATAATACTTTCAATTTGTGTTTTCAGAACAGACAGTACCAATAGTAATTTTCAGCCTTTTCAACAGGCTGAAAATGAGACAACATTAAAGGGACAAAAGCAGTAGCCCTAGTTCCACCTGACAAAATGTAATGCAGTCCTTGCTGAATACCATCTAGCCAATAACGATAAAGCCAGCAAAGTGATTACTTGGAAGTCCAGCAAAAGAAGCTCTCAGACAGGAAAAGAAGATAGATCTGGGCGATAAGCGAGATGGCTTTCATTTGTGTAATTGTCTCAAAATGCAATAAAAATTAAGTGTGTATGCAACAGAACACTAAAAACTGTTTACTCTGGAAGGGTCTCTGGCTAGATCCTAAAGATTGTATGGAATGCTTAGAGCCTTTAAACACTTTAAAACCGGGGAACTGTTCCATAACCAATAATTTCTGAGAACACATTAAAACACACCAAAGAAGAGAAACTGGACAACATCGCTGGTTCAGCAAGTTGTAAGAGAGCTGAAGTTGAGATCCTCAGCTACTTGTTTTAGTGCATATTTTATTGCTATAGGTAAATTCAACTACCTGCATGTGGAAATGGCTGCAATAGTTTGCTGTTCTGTACAATAGTTTGTTTTGTGGTGTTTTATTTTTCTGTCCTCTCTCTCTTTAAGCATTAACATGAGCAAAATACATTATCCTCCCACTCTACTCGACATTGGTGAAGCTGCAGTCTAGAATATTGCATCCAGAAGGATGTGGAGAAGCTTGAGAGAGTCAACAGAAGAGCCACTCATATGATTAGAGGCCTGAAGAGCAAACCATATGAGGAAAGGCTGACAGACACGGGACTGTTCAGCCTGGAAAAAGAAAAGACTTTGTCGGGATTTGGTAGCAGATTACAAATGTCTTAGGGGAGAGCATCAGGGGCTACGTGAACAACTATTCACCAAAGTGCCCCAGGGGAAAGCGAGAAGCAATGGCCATAAACTCCTAAAAGAAGGTTTCAGACTGGATATACGGAAACATTTCTTCATGGTTTGTGTGACAAGACTCTGGTAAAGACTCCCAGTGGGGTTACTGCAGGCAACTACCCTGCAGATCTTCAACAGAAGACTGGATTCACACCTTGCTGGGGTTATTTAACCCCAGCAATCTTTCCTGCCCAGAACAGGAGGCTTAGACCCAATGATTTCACAAGGTCCCTTCCGGCCCTGAACTTCTGTGAAACCTATAGAGCTATTTAAAGCTGTTAGGGTGACAATATTTAGATCCTGAGGAGCACTGGATTTGCAGCTGAATAAAGGCATGACCTGTGGCCTAGCAGAGCTGCTGATCACAAGGCAGAATAATAGCTAAGCCAGCCATTTCCTTATGCTAAGTAACCACCTTAACTGGGTTAACCATTTTTCTTTAAAAAGCAGCAAATAAGTCTGTGGGCTGTGAACCAGTTACAGCGAGGAACGAGATAAGATACAGGGGCCCAAAAAGGGTGGAAGATGGTAGAAGATGAGACAGAAAACCAGACTGGAATGTGGAAAACAACACATAATTGATAACAGAACCTGAGATGAACAGATGCAAAAAGGTGAATGGTGACTGGTAAAGAAGCCTCCAGAAGCCTCCAGGTTTTGGTCAAAGTCTGCCCATTGAATGAAGAGCAGGAGTCAAGGTCTTAAATGTGCTCATAGCAAAAAGACATGTAAGTGAATTAAATGCATAGGCAATTCCATGTTAATAAAACAAACAGTAAACAGAGGCGGAGCTCAAGACAGAGGAGAGATGGGTGGAACATAGGAGGGGCGAGGGTAGAATGAATGGTAATGAGCAACCAAAGTGTATAAATATGGGAAAAAACTATTGCGAGCAATGTGTGCAAGTAGCGTTTGTTCCCTGTCTGCTCTGGTTAATGAGTAGCAGCACTCATGCGTGATTGGATCGTCATCTTCCTAGTCGTTGGGCAACGTGTGGAGTCTGATTCTGACAAAAGGTAGTTGTATTCTCACTATACTCTGTCACAATATTTACTCACACTTCCAAAATATTTGACTTACCACTCCTGGGAATATTTTTTGTAGTCTGTCTGCTGCTGCAAGTGCTTTAGGCTTCCCACCACTGAGACAGTCTTCAAACTCATATAATGGCTGTCGTACAGGATTGGAATAGGAAATGTTTGCATTGTCAACAAATGTAATCTTCCTGACTCCCCAGCCCTAAGCAAAAGGGGAGAGAAATACAAAGAACTGGTAACATCTTAACAACATGAGACAACAAACAACTAACAAACACCTTTCAGTCTAGATCAGTGATTATCAACCGGGATGCTGCAGCACCCTCAGGTTCCCTGAGATCTTTTCAAGGGTGCCACAGGGTGCCTCACAATATTAGCACTGTACAAACATGATTCACAGGATAAACCCATTGGTATCAGCTAATAATCCATAGTGTTAGAACCGTTCTTACCCACTGTGGACTTTCTGGGTAGCTATACATGTACAGCAAGGCTGTTCTGATGCACTGTAATTAATCAAGTCTGTGGGAGCATGGTAATTACTACGCTCCAGCAGACTCCAGTGTCACGTACATCAGTGTCCCCGAGCCGAAAAACGGCGACAGGGGCACTAACTAAAGCTCATCAAATGAACTTCAGTTAAAGTGCCCCACTGCCATTTTTCAGCACAGAGACACTGATATACATGATGCTCTGAGCACTTTAATTACAGCGGTTCTTGGAGCCACTCTAATTAAAGTTTTCCCCTCTCCCTCCACTCCTGGAGCATGTGTATAAACATCCTCTGAGTTCTTTGCAACAGAAAAACTACTGTTATTTTTTTTGTAGTCAAAAAATAAAAGTGAAAACTAAGAGCTATCAATTTCTGAGGTGTGCCTTGATACTAAAAAGGTTGAGAACCACTGGCTGGTAAGTATACTAGATTTTTACCTGCACTAAAAGTTAAAATAAAACGCTTGAGCTATTACAGTTTTAGAATCAAATTATGGCAAAAATCTTTTCATAGAATCGTATAACGGAAAAATAGGGTTGGAAGAGACCCTGGGAATTCATTTAATCCAGAGCTAGCCAACTTGTAGCATACATGCAACAACAGCATGTGGCAAATTAGGGAGAGGACAGCCAACACAGTGGCAGATAGGGCAGGAAACAGACAGCAGAGCTGCACATAGAGCAGGGAACACAGGAGACGAAGCAGAAGGAAGAGCAGTAGACTGGGCAGAAGTATCCGAGTGGCACTTGGGGTGCGTGCCTGATTAATTTGTAGCACGCTTGCAAAAACAGTAGTTCCCCATTGATCTAGTACAAGCCCCTGGCCAACACAGGATCACACTTATCCAAATCCAAATCATCCCATTTTGATCACTACAATTAGAAAAAAAAAAGAGTAATATGTATTGACAGATCAAATTATGCTACCAGAGGCAACCTTTCTACCCCTGTTGACTTTGATATGATAAACCAGATGCCCTTGGCCACATGTGCCCTGCAGGGTGCACGATTTTGGGGATCAGATCCCAAAGGCAACCAGCACATGATCTTGGGCTCCCTGCGCACTAGCAAACTGAAAGCTGCACATAGTGCCACCCTACATGGGGCAGATTGTTCTACATTTTATGTAATATCTGCCAGGGTCCCTTAAAGGCAAACCTTGTATAATTATAAAACTGTAAATTTCAAGTATTTTCAATTTGGCTTTGTTGGCTTAATTTTTTTTGAGGACTCTCCAGTTCAGTCTTTTCCAGCAATGCAACTTGAAGAACACATTATCTTTTTTTGTTATATTATCACATTCACAGAATTGCAAGTTATTCTGGGGAAGGCGAAGTCTCGAGTAGCTCATATATGTTGATTTCATTGGATACTTAAGCACAGGGCTAGAAAACATGTATGAAACATCAGCCCATCTTTGATTCAATTAGAACTTACCATTAAAGTTCTGGCAACGCTACACCCAAGCGTACCAGCTCCAAGCAGCAGACACTTAGCAGATACAACCTTCTCCAAGTCAAGTGTAGGCACTAGCCGCCAGCACATCAGTTTGAGATTAAGATCTACTGATGACTCAGCTAACCTGTGAAGTTAAAAACAAAGCAAGATCACTCTTGATAATGAATTTTCTGAGAGGCCAGTTTTCCTTTCAATGCCACCGCCAGATAAAAGATGCATATCATTTGCCACCCTAGCTTTCTAACTTCTACAAATCTTCTCCTTGTTCCAAGCAGCATGACACCCCAATCCCACACACACATTATTATATGCACCTGCAAAGAGCAGTGTCATTTGTTGCATGGCAGTTTTGCAAAAGATAGCAAAGCAGGCAATCAGTTTTCATTTGCAGACTGATACTGCATTCTACAGTCTCTAAGTATCCCTCTAAAGCACTGGTCAGATCAGACTGCTGCAGCTTGTACACAGACGAGACAAATATAGGAGTTTTTTTTCACCTGTAGGAGTCAGCTCTCCTTAAAGCTGATTCTTCATTTAAAACGTCTCTCTGCTTCCCATCTTAAAATTTGAGTTTTTTATCACTTCCTTTCAGCAAAAGGAATTTGATCTGCATTATATATGGCTCTCTTAAACACACACCTTTCTAAGGAATGGCTTGAAATAATACTATTCACCTGTATACCTCAAAGGAAGAAAGAATGGAAATGTTTACACAAAAAATGAAATTTATTCAATAAGGATTTGATGCTACAAGGTACTGAGCACTCTAAGATTTCACTGATTTCAGTGGAAGTTGAAGACATTCGGCCTGTCGTGGAAGCTCTCTGCGCCTCAAAGATACAAAACCTGAATTCAAGTCATGAAATTTACCAATGGCACATTCTCTGTACTGGCTATCCTGGCTTTATTTCTGGTCAGTTCAGCAACTGGGTACATAACTTTAAGTGTCTTCAACAGTAATGCTACGTTTAAAAATTATGAAGAACAATAAGAGCATGGACAACAGCTTGCCTTCAGCTTAATTTTGAAAAATAACCAATTTGAACTTTAATTTAGTACCTTACCTTGCAAGTACTTATTTCTGGTTGTAGGGCTTTTTACTGAGAAGTCCCATTATCTTCAATTGGATCTTTCAGGGGAGTATGTATGGCAAATGGTAATAACTGAGGCCAGGACTGGGCACTAATATTATTGCAACAACATTTTCCCACTAGACAACCATCTGAGAGGCACATTGTTCCCTTCATCTATTTCATCTGCGGTCCGATATAGCTGAGACCTGCCTATCTTATTAAAGGTTTAAATCAACACACACCTTTTAGGATCCATGCATTCACTGAGATTCACCATTCTTGGACCCATGCCTCCTTTTTGGTTCTTCTCCCATCCAACAGCTTTTGGACAATCTACTTGTTAATATAAATGCACACAATTAATTTTTACCCTGGCAACATTTTTCTGAAACTCTAAATGAACTCAGAATGTTAAGAAATACAGCTCTTCATGGCAACATATGGTTAAAATTTGGCAGTGAGTGGCACTTCCAGAATGCTGTGCTTTATAACATGCTGCTTTAAAAGTTTTAGCTAAAATATGTTTTCTTCATCTAGACTGGGTATCTAGATGCTGAACCTAAGTAGACTCAGCTGCACTTGATTAGCTTAAAGGTGAGAGTATCTATTGGAGCAGTCTCTGGAGTCCCCTGGGAATTAACCCTTCAGCCCCCAGATATCTGGATATGTAAGCTTCTTAAGAACATCACTTGGCAGGGCACAGCAGAACGTCAGGTTCCCTCAAGAGGGAACCAATTGGACTGCTCTCCAAACACATGCAATTTATAAATTTCAGATTAAAATCCAATATAATATTGAGAGCTGACAAACAATTACAAAATTAATCACAATTAATTGCGAGTGTAAAAAAAGTTGCAATTTTGATTATACAGTTAAACAATAGTCACCACCTTCCCTCCCAACCCCTCCCCCCCCACCAGCCTGGAGCCCGTGCACCCTGAGGTTCCTCCCCCAGCCCACACAGCCCCAGCCCCGACTCCAGTCTGCCCCACACCTGCTCTGGACTCACACTGGTCAGAGCAGACTGGCCAGAACCCGTGCAAACAGCCCTGACGCTGGCCCACCCTGTGCCTGCTCAGACTCACCTGCCCACGCTGAGCAGCAGCAGCAGCAGCAGGTAGGCAGAAACTGCTGCTCAGTGAGGGGGAAAACCTGCCCCTCACCCTGGCCACTGCTAGGCCCTTCTTGCTGCACCTGCCCAGAGCCCATGCCCAGGTTGCCCTGCAACTCCTTTGCACTGCCACTGGGTGGTCTGTAGGCAGCAGCAATGGGGATGGAGAGAAGCACAAGGCAGCCCAGACACGGGCTCTGGGCAGTCACAGCAAAAAGGGCCCGGCAAGGGGGAGGGGCCACTTTTCCCCCACACCAAGCAGCAGTTGCTGTCGCTGCCACATTTTGGCCAATCTGCTCAAAATGGACATGTGCAATTAACGTTCATTACAAAAATTAACTCGTTAATTTGTTTTGCATCAATCACGTATGTTACCTGCAATTAACTGACAGCCCTAATAATATTTAAATATTATTATCTGTAGATGCTCTACTTTTAGCATATTGCACACAAACAAACCACGCCCAGCACTTTTCAGATAGAGACACACATGAGGGCGGTTGACTTTATTAGGAGCGATTATATGCGATTTATTGTGACCACATATGCCAGCCTATTAATTAATCTTTTTATATATCCATGCTGATCTCTCTCAAGATTATTATATGCAATAAACAACACAATTCAATCCTCACAGTCAGAAAAAAGTCAGAACATCCAAGCCTCAATGCTGCAAACAACTAAAAACTTATAGCATATAGATAATTATCTGCAGAATTGTGTGTTAAGTGATCATCACCTCCCCATGTCTCCATGTTTCTTTCTGTAAAGTAAGTAGAATGATATGTGGCAATTGTGGCTTTTGCCCAACTATTATTTGTTAAGTACAGAACTCCTTCTAGGAAAGGAGCTATATTGTGATGAAATGTTATCCACAACCACCAAGGTGCTCTCAGTCTACAAGTATGTTATAAATTCCTTCAAATGCTAACAGCATGAAATATAGATCCAACTTCCCAGCTTACATAACAAGTGAGATGCTTACAGTTTTATAAATCCACCCTCTGCTCCCATGAGAATCTAGTTTCATATAATTAAAATGATCAAGCATATCTGTGACAATATACAGTTTAAGCATGTAATAATGCAAGATACTACAGATTATGTATGCACTGTAACAGATTGAAGAGTAAATGTTTTCGCTCGATCTGAGCCTTCAAGAGGCCTACTACAAGTCACATTATTCCTACAATAAAAGTAAATGCAGAAAGGTATTGAGATGAGAGAAAATTGATTTTTATTCATGGAAACACATCCGCTTTCTGGAAGATAAACCTATTTTCTTTATAGAGACACCTGAATAATTTAAGATGCACAATAGCTGAGGCAGGTGCTAACGTATGCAATGATTTAGCAGCATTAATCCTTCTTTTATCTCTAAAGTAATTATAGAGAAGCAAGTCAAGTAACTCTGAAATTGCTGAAAGTAGATTACCTGGACTCAGTGCCAGCTGTGAAAGCTTTATTTCAAAGATGATACTATGCGTTACATCTCTTACCCCTTGCATGGTTCTGTCTCTGAAGCAGAGTACTTCAACTGAATGGAGATGACTACCCCTGGCATTAAAAAAACAAGGAAGTTATAAGTGATATAGAATTTCTCCAAGAGAGAAAGGAGGAGCAGTTAAGCAGGAACTTCATTTTAATAGTCCTCTAGTTTGATATAGCTGTAATCCTTTAGAGACTCTGAATATGACCAATTTTCTAGTGGTATGAGTCCCATGTAATAAAGTGTGTAAACAGCCAACAGCCATAAAGAAACCTCCAAATTCCCTACTATATCAGCAAGATCAAATATCCTGTGGTTCAGATACACCATAGAAGTCCAGATTGCAGCCTCAATGTTTAATACCGCAGTCTGCATAGGATACTTAGTGCTAGTTACACTGATCTCAAGGCACAAAACATAAGACAAGCCCCAGAGTACCATTTAAACAAAGTTAAATTGTCAGATCATCACAACTTGCTGTCCTACTTCCTCTAGACTCAGTGTGCTTCTCAAGGTCCCTGTTCTGATAGGGGTTTTTTATCCCTCTTAGCTCCACCTCCAAATTAATAAAGGTGGGATGACTGAGGCACCAGTCCCAGGTCAAACCCTGGAGGAGTGAGGCACCAAGAAAGCAGAACATGCACTTCCAGCATTGCCACCTTGGTACTGCATGGCTGCTGACACTGCCCCATTCACAGCTGCTGCTCAGGGCACTCAACAGCTCACTTATGCCTTTGACCCCCATTATTCATTATTTCTTTATTATTAGGTGTGCAGGGAACAATATTTGCGATTGCCGTACTGCATGACAGGCATAAATATGTTCTAGCCACACATACTGGAAAAAATATGGTTAGTGTACCAAGATGAAGGTTTGTTTTCTCACTGCATCTATTATTAAAGCATTCAAGTAAAAATACGAAGTTGGCAAGATAAGCTTTAGCAAAAACAACCCAATGTTAGGTGGCTATTGTTGTCATACAAAGACAATGTGTCAAATTAAAAAGCCCCAAATATTCGGCAAGGTACAGGCAGAACCATGTCAGCATTACTTCTCCAGAGTCTCTTGTCATTCAGAAATGTTATTCTATGAAGTGAGACAGCTCTCAGTAGCACATGCATTCTTATCAAGTCGTTCCTATACGAACACAAGAATCCAGAGCACAAACTGCTTTCAGGTTTTGCTTCTATTCAGTCATGCAAAAGCTTACAGCATTCTGAAGTGGAAGTTGCTGCTCATTAGTTTAAACTCAGTTTTAAAAATCCTGCAAATTCCTCAAAAAAATCCTCTCTGACACACATTGCACTTCTCAAGAATAAGTCTGTACTACAAGCAGAATAGTAGCAGGTGAAATTCTATTTTGAGGGAATTTCAAAGTGAGGAAGTTTAAGCACAGGCAATAAGTCTGGAAATGAACAAATAAAAATGGGAAAGAAGGATGACTCTGAGCAGCACATGATTATCTGGTGGCTGGAGCTGGACCAGTCCCTTTTCCTCACTCACTAAAAGCAGAGGGATAGGTGGGGGGGGAAGAGGGAATGCAGGAAGGTCAAAAGTAAGTTCTCATACACAACTGAGAAATCTTGGCTCTTATTTGCAGAGAACCATTCCCAACAAGTTCCTGGAAACATTCTACATTTTGACTTTTTCCGTTACTTCTGTATGTTTCAGGGAGCAAAGTTAGGGCTGAGGTGGATTGTGCATGTCAAGTGCTGTTGGAAAAAAGAAAGATAAACAAGTACCATCTCTGGGCTGCCAGAACCAGTATATTTCTAAGTGGCCATCCTGGATACTGGGCAAAATTGCCTGGATCATAAACTCCAATTGTCACCTGAAAATAAAAACAGTTTTACTGAATATTTAATTCATAATAGCATATAGGCCATATTAATAGTTGCTATGCATTTTTATATTAAAAAGTTATAACCATGAGAGATCACATTGGATGCTATCTTTCTCAATGTAATGCTTACCACAGCTTCCAGATTTATTCTTTTGGCCACCTAATAAGACACATACTTCACAGAAGCATACATATTCTCCAAGTTACTTACGTACCTATTACAGAACCTGTAAAAGCCTATCATTACTCAGATCTTTGCTCAATTCTTAAACAAGCCTCCCAATTAATTTGGTGGATGATCATGAACTAAAAGCAGACAGGCTATCAAATGCTGAGCTAACAAATGAGATAAAATCCCTGGCTAGGACAATCCACTACAAAAGCACTTAAATAACTGGGTCTTAATTTGAGGTACTGATGTTTCCTTCCAAAATAAACATTAAGGGAAAAATTCATTCTAGGATAATTCAGGATTCTTGTAAAGTACACTTGTATCAATGATCTTATATAATTTCAAACTGTACTTGCACTACCATTTTCAAACTCCACCTTTAGTTTTTAGTATATTTCAAGGAAGACATTAATTACTTCCATGACCATTTTAATTTCTTCTCTGATCATGAAACATGACTTGCTTTACAGGCCTCTGTCCAACACAAATTATACCTTCTTCATCCTCCACTACTGAGTTATGTTCTCATCACTTTAGTACCAAGTAGCAAAAATGATGCAAAACACTAAGGGTACAGACACATACATATGTCTGTACACTTTGAATACCACCACACTTTGCAATGCTACAGTACTGAGCAAGCATATGGGCCTGTCCCAGGTAAAGTGTTCATTGCGTACTGTAGCCAATCAGTGTGCTGCTCCACACCTAGGGGGCTAGTGAGCTGGCACCACAGTATGCTTCTTGATCAGGATTCCCCAGAGGCTTCCAAGGATAGAAGAATGCAAATGGCAGAGCCTTATGGGTATTTAATCTCCAGTTGTCTGTTTGGTATTTAATCTCCAGTCACTGTAGGGCTGGTCCACTTAATCTTGGGAATGATGTTCAGTTTCACACACATCGCCTTCTCTGTAGAAGCAGAGACTGGACCCTTAGAGATACCTTGTCTTACAGTCTTACAGAGAAACAAAATGCTAGCTCTGCTCTCATATTCATAGGGGATAGTCTTTGCATCCCCAGCCATATCTACCTTACTGTTCTAGAACATCAGGACTCTTCCAAGCATGCTGGCACCACACTTCCTCTGCTTCAGGACTAACCCACAGGTGGTCAACAGCTAGATTTGCCTGGATGAGATTTCCAAGCCGCATTGGGGTCACTGATGATATCCACATTCTCACTCCTGGTGTATTGCAGCTTAGCACACATCCACTACTATTCTCAATTGCTCAATTACGTACAAGGCATTGGGGACCACTGAATGGTCAGGCAAGGTTTACAACGCCAGTCTTCAGAAATTCTAATTTGTGTCCCTGATAATGCAGGTAACATTTATCCCCTGGTGCTCCCACCATATAACTGAAAGGCAGAGCGACTATTTCTGCCCTGCTCAGGAACAGGCTGACCTGCTCGTCTTGTGGCCCATGAAGCTCTACGCTGGATAACTGGCTGCTGGGATACTGGCCTCAAATACTGGCTAAGCAGTTGCTGGACAACTATGGAACGTACATTTGGCCACTTTGAGGAACAGACGAAAAGTACTGAGGGTCTCACAATGTGGGGGGTGGGGGCAGGGGTGTGATCTGGTAGGCTGGGAGAAAAGACCAGCTGGGGCTGCCGAGAATGACAGAGCACTGCTCACAGCATAACCAAGATGCCAGATGGGAGGAATGGGCAGAGGTAGCCTGCCTTACCACATAACCCCACCTCTATTATTTGAGCTGCTGTGTCAGCTTGTGTTCTTAGGCCCCCACCAGCAACTGTGGGAGCAGCACCAGATGAAGGTGTTCACCCCAAGTCATCACCAAGTCATGCCAGTGTAATCATAAGTGATGAACGCCACAAACATTTCATGCATTCCTTATCAAAGGCCTTTCCACACTTGCTTTAGGCTCCTGAAACAGTAGGTACACCAGCCCCTGAGCTCCTACGTGAGGACCCTTGTCTGTCTGTGGCTGCCAAATAGGGCTGTGCAAAGCTTTGGCCTGATTCAGAGGCTGAATCTCTGAATCCGAATCAAATCAAGAGAAGACAAAAAAATTCCAAATTGATTTGGAGGATCCAAATGTCTATACTGAGTCCATGAGTTGCATAGTTAGTAAGGTCGGAAGGAACCTAAGCAGATCAGAGTCCAACCCCCTGCCACAGGCAGGAAAGAATGCTGGGGTCAGACAACCCCAGCAAGGTGTCTATCTAGCCTCCTCTTAAAGACCCCCAGGGTAGGAGCCAGCACTACTTCCCTTAGAAGTTGGTTTCAGATCCTAGCTGCCCTGACTGTAAAGTAGTGCCTCCTGATATCCAGCCTGAATCTGCTCTCTGTCAGCATATGGCCGTTATTCCTTGTTACTCCCGGTAGTGCTCGGGGGAACAGGGACTCTCCCATTGCCTGCTGGTCTCCCTTGCCCAGTTTTATAGATGCCCACCAGATCCCCTCTCAGTCTCCTCTTGTGGAGAATGAACAGGTTCAGATCCCACAGCCTATCCTCATAGGACCTGCCCTGCTGCCCCCTGATCATGCAAGCGGCCCTCCTCTGGCCCCTCTCCATGTTGTCCACATCCCCCCTGAAGTGCAGCACCCAGAACTGGATGCAGTACTCCAACTGGAGCCTGACCAATGTCATATAGAGGGGGAGGATCACCTCCTCGGACCTGCTCAAGACGCATCTGTGGATACATAACAAAGTGTGGTTGGCCTTTGTGACTGCATCCCCACATTGGTGGCCCATGTTCATCTTTCAGTCAATAATGACTCTAAGATCCTTTTCCAGCTCTGTGCTGGCATGAGGGGAGTTCCCCAGACTTGTTATTACCCTTGATCTGGGTTACTAGTCCCAGTTCCATCTTCGCCTTACCCTTCCTAATAGCCCCCCTACAAACCTAAGCAACGGCTGTATAGTCCTCCCTGGTGATGGCCCCTCCCTTCCATTGGGCGTACGCCTCCTTTTTAGTCTTGAGATGTTCCTTGATGCTTTTTGTTAGCCAAGGGGGCTTTTGAGCACTCTTGCTCCCTTTGACCCTTGTTGGGATTGCCACCCTTTGAGCTTGGAGGATCATCTCCTTAAGGAATGACCACTCTTCTTGGACTCCCAACTCCCCTCCCCCCCGGGATCTCAGTTTCTGTACCTAAAAGGCTGAAGAAGTGAAGTTCATAAGGTCGGCTGTGAAAAGTGGTTTGTAAATTTCCTTTCAGGATCAAGCCTGAGAGACTGGAGACAGAGTAGGTGTTTTGTGAGGAATCTGCCCCCACAGGCAGTTGGGTATTCTTGCCTTTGATAGATTCTGGTGTGCAGTTTGTGGGGGTACTGGAGATTGTTGGCAGGTTTTGCGTTTTGAGCTGTAGGAAGTTGGCTTGTGGTGATGAGGTTAGGTTAGCAAGGTTTAGTGCTTGTATGAATTTACAAACCACTTTTCAGAGCCGGGCATATGTACTTCACTTCATTAACCTCCTAGGTACAGAAACTCATGGACTCAATCAATATAGACAGTAGAATCCTGACACACCACAACCTGCAAGACACCCGATTCCCCAGGTTCCTCTCCATATTTACCTGCACTGTTACATCCCTTTTCCCTGCCCCTCTCCCCAGCTTGTCTGTCACCCCCTGACACCTCCATTTCCACTTTCACTGACTGACTTTCTTGCCTGCATTGCATGCCAGGCCAGCCTCTGGCATCTTTACTATTCCTTCCATCCAGGAATATCACACAGACCAAATGGAGGTGCTTCCTCAGCCTTACGAAGGGTTTTTCAACCTGAAAGCTTGCTAAGATATATTTCTCTAATTATTCAGTTGGTCTACTAAAAGATACCAGATTGACCCAAAGGACCTGGTCTGCCAGTTCCTTAAACCAACACCCCTAGCACCTGTCCCCAGTCAGCCAACAGGAAGGATGTAGGGCCCTGGGCACATCTAAGCCCCAGGACTGCGGCTGCCAGAGAGTGTTGTCTGGCAGCTGCTGGAAAAGAAGCTCCTGCAGGAAAGGAAAGAAAGGCTCTCATCTGTGACAGCTTGACTGCCTAAGATGCTAGTGCTACTGTGCTGCAGTGCACTGCTTACCTGTCGTCATTTAAAGTGGTGGACTAGGCTGAGGCTGGAGGGAAGGAGGAAGCCTCACTGGGACACACTACCATATCATGTACAGGCCCCAGAGCCAGTGAGGGCACACCTTAACACACAGTGTCACCCATGTCAGGAGTTTTGCTTGTCAGTAGCCTGAGGCCCAGTTTCCCTCAAACCCCTGCACCTATCTCCTTGAAACCTGGCAGGCTTTCATGCCCTCAGAAGCGGCTACCTTTCCTGCAATTTTTATCCGAATCAACCAAAAAGTGACCAAGTTATAAGTATTTCAGTGATTCCCCATTATACTCTATGGCCAAATCTCCCAAAATAGGTGCTGAATCTTCTGAAGCTGATTCGGCCAAATTGATTCAGGACAGTGATCCGAACCTCCAAATCAAATCAGTCTCTTCTGAATCAGCAGAATCAGAATCAAATACTTACCTATTTGCACAGGCCTACTGCCAAATACACAGGCAGTCTTCAATGATCCTAGGGTGCAGAGTCAATTTTGGCTGACTTGGGCTGCCGAGGGAACTTTCCCCTGTAATTTACAGGAGGCACAGCCACAGTTTGCCTCCTTACAAGAATGTTCCCAACATTCTTTCAAAAGTTGCAGGTCTCTATGGTTTATGCTAATGTAACCCTCCCTTCTTGCCCCGACTACAGAACAGCAGAAGGTACACAAGGTGGCCACTGGAAGCCTCACTGCCTGTGCTGTAGGAGATAGTCCTGTTTCATGGCTTTAAGTCACTGGGCCTTCCCATGAGACGTGGGCTTGCATGAGAGAAAGGTCTCATGTTACATCAGAAGACTGGATTATATCAGTGCCTTGCTGGAATGACAAGCTTGTGTGGCTGCTTTACCCTTCAACTCCCACTGCCAGAGATGACTTACTATTTTCAGTTAACTGCCTCCTCTCCTCTCTCACCTCAATCTCTACCAAAGCTTGATCTGTCTGCTATTCTGAAGAAAAATTCTTCTTCAGCCCTTGGGAGGAAGTGACCATATCAGAATCTGGGAGACTCTCTGACTGTGGTACAGATGCTGGGTGGTGGGATACATTCTTGGAGACCTCCAGCCCTGCCCGCAAGGTGTCAAGATCAAGCTGCAAAAGCTTGTAAACTTTTCCCAGGACTTTTAATAATACAACAGCAAGGACTCGCTGAGTGAATAGAAGAACCACTGCCTCTAAATCTCAATGTACCCCTGTCCATAACTTGCAGGTGTTACCATTCAATAACTCAGCCCTTGTGGGGAACAGGCCTTCCAGGCCTCCTCCCCTTTCTCTCATTATCTTAGCTATCTGTGCCCTGCTCTGGGCACTAGCTCTGCCCTGCTCTGGGGCCTGCCTCCACCTTGCTCCAGGCACTGCTGGTATCTCTTCCTCCCCAAAACTACCAACCCAAGACACCAGTTCATAAAACAAAATAGAAAGTCAGGGTACTGCCTTAACTAAACATACCCCACACTGGGTACACTAGCTTTATAACAGAAAGGAGACACTGTTGCTTTAACACAAGCTGCCTTAGGCTCAGGCAATCATGCAACAGAAAGAAAACGACTGACCTCTTGTTCCCTATTAAGCACAGCTTAACAGGGAGATGCTTGTGTTAAGCAGCTCCTTTTTACACACTCCAATCGCCTTCCTTTCTCCCCCCCACCCCAAGGGAATACCAGCTTTGCTAGCACTATGCAGTTCTAGTGTAGTGTGGGTACCCTGGCACTCCCCAGTTGGGTTGGCATCCAGCCATTCCCTCCAGAGAGCTGGGACCTGGCATTCCCTCCGGGTGCCTTGGATGTCAGTGCTGAGAACACTGTAGTGAAGAGAGATGGTGGCAGGACAAGGGCTTGGGAAAATAGCAGCCTGACTGGCTGCTCCTCCTCAAGACTTGTGCCAGTCATGCTGACTTGCCCAAAGGGCTCATACATCTGCTCAGCAGTCCTGAATAGGACGAGGGTCTTCTCAGCTATGGCTGGGCTAGGCCTTGGGCCAGAGCCTTCTAGCATTCTTCCAGGTCAATGTTACTGCTGTCACTGGACAGCTCTGGCTCCACCAGAATTAACAACTAAGGGGGGGTTCACTGGAGCAGTCTCTACCAAGGACCCATAGACAGATCGTCCTAGTATGGGCATGGCACCTGCTGGGTACTTAAAATACAACTTGTATCATGGGCTCTCTTGTACCATACCTTCAGTACCTTCACCTTGGTCTAGCACTGGTGCCAGCCTTGGTTGTTCCTGCAAGTTGCCATCTCTTCTGTGATTTGTTCGTAAAGAACCTGGGCCTCATGGCTGTTCCTGAGGGACCTTTGGGAGCTCTCCTCATTCAAGATAAAGAAGGTGTTCATGACCCTATGCTCACCTACAGTTCATGCAAAGCTTCACAGACAAAGACATTTTTCAGGTGCAGGCAGTGTGGTACATAAGGGGATACATTCTTGAGATCATGTTGCATTTGAGAAGCCAAGTTCCAGGGGGGGGTGGTCCCAAAAGTGGTGCTGCAGCATACCTTTGCACCTTGCTTTACAACGGAAAGTCACATGCACAGTCTATGACTCCAAGGGTGTGGAGTTGGGAGCAAGTCAGAAAGGCTATGCTGGGAAGGGTCAGGGGTTGAAAGTAAGAGTACACCAAACCAACCAACTCCCTAATCAAGCCCTGCTGGAAGGTACACACTTAACATGAAACATGTCATAGTAAAGCACTTCAAAGTCATTCCTATTCCTGTTTCATCCAGGGTTATTTATTTGGTTCAGGCCAATTTGTAGAGCTTCAATGCTATGCAGAGTCTGTTCCCTCAGTTTTTAGAGTGCTTTAAAAGCACTTGTTAACTTTGAGAGCTACAAACATTACACCTGTCCATGCTATAAGATAAGGTTAGTCGGGAATAAAAGATGACACGGATGAATTTCAGAAGGACCCAAAACAAAATTAAGCAACTGAACAACATGGTGGCAAATTTATCAGTGTCAGCAGTAAGTACAGAGTACAACAGAATTCAGCTGCTTCATGCATTATCAGGGTGGAAATTCTTTTTTTAAATTTTTTTTTCACTATAAGTAACACACAGTGCTTCACACTTAAAAGCAAAAATGCAGAGAAAGATTAAATCCACATTCAATCCACCTGAGACCCTTACATCTATATTTGAACAATGTAAAGATTTTTCCAGTGGCTTTAAAAAAGGGAGTCAGGTTTTTCAAAGCTTTTGCATTACTGCTGGGACTCCAGAAGATGCTGCATCTCAACACTTTTTTATGACAAAAATGACCTTTTATAGGTCACTTCTATGTAATATTTTGGTGTTGCACTGGCATTACAGACGAATAGAAACAAGGTGTTCCATGCTCCTGTAAAGTTCTAGGCTCCCTAAAGTGCAGGCAAATTAAGAGTAAGTGTGCATTTCCACCTCACTCCACTGGGGAAGAAGATCTCAGCCAGAATGCTGACCTGCTCAACCAGGCTTTAAACTAAGCTTGCTGGTGGATGGGCAAACAACCACTGGAGCAAGCTCACCAAGCATCAACCACAAGATCAGCAGGTTAGGATGCTCAAGGAAACCCACTCCTACCGCAGCCCAGGAACAGAGCTTCTCCATGAGTACAAGGAAGCCTAGGGCCTCCCAAAGCATACTTACTTGTCTGTACACTAATGCTAGGAGTTTGGGGAATAAAGAAGAGGAACTAGTTCTTCTGCTAAACAAAAATGGCTACGATCTTATAATGATAACTGATCTGGTGGGACTCCTCTTATGACTGGACTATGGATATAAATGGCTATACTCTGAACAGGAGAGATTGTACTGAAAAAAGGGGTGGGGGGTGTAGCTCCCTATGTGAAGGAGATCTAAATGTCCTTACAAACTGAGACTGGCAGCCAAGGAGGACAACTGGAGACCCTTTGGGATAGAATATAAGTGAAGAGAATACAATGGTAAGAGTCTACTACAGACCTCCAAACCAGGAACAAGAGCTTGACCAAGAATTCACCAGGGAACTGGCCAAGGCTGCACGCTTTCAGTGCATGTTTGTCATGGGAGACTTCAACTCCCAGACATCTCATGGGAAGAGCATTTGGCCAAATCTGATTGGTCTCAAAGCTTCCTTACATGCGTGGATGAGCTCCACCTGTCTCAAGAAGTTTATGGAGCAAAAAGAGGTAGAGGTGCTGCTGGATCTGGTACTGGCCAAAGGGGGTGATCTAATCAGCAACCTAGGAATCGAAGGGAAGCTGGGTGACAGTGACTATGAGTTCATCACTTTCACTATCCATCGCAAAGCTGGCAGCTTAGCCAGCAATGTAGTGGTCCTCAACTTTAGGAATGCTGAATTTCATAAGCTCAGGAGGCTTATTCTTGAGGCCCTGAGGCCATGATTTTACAGGGAGGGGAGTTCAAGACAAGTGGTTGCTCCTTAAGGAAGCAATCTTAGAAGCACAACGGGAGTCCATCCCAACCCATAGGAAAGGTGGTAAAAGGGGTCAACAATCCCCTTGGCTCAACAGGGAACTCATGGACCTCCTACATCTAAAAAGAGAGGCTTATACAGGATGGAAGACGGGAAACACCACTAAGGAGGAATATTCTATACTGGTTCTCACTTGCAGGGAGCAAACTAGGAAAGCCAAGGCTGCAATTGAACTCCAACTGGCTATATGAATCAAGGACAATAAAAAGTCCTTCTTCAGATACGTGGGGAGTCAAAAGAAAAACAAGGGCAACATTGGACCCCAATAAACCAACTGGGGCAGCTGACTACTGACACCCAGGAAAAAGCCAATCTGCTTAATAATTACTTTGCATCAGTTTTTCATCAGACTAAAGGGATCACCCTGCCCAACATGATGTGGGATGACCAGGGTGAGGGTGAATATATGACCACCATTGGCATGGATCTTGTGAGGGAACATCTTGAGACCCCCACAAATCAGCTGGTCCAGATAGACTACACCCAAGAGTGCTAACAACTGACAGGCATCATAGTGCAGCCACTGGCAAGAATATTGGAGAACTCATGGTGCTTGGGTGAAGTACCTGAAGACTGGAGGAGGGCCTATGTGGAGCCCATTTTCAAGAAAGGGAGGAAAGATGACCTAGGAAACTACAGGCCAATCAGTTTGACTTCAATCCCTGGGAAGATTTTTGGAAAAAAATGAGCAAATAAACCATTCTTGACAGGCTAACAGAAGGCAACTTTCTGAGGGATAGCCAGGACGGGTTTGCTGCAGATAGGTCTTGTTTGACCAATCTCATTTCCTTCTATGACCTGGACAAAAGGGAAGAGGTTGATATATATTTGGACTTTAAAAAGCCTTTGACCTGGTGGTCCCCATGATGTCCTTATGGAAAAATTAGGCAACTGTGGCCTTGACTAGTCCACAGTCCGATGGCTGGGGAACTGGCGTTGGGGTCAGATCCAGAGAGTGGTAGCTGATGGAATTGAATCAACATGGCATTCTGTGACTAGTGATGTCCCCCAAGGCTCCATTCTCAGACCTGTACTCTTTAATGTCTTCATATATTATCTGGACACTGGTGTCAGAAGCAGATTAGCTAAGTTTGCTGATGACACCAAACTTTGGGAAAGAGTGTCCACACTTGAGGATAAGCTGGTGATCCAAGCCAGCCTCAATAGGCTTGCAAGGTGGGCGGACGAAAACACGATGGCTTTCAATACATAGAAATGGAAGGTGCTCCACCTCAGGGAAAAAAACCTGCACCACACTTAGAGGCTCAGCAATACTACACTTGCTAGCACCATAACTGAAAGAGATCTAGGGGCCATGACTAATTAAAAGATGAACATGAGCCACTAATGTGATACCACAGCTGGCAAAGCAAACAAAACTCTGGTTTGCATCTTCCAATGCATCTCAAGCAATACCCAGGATGTCATCTTCCTGCTGTACTCGGCTTTGGTGAGGCCTCAGCTGGAGTACTGCATCCAATTATGGGCTCCACAATTTAGGAAGGACATGGAGAAGCTTGAAAGAGTGCAGTGGAAAGCCACACACATGATCAGAGGGCAAGAGAACAGGCCTTATGAAGAGAGGCTGCGAGCTACGGGACTCTTCAGCCTGAAGAAGCGCAAGCTCGGGATGACTTGGTGGCAGCCTATAAGTACATCAGGGTTGTGCATCAGGATCTGTGGGAATGCCTCTTCACCAAAGCACCCCAAGGGATGACAGGGTCCAACAGTCACAAACTTCTGCAAGACCATTTTAGGCTAGACGTAAGGAAAAACTTCTTTACTGTCCAAGCCCCCAGGGCCTGGAACAGACTTCCCCCAGAGGTGGTATAAGTACCTACTTTGGACACTTTTAAGAAACATTTGGATGCTTATCTTGCTGGGATCCTTTGACCCTAGCTGACTTCTTGCCCCTTGGACAGGGGGCTGGACCGGATGATCTTAAAAAGGTCCCTTCCAGCCCTAATGTCTATGAAATCTATGGAATTAATAAGTGTGCTTTTCACTTGCATAATGCTATACATGGGCAAAGAATTTTGGAAATGACAATTCCTCTTAACACCCAATTATTCTTATCTACAAAATGCTGAAAAAAAACTAAACACAGAACAATTAAAGAATCAAAGATTTAAACTATTTTAAACTATCTTGTGATGCTGAGACTTTTGGCTACTCCACTAATACCATTTAGGCTTAAGCACCTAGAATTCCTGGGAGCTGCTGTGTAGTGATTTGACCATTGTCTACTCAGCAACTGTACCTAGTAAAAACATAATTCAGAGGGTTGGTAGATTCAGCACAATCATTTCTTGTATATTACAACATCCAGAATTCTTACCTTCTCCCCTGGATCTTGGAAAAATTCATTCCAATTTTTAAGCAGGGACATCAAAACAGAATTATTGTGATATTTGATTAAAAAGCAAGGCAAAGCTGTAACTCCTTCTTTCTGGCAAAGTTCATCATATGCCTTCTGGAGTGCTTGAATCTGAAGACAAAAGATTTATTAATAGGCAGTTAGAACTACCCTAATCAACACCTTTTTATTATTACTTTGCACTGCTGCAAACATAGCGATGGAGAAAAGTTAAAAGAGCTTGCAACAACAGAAAGCTCCTGGGGCTGTAGAAGACAGAAATAGGAGCACTGGTCTCAGAATACAGTACAGGCAATTTAGGTTAAAAATTAAGAAGAACTTTGTGATTATTAGGGTGGTTAAGCATTAAAAAACGCTCCTTAGGAAACTTATGGAATTTCCATCCCTGGAAATTTTTGAAAGTAAGTTAGATAAACACTTGGCTGAAATGTTTTAGTCAGGATGATCCTGTCTTGAATGGGGAGCTAGACTAAATGACCTCATGAGGTTCCTTCCAGCTCTAAAAACCTATGCTAAATCCATTCTAATTGTAGTGTGACACGGGCAAACTCCCAGGCCCGGTCATAGTTCCAGCCTATCACCTGTCTTTGGGCAAGCCACCTGTGTTACTTTCTTGCCATGCCTTGTTGTACATTAATCATTATGTTAATTAGACAGGAGGCTGGTCTTCAAGCACCCTGATATTCACAGGCAGTAAACACACGACTCCAACCTTCCCTTTATCATGTCCCATGCCTCGCAGATGTCATCTCTGAGCTGGTCTATGCTACGGCCTGAGGCCAGGTAAACTCAGTACACGGTTAGACCTCTCTCATGCTGCCCTGTTGAGGGCCTCACTCATACAGCCCCCCTCTCACAAGGCCTCTATCACTCCTCCTGCTCTCACCAGGCCTCTCACACTCATGTCCTTTACCAGGCCTCACTCACTCTGCCCTGCTCCCTTAAGCGGGTCATCACTCAGGCTTATCCCTTCTCTCCTTGACCAGCCTTTTGGGCCTGTCCCACAACCCTTATGTATGTGGTGGCTGGGTAATAGGTCAAACCCTGAACTGACTTCGCCTCTAGCCCCAAACCAGGTAACTCATCCCTCATTGGGGCCAGTCACTCCATTTTACTTGCGGCTCCTTCTGTGCTGCCTACTCAGCCTTAGGCTCACTCACAGCCTCAGGCATCTGAAAACTTACCTGGGCCTCAATGAGGCCAGGGCCTCAACTCTCCTCTCCCCACTCCTGGGGCTTCAGGGTCTTACCCTCCAACAGGCTTAAGTGTCCCTCACTCGGGCGTACCTGGCTCCACTATTTTCCCTGGGCTCAGGTGCCCCTCGTTGGGTGTGCCTGGCCCAACTGCTCTCTGGGGTCTTACACCCCTACAGGGTCAGATGCCTCATAGAATCATAGAAGTAGGGTCGGAAGGGACCTTGTAGATCTGCAAGTCCGACTCCCTGCCTCGGCAGGAGAAAAACTGGGCTCAAATGACTCCAGCCAGGTAGGATGGTGAAGGAATAAGCCTGAGTGATGACCCACATAGTTGCTTAAGGGAGCAAGGCAGAGTGCCCAGTAAAGGACACGAGTGCAAGTGGTCTGGTGAGAGCAGGAAGAGCGATAGAGGTCTTGTGAGAGGCCTGGCATGCCTGGCCCCAATTCCTGCTTGGGGATCAAGTGCCTACTCCCTACTTCTCTCTGATCTTAAAAACCCACCAGACTTACCTCCATGATGTTCCTTGAACAGCAGGGCAGCTGGGTGGTGTTACTCCCTTAGCTGCTGGAAGCAAACTGCTGCCCCAGCCCTGAGAGCCAGGATCTTAAAACGGATGCCTCATCAGGGCTAACCTGCACCTGTGTGTTGCCTGCTTGCCTCAAAGTGGCAGGCACCAAAGGTGCTCTGCTACCTACCTTCTCCCTTAAAACTGGTTCCTGGGAGAGGCTTTTCCCTGCTACACCCAAGGCAGGCTCACTCAGAGCTTGCAACAGCCCTTAAGTGACGAGCACTCCGTTGGTGTGCTTCCTCCCGCTTAAAATGACTCCTCAGAGGCATCTCCTAGGTGCCCTCCTTGCAGGCCCTTCTCCTGCCTCCTGCAGCCTGTACTAAGCGGCAAACACCCCAATTGTGCTCTGCCACAGTAGAACCAGCAAGAGAGAGCTATGTACTCTGATCTGTTTTTAAGTTATGAAAATTAATTTTACAGGATCAGTTACTAACAACAAATTCATCACAATAAGTTCACACATCAATTCAATGTACTTTATTTCAGTTGTTTATTCAATTGTTTATTTCAATTGCTGTTTTTGACAAATACAGCATAATAATCAAATATGCTACAGAAGAGGTTATATGTTTTTCTAATACTCATTTGTAACCAATCACCTAGAATATTCTTATAAGAACACATCTAAACCATTTTTAGGCATATTAATTGTACTCCACTATAAAGGAGGCTAAGTTGCTTTGTGCAACTTGTGTTACTCTGTATTGATTTGAATTAGCAGCTCTTCCACAGCCCCTCACTATGGGGTTCTACTTCCTACTGACTTTTGTGGCATTAAAATTGCTGTAACATTCTACATTAAACTCCATTTAAAATCAAAAAGTACAACTGAAAAGTTTGAAAATTTCCTATTATTTTTATGTAAAAAGTCTCCGATTGATTTATCTACTTCCCTACTCACTTACATATCTAACATTTTCCAAAATATTTTTAGAATTTTTCTAAACCAGAAGAATGATGAAGTTCAATTTATTTTCAGTGAAACTGCTTTGTACTATTAACTAACACTAGTTTTAGTCAAAAAGAATTGAAAGTCAATTTAACTTTGATCTACAAATGAAAAAACATTCTACTACAGTCCATGCATGGAGACAGAAAATATTCCCTAAAACACGCAGACAGAAAAAGTATTTTTAATTTCACTGGTCTTCAAGGAAAGGCCTGAGGCCAATGCCAGTCAGTCATTCTAATTTCTAAGTTTTCCTTGAGAGCATTCCTCCGTGCATAAAGTGTCTTTTGCAGGTTACTTTTATTTTACAACTCTTCTTCATAGCTCAAACTAGAGGTGCACCAATATATTGACTGAGTATCAGATCAGCATCAATAAAAGGAAAATTAACATTATCGGCTATCAGCTTTTTTTTGGCCAGTGTAGCCAATAAGGTTCAGTGATAAATGTAATACACCTCCTGACCAGGACCACACGCATGCACATGGACAGGAATGCAGCTGGGCAGCATGGAGAGCAGCTTCTTGTAGGTAAGTCTGTGGAGGGGGTGAGGTACGGTGGGGCAGATCAAGGCCCCCATGGTGAGGGTGTGGGGCAGGGGCAGAGACGGGGCAGGGGCATTGTACAGCCAGGGCAGTAAGTGTGACCCAGGGCAGGGAGTGGGAAAGAGCCACGGGCAGCTCATACAGGGGATGTGGGGGTAGCAGCTCCCCACTGCTGTGCACACACCCCTGGGGAGAAGTATGGGGGACATATGCCACCACCTTCCCCCCAGATTTGTGCGTGGGACGGATGCAGGCTGCTCGCTGCGAGCCTGGGGCTCTCCGCCCTGCTGCCTTTCCCTCAAGAGCCCTGTGCTGGCTATGTGCCCCCTGCCTGCCCGGCAGCAGCTGGGGTGGCAAGTTGCATCTCCCACTGTTGGTTGAGCAGGGGATGTGTGGCCAGTATGGGCCCCCAGGGCAAAGGCAGCAGTGTAGAAAGCATAGTAACAACTGGAATACCAGGTTCTGGCTATAGAGGAGGAAAGAGTGTGGCTGAGGGGCATTCCAGGTGTTTTTCTATTTTTTGTTAGCTCTGCCAGGGGCAGGGTGAGAGAGGAGGAAAGAGAGAGCCTGGGACAGGCTGCAACTGAAAGGACCAGAGCCTGAACTCCAAGCTAGACAGAGACTGAAGCTAATAAACTGAGCCAGAGCAAGTGGGCCCAGGCTACACGTCTACAGGCAGAGTAACCTGCAGGCCAAGGCCAAGAGGGCTGAAGCCTGTACAGGATCACGAAGAACAGAGCGACACCCACGAGGCAGGAGTGTAGCTATGGAAGAGGCTGGAGGCCTCAATTAAAATCCCCCATTGCTTAATTAGGGTACCAGAAAGCAACTGAAGTCAGCCAAACACCACTGAGAGCCCTCTGCCCTCATACAGAATTTAATTATTGGGAGGTGGGGTAGGGTGTTAAATTTGTTTATCCCACACTGCTATAGCAGGAAAACCAGTGGCTCCTTTGCTCCTACCCCGCTGCCCCTATTCAGGGACAGCCTCCCATTTGAGATCAGAAGAATATCAAGGCATGGCAGGTGAGATAAAAAGGGAGGTTATATGGAGGACCAGTCAGGCCAGGGACACACTGCTGACAGCTGCAGAACAGCAAAGCTGCAGGAGAAGGTAAAGGTGGGGAAGGGAAGATAGGCTGCAGGGAGCAGCAAGGGGGTAGGCAAAGAGGGTAAGAGTCTAGCCCAGGGGCGGGCAAAATGCAGCCTGCCAGCCCATTCTATCCGGCCCACAAGGCCCTTATAAAATTTGGAAAATGAATATTTATCTGCCCCTGGTTGTCTGTCATGTGGCCCTCGATAGCTTGCCAAAACTTAGTATGCGACCCTCCGCCCGAAATAACTGCCCGCCCCTGGTTTAGCCCCATACCACTGCTTTTCCTGCCACAACAGCATGGTGGGGAACAAATTTAATACAACCCCCCAATAATTAGATTCTATATGTGAAAAATGATAGCAAATGCTATACATAAAAAATATATACATCTAATTATTGGGAGGATCATCTTAAATTCAAAGCTGTTTTGGATTCAAGTAAAGTCGGTACTTTACAAAAGAAAAAACAAGAAGCACCAACTACCATGACATGATAACGCATGATTTATGTGTAGATTAGAGGCCTGCATGATAGGTCCTATGAGGAAAGACTGAGGGACCTAGATCTCTTCAGCCTCCGTAAAAGAAGGCCGAGAGGGGATTTGGTGGCTGTCTACAAGTTTGTTGGGGGAGGGGGGAACAGCAAGGATTAGGAGATGCTCCGTTTACCAAGGCACCCCTTGGAGTAACTAGCAACAATGGCCACAAACTGACAGAGAGCAAGTTTAGACTAGACATTAGGAAGAACTTCTTTATGGTAAAGGTTACCAGAATCTGGAATGGGCTTCCAAGAGAGGTGGTGCTCTCCCCTACCTTGGGGGTCTTTAAGAAGACACTGCACAAACACCTGGCTGGGGTCATCTGACCCCAGCACTCGTTCCTGCCCAGGGCAGGGGGTCGGACTTGATGATCTGCTGAGGTTCCTTCTGTCCCTGAAAATCTATTAAATCTGTAACACGATTGATAAAATCAAGACACAGAAAAGGACTGAGAGTGGGTTAAATTTCTCTCAAAATTGTCCTGGCCTTAATTCACTACTTTTGCATCTGGCTAGTGACCTCAGCCTCCCAGACACCACCTTTTAAAAAGGTTAGCAACCCTGTGTTTGGTTAACCTTCTGTGCAAAAGGAATCTACCCATTCATCCCCTTCAAGACATGCATTCCATCACTTCAGCTTAGTGTACCACATTACTTGATCCTGTTAGTGTGAATGCGAAGTTCAAAAGTCAAAGCATTTGGTATGAGACAATAAGAATGAACAGTAATAAAAGATTTTTACAGTTGGTGTTTTGAGTACCTGACTTGGAGAGAACCTTTCCCCCAAAGGAACTGGCTGTTGCACAACTGGTATCCCATCTGTGAAGCAGAGTGCAGGGTAGCAAAACCAGTAATAGAAATGATACTTTTTTAAATCCTAAAGAAAAAAAAATATATACATTAGAGAAGATATATGTAAATATAAAAGTATATGTCAATATAAAAAACATGATCTAGTGATGGAGAGACTGCTTTGCACATAAAATAGTGCATACATATATTTATTTAGTTTGAGTAAGAGTGGAGGGTACACCATATATCAACACATATTCAAATGACAGGCATAGGTGAAAGGAATTCTCTCATTTAGAAAAGGGCACCACCAGCCCCTGCACCAAACGGAAGAGAACCTTAACTAGCAAATTAAAAAATATGTTATTAGAATACTTCCAATTAAAACCATGGCCATGTTTCTGTAAATACTTTTGCATGAGCCTAATTCGATCATAGAAGCATATAAGTAAGAACAAGTACAAGTACTATGCAGATGAAGGATTCATGAGAACTGGAGCAAGGACTTACATAAGAAAAATTTCTGCTCTGTAAGAGATGGCACAGCAACATTTTAAATGATTTGCCAACAGTCACACAGATCTGCTACAGAGCTGGGAACTGAACCCAGGAGTCTTGCCTCCTATCACCCACCACACTCTTTGAACAGATCACTGTAAGCCTGTGAAGTATTTGCTGGTGGTCTGTGGATAGCTGGCTAGTCATATGGTGCTGGGTCTCCCTTCTACCTGCTGAATTGCATCAACACAGAAATAGACACAATGAATACTATCCCACTACTTGTGAAAACCTAAAAATTGTATGATAGCAACTGCTTTTAATGGTAGTACAAGCCTCACGTTTAGAAAACACAGTCCAGCTCTGTATAAAAATACATAAGTGATATGTTAATACATGCACAATGAGATAATTTTGGAAGGATAAAGATGGAACTTCTACCAAATCCCCCCCTCGCTATGGGGGTGTTGATCTGCCCCACCCTATGCCCCTTCCCTCCCCCCTCCGCAACAAATTTACCAGCTGGAGGCAGCTGTGTCTAGCATCAAGGACTGCTGCCTGTTTAGTCTATCGTCAAAACTCCGACTCACCAAATAGAATCACTGGCCCTCCAAATCAGCCAAATCCAAGTTGAATACTTGGCACTTCACACAGGCCTAATTACACATACACACACCCATATCCATGTCCAGCTTGTCTGTATACCATAGTTCATTCATAGCATCTGACCAGGTAGGTTGTTATCTATGAAAGCTCATGCCTCCCAAACCCAGTTAAGTTCTGCCCTCCCCTACCTTTTGTCTGACTTCAGACCAAGATAGCTAACTACCTCCATGCATACAGCTGAAACAATTCTGCTGATTCAGAGGTTATACAATGCTGCCTAATACAGTAAAGGTGTTTAGTGAGCTAAATTCCATAACTCCTGGGATACTTTCAGTAACAGGTTTTAATTGCACTAGAATCAAATCAGTCTTTAAAGCCAGATAAGTGAGGTAACATGCAGTTTACTTGGCACAAACTGATGTCCTGTTTGCTTGAACTATAGGATTCATTTCAAATGCTTTATATAGCTGGCAAAGTAAATTCATTTTAAGACACTCTGGAGAGGAAAAAGACTCACAGTGCATGCATAACATGAGCTCAGTCATCTCTGTTCCAAAAGTTACTATGTCAAACTTCTGAATAGCATTATCATTCATTTTTATACACATGGTTTTTACCAATATTTGTTAAAAGTTTCAATCGTCTGGATCCGAGTAGTGTTAAAAAAAAGAGCTTTCTAAACTAATGAACTATATTGGGGCTGTCCAATTGGTGGCCCATGGGCTGCATGTGGCCCCCGAGGTATTAAGTGTGGCCCCCAGGCTTCTGCCCAACAGATACTGTCCCCACCACTCCAACAACTTAGGTAGCTGGAGTGCCCAGACTCCTCCTGCCTCCTCCAGCTTGTGCTTCCTGCCTCCATTTCTGGAAGTAGAGCAGGATGGGGCCAAGTACTGAGTGCCATACATGTGGCAGGGGAAATCCAGGTTGTCCTCAACATGAGAGAGGAGCTAAGTGCACCACTAAAAGTGAGTTTTCACTGCCTGGGCTTTGCTTGCTGTGGGGGAAAGCCCACATGGCCCACACAGCAGGAGAAAGCCCGGCTGCTCAGGGCCCATGTGTCATGCCACCCCTTGCCATCCAGACATTAGACAGCCCTGGACTAAAATTCAGATGTGCCAATCTGTTGAGGCAATCTGCACTAAGGTTTTGCAAGTACAAGTTGGAAATGTTAGGGTATGTGCTGCTTTCAGTGATCTGTCAGAGATAGGTGCAAATGCCTTACAGAGTATTGGATAGTGAATGCCTTACCGAGTGCTACTGACGGATTTGCAAATTAAGATTTTGGGTGTGGGATGTTATGGAAACAACAGCTGTGCCTAAAATTGCCTGTGAATCACTACAGGTTGAAAAGTATATATAAAAAAAAAGTGTTAGAAACCATTCAACACAAGAGCCAAGTGTGTGTACCCCTACAGTGACAGACAACTGAGAAATATTCATTCATTTGCAGACTTGGGACATTCATTTTCACCTTCCCACCTCTCCAGTGAACTCCCCAACTGAGAAATGTGCAACTAATCTTTGTGGGTTCCTTGATCCAGATTTACTTTTACTGTCTTCAACTGAGGAAGAACTTTAAACAACTGCAATAAATTGTTTTCATATACAGAATTGTAGAATCCTTTATATTAATGGAAAAGAAACGTTCATGAATTTAAACTCAATAATATTAGTACTTTCACAGACTCATAGCTTCTAAGGGGCTGGAAGGGACCTTGCAAGATCATCAGGTCCAGCCCCCTGCACTAAAGACAACTGGGGTCAGGTGACCGTCCAGTCTCTTCTTGAAGATTTCCACGTTAGGTGATTGCACCACCTCTGTAGGGAGTTAATTCCACAGTATGGACACCCTGACTGTGAAGAAATTTTTCCTAGTGTTAAGCCTAAAATGGGCTTCCAGGAGTTTGTGGCCATTACTCCTGGTTTTCTCCAAGGGTGCCCTGGTAAATAGTTGTTTGCTGAGCCCTTCATATATTCCCCTGATATAGCTACCAAGTCCCCTCTCAGCCTTTCCTCATATGGCTTGCCTTGCAAGTCTCTGATCATATGCGTGGCTCTTCTCTAGACTGTCTGAAGCTTTTCCACATCCTTGTTGAAGTGCAGCACCCAGAACTGGATGCAGTGCTCCAGCTGCAATGCTGAGTAAAGCAGAAGAATCACTTCCTTGGTTTTGCTTGAAATGCACTGGTTGATGCATGCCGAAGTATTGTTTGCCCTGCTGGCTACAGCATCACACTGACAGCTCAAGTTCATACTATGGTCTTTTATTACCCCTAGGTCCCTTTCAGTTGTGGTGCTAGTCAGTTTGGTGCCACCGAGCCTCTAAGTGCCTGCTACAGTATCCTCACTGAAAAGCTAATAATACATTCTTATTTTTATTTCAGTATTCAAAATGTGGAATGAATTAAATTTACTCACGGCAAAAGTCAGCAGCATAAATTTATTCAAGAGCATAGGGTTTTCAAGAGCAGTCCCTGATTTTATTGCCTCCCATATCTGTCAGGGAAAAACAAATGAGGAAAAAAGCATCAAGATGTAAGTGGAAGAGAACTGCATATATGTTAAAAGATCAAACAATCCCAATTATCCATGGTGATCTTTCATCACCTGATCCCACCCAGAAATAAACGTATGCTATAGCAGTCACTGCTGGTTATGTATTTATCAAGTGTTCTTGTTTGGGTGGGGTGACGCAATACCTCCAACTTGGGCTTGAAGTTGCATTTCACTCTTCCAGGCAAGGAAAGGTATAACTGTCCAGCACTGTGCCCTGGGTGATGGCAGCACACAGAGCTGACGCAACCACCAAAGGTTTGCTACTATGGGAATTGGGAGGAATTGTCACCTCCTTTTCTTTTGCCTCTGACTCACGTTGAGTAGTCATTCAACATTGATTTCCAGTGGCAAACAGAGAAAGGAGACATCTGCTTGCCTCCCCACAGCAGCAAACCTCCAGCTACTGCTCCTACACTGTGCACCACCTGTTGCTCTGTTCTCCCTGCAGTCAGGGCTGGAGCTACTGCAGGGAAGGTGAAGGGGGGCTGTTGCTCCTGCTGGTGGCCCTGTTTCTTCCACTACATGGACAGCATGCAGGTCCCACACGATACCAGTGACATTCAGTGCCCCTCTGCCTCCCACCCTGTGGGTTGTGCATGGAACCCTAGCCCTTCCTCCTCTGCAGTGGTGACAGGCTGCTGCTGCAGTCTGTGGGCCATATGTTAAGCAGGCTTCCATTTGCATAGCCCAGACCTACAGGTACTGAAATTAACTCAATGACAGAAGAGTCTTGTGAGCCAAAGGAAGGTGGCAATGTATACAGTTCTAAATAAAATCAACCAGCTGAATTTATTGTTAGTGGGATAACCTAGATTTTTTGACCTCTCTCTTTCTTGCAAAGCGACAAAGTTAGCATATCATCATCTTTCACATGGCAAAGCTGCACAACTAAGGGAAAAATAATGACTTTGAAAGAGGAGATGTGGAAAAAAAATCTGCTAACCAAGGCCTGCAGGTGGCCTAGATGAGCAAGTGAGGTCAAGGGAAAACAGATAGCAAATACAAGTAGCAGTTAAAAAACATCCTCTTTTTCAGATTATAAAGCCTCTCTCAGCAACTGATACTGCAAGTGCTCTTCAAGAAGCAGGTGTAGTCCCTCCCTACCCTTCTCCTCCTGTTCAGTCAGGCCAAGTAACCTTCCTGCCAAAGTATCTCATTCATCTCCATTTTATCTTGGGATTCCCCCATTACTTGTTCTCCAAGAGTGTATTGTGAGAATCGGAAGACCAAAAGCAGGCAGTAGTTCATTTATGAGTTTTACAGGAGCTATGTAAGAACCCTCTTCAATGCAAGTAACTGTCAAATTGAAAAGAGCTGCTATGATTAGAGAATTATGAAGAAGGACTCACCATGCTGACTACCGAGGACCATCAGCTAATTGCTGCTGCTCCTTTCAACAGATTGCCCCTGAAGTGGTAGTTAGATGGGCCAGTGAGGAATGATAATATCTCCAGCATCCAGGGCTCAAGCTGTGAAGTAGTTTATTAGTTTTATCCAAACCCTTGCTGCTCGAGATGTTTCTAAGTCTTACCTCATTTGCTGCTTTTTCCAAAAGCAATTTCTTATCACAGGATTTGAAGGATTCAAAAGTGTTGGTGTTGTAGAGTGTTCCAATTGCAGGACAGCAGTGTGCTGGGGTCACAGCATTCCTGAACAAGGGAGAAGAACTTTTAAAACTTAGGTACTACTGTAGCATGAACTGAACTAATGTAGCTGATGTTAACATAGACAGTAAAAATAGTGAAATATAACCATGTTAGTCTTGTCCTGTAAGCAACTTGAAAACTCCATTTTGTATCCTTCTGCTTGACATAAGTGGATGAACTTTACGTAGCCTTTATGTATGAGTGTGTGTAAAAGGGTGAATGGTGAGAGAATGGCATAGAGAAGATGTAAGTGTTTATGTAAGCAACAAGGTGCCAAATGTAAGATACCAGTCAGTAAACTAATTAATGAATGGCTGAAGAATCCCTTTTAGACCTAGGACACAAAGAAGATAATGAGGAGAAGGAATACACCCATCCTGCCAGACAGGCAGCAAGAATACTCCAAGGCTAATATAAGCTGAAAACAAAAGAAGAACAACCGCAAAAACAGAAGCTGGATATGGAAAAACCACAAAGCACTGAAACAAAGGATGCCAATCCCTATAAAAGAACATTTTGAAATGTCAAGTTGGGCGAGTCTCTTTCTCTACTGCTGTTTCAGAGCACAGATACATCTAGTCACCCTGCTCCGGCTGTTATGTTCAACTCTGCCATCTTCAAATCATCATCATCTACTCAGTAAGCCCAGGTTGGCCACCCTGGGCTGATATTGAGCAACTACTGCTAGTAACTATATCTGGTGTATGTGTAGATGAAATGGTTGTTTTGTGTACGTGTATGCCTGTATATAATGATGTGTATGGTGATTTGTGTGCTTTTGTATGAATAGTGTGTCCGAACCTCTATGTCTAACTCATGTGATAAATAAATGTGACACCTTGCCTTATAAAGTCTTGCCTTTATAAAGTCTCACTCGTGATCTAAGCAACAGGTTAATTCGATAATACTGCTTTCCCACCCCGCTGATTACTAACAGTAACCAACTGCAGCTCTCTTACAGCAACTCAGTGCTTCAGTGACTTTTACATGTGGTGACCTTACAGATTGTAACATAATGAAGGACATCAAGATGAGCCAAGCACATCTCCTCTGAGAATGCAAACGGATAGTTTTTATAATGTGCTCAGAGCCCTGGACCAATTAGAGATACAGCTCAAGAATTACTGGGGTGATTAGATTTGAACCAGCACCTGTGGAGGACACAAGCACCCCAGTAACCCTGGCCAGAAGCTGCTGCTGGCTGGACTGGGCCCTTCCTCCCATGAGGGTGGGAGCAAGGTGCAATAGGGTATATTGGGGGGCAGCAAAGGGGTGTATATGTGGGTGTCTTCCTTCCACCCTCGTGGGTAGTAGGGCTGGGCAGGGTACAATACTTTGGTGGGCGCCCACAGGCCGGGTGAAAGTGCCTGGAGGGTTGGATCTGGCCTGTGGACTGTATTTTGCCTGCCCCTAGTTTAGATGAACCATTACATCAGCAAATAACCACATGACTTGAGTAGAGGGCTATACAGAATTGCTTGCGGAACTCAAATTTCTTATTTTTGCTTTTTCAAATTAGGTGCTGCGGTGGGGGACAAAAATGTTGTTGTATTAACATTTTCAGATAAGTCAATAAGTATATAAATACATACATACATACATACAAATTGAGGAGGTTTGCCTTACCTTTTGAAAAAAAGTTCTGCTTTTGGATAGAGAGCAAGCCTAGAATATTATTTTTTTCAGTTATTATCAGGCAACTGCAGTAAATAAAAGCCCAAGTGAAAAAATTTCAGAGGACAAATTATGGAATGAACAGCAAGCATCTCTTTTTGAAACCATTAATGGAAAGGTGCTAAAAAGTGAAAGTGGTAGTACTGGAAAATTACATTTGTCCCTGGACAAAGCAATTTATCCTGGGACAAAGTGCAATTGTCTATGTGCACTGTCCTGGGATAAATCCTAAAAAGGTTCATGAGATAAGTATTAACCATTTATCCCGGGCATTGAAAGTGCATCTGAACAGTTGTCTTGGGATTGCTTTCTTTGAATCAATGGCAGAAAAGCAGTAGTGCATTTATCCTGATTGGAAAGATGATGTACATATGTGCTAATTCCAGGATATTTCTTTTCCAGGACAGAAACAGGTACAACTTGTCCAGGGACAATGTAATGTTTGCTCTTAGCAAATTTTACTGTGACTATAGAATTCCAGACAGCTTGCTCTCATTCTAAAACAAAGCTCACCTAACATTTGAGATCCAGAGCTATGTGTCCATTGGATAAGGACAATTATTAACATGTATACTTATTTTAGGCAAATAAATTTACCTAATTTTAAGCTTCTACTTGTTATTGTGATACAAGCAAAGATTCTTGTTATGCAAAGGGTTAACACACTTCAAATTGTTTACAGGTACTTACACATCAAAGGCACTAAATTCTAGTGTTAAACGAGCTGGCAAACCAACAGGATCACCTGCATAAAAACAAATATGCTTTTAAAAAAAGGAGCCATGTGACAAAGGAGCAACAGATCTAATTTAGTCATGTACCCTGTCCTGGACCTGCTGAAGCCAATCTATTATTTTTCATATAGTTTCATGTTAGCAGGGATCCAGTTCCAGCCTTCAAGGAGCTAGGAGGGAGTAGGAGGGTGGTAAGACAGGGGGCACCATATGCATGTGTGCACACACATACACATGGCCCCAAGCAGCCTGGAGAGCAGCTCCCACAGGTAAGTAGGTAGGGGTGGGGGTACTGAGCTCCCATGTGAGTGGGGGGTGGAGATTGGGCAGGGCTGGGACAGGGGCTGCAGCATGCGACTGCAGGGCACCAGCAGGGAGCGTGACAGGGCTGTGGGAAGCTTGTCTGGGGGCGGGGGGGGGGTTTGCTTTTGGTCTTTAGAACCAGGGGGCTATAGGAGGAATGAGGGGCACCAGCAGAATTGTGGGGGGCCTTTTATTTTAATAACGGATTTGGGGGTTTGTAACAGAGAATTTACAATTTTTTAAGCAGCGAATTGGCGATTTTTTAAGCAGAGAAAACCAGGACCCCTGCGTATTAGGCATACCAGCAATATGCACAACTCAGTTTGCCCTCTCCCTATTCCAGTGGTTCTCACTCCTTTTTTATACTTAAGGTACCCCTTAGAAATTGCCAGCTCTAGGCTGTCATTCATTTTTTGACTATAGAAAAATAATAGAGCAATTCTCCTGTTGCAAAAAACTCAGAAAGATAACATGTCAGAGAGTTTTTGACATTATGGATTCCCGTCTGAATCTCAGGGTTTGTCTTGTGAATTGTGTCAGTATTTGCTTTAACAGTGCTAATATTGCTTGGCACCCCACAGCAATCTTAAATGGATCGCACATCACCCTGGTTGAGAATCACTGCTCTATTTATCTTAATATTTCTGTGGAAGGCTTGGTATATACTGTATAAATCCTATAACATACATAAAGGAAAAGGACAGGAAAAAAGCTAGTACATTTGGTAAAACAGCTCATTTTTGCCTACCATTATAATAATATCCTTTGATAACTTTTGGAGACTCATCTAATCTGTATTCATTGAGTTTCTTCTGGGTCAACTCATGCCAAAATCCTGCATCCAAGGCACTAGTAAAGGGAACAAACTGCAGTTTTGAGATTCCAGGTTCCACAGAATTGTGCTTCTCAGTAGCTGCCATTATTTTACTTAATTCATGCTGTTAGAAAAAAAAGAAAAGATTGTTCCATAAAAAACCAATCCTGAGAACAATGCAGTGAGTCGATAGTGTTCATTGTGGTTATTTGGTTTGAGAAGTTTTACTTTTCAAAGCCTAGCATATATCAAAGGATAATTTTTAAAAAAATTAAAGCTCCTTAATGTACAAGCAACCCCTCCATGAGCAATGCTTTCTTCACACGCTAATTCAGAGCTAGAAGAAAGAGTAGAGAAAAATTGATCTAACACACACCTAAATAAAAGATGACCACAGCACAGTCCAGAAACCACATCTGGCTGAATCCTGTGGTTCATTCTTAAGTAAATGGTCTTCCACAACAGTAGTACTTAACCTCTGGCCTGTAGGGCTCCCAGTGGGTCTGGATTTTTGGAGGCAGTTCACTACTGCAGATTTTACAGCAATTAACATTGCTGGTCCCCTGCTGCCAAATTTCCAGACTCCTGGGGAGCACTGAGGGCCAGATGACACGGAGCTGGGCTGGCACATGAGCTTGCTCCGCAGACGTGATGCATCAGGCTGGCCAGGCCCTGAACAATGTATCCCAACCACAGACCCAACTGCACATCCAGACCTTATGTTGGATCTAATCACAGACTGGCCCCACATCACTCATCCAGCCTGCAGGGTCAGAGGGTTGAGCACTGCTGTCCTCATATGGAACACCATCTATGTTGTTTTCCATAGATTAACAACCATGTATTCAATAGCCTTCTTCCATTTATTTTTACCACCATTATAAGTTAATACAGACCAAGTCAGCTGGAGGAACATGCAGCATAAAGAAGAACACAAGAGACTGGTGCCAAAATGAAACATGGTATGAAATACAGAAGAGTAAGAAAGCAGAGCTGGAAAGGCTCTCACAAGGTTTAGTCCAGTCCCCTGCTCAAGGGAGTATTGTTCCCAGCTAAACCATTCCAGCCAAGCACCTAACCAACCTGCTTTTCTCCAGACTAAATAACACAAGTTTTTTCAGCCTACCCTCAGCAGTCATGTTTCCTCAGCCTCCAATAATTTTTGTCCCCCTCTGCTGGACTCCTTCCAATCTGTCCATATCTTTTTTGAATTGTGAGGCTCCGAACTAGACACAATATTCCAGGAAAGGCCTCTCAAGTGCTGAATAGAGTAAAAGGATCATTTCCCTTGATCTGCAAGTGAGACTGCTGTTATTACAGCCCAGTATGTTGTTGGCTTTTTTTTTTTTTTTTTTTTGCAAACTGCTGGCACACATTCATCTTATGGTCCACTATAACCCCAGGTCTGCAGTACCACAGCCTAGCCAGTTATTCTCCAGTCTTGACTTGGATCTGTAATTATTCCATTCTAAGTGGAGGACTTTTCCCTTGTCACTGCTGAATTTCATCTAATTAATTTCAGACTGTTCCTCCAGATTATCCAGGTCATTCTGAATCCTAGCTTTACTCTCTTGAGTGTCTGCAACTCCAACCAACTTGGTGTCATCTGCAAATCTGCTGAGCATGCGCTCAAATCCCATTGTCCAAGATAACAGTAAAAAATACTGGTCCCAAGACAGACTCTTGGTATATCACAGTATCGAAGTATATCACAGCCACGGCTCTCTCCAGCTCTACAGAGGATGTTACCTTCACACAAAAGGAAGTCAGATTGGTCAGGCATGACTTGCTCTTGGTGAATGCACGTTGGTTGTTCCTGATCACTTGGTTCTCCTATAGATGCTTCGCAACAGACTCTTTGATAACTTGCTCCATGATCTTTCAAGGTACTGAAGTCAGACTGCCTGGTTTGTAACTTCCTGGATCTTCCTTCATCCCCTTCTTAAAGATGGGCACTATATTTGCTCTTTTCCAGTCATCCAGAACTTCACCCAACCTCCAAGATTTCTCATTTCAGAGAAATCCTAGCCAATGGATCTGAAATTACTTCAGTTAATTCCTTTACTACCCTAGGGTTTAACCCATCTGGCCCTGCTAATTTGAAAACATCTAGTTTCTCTGAATTAAGGATTCCTTAGTTCTTCCGCTACTTTAGGCTTTTTGTCTCTTCCCTCATTTGCCTGCTAACTGCAGTCATGATCTGGTAGCTGACTTTAGTCGTGAGGGGTGAAGTTATATTTCTATTTTCTATATCATAGTGGGGGAAGAACTATCTTATTTCCAACACACTCCAAGTATTTGCTGAACTGCCTGTATATTGCTGTGTTTCCCTCCAGCAGATGTCACAGTAATCAAAATCCCCCATGAGACTTGGAAACTTCTGCTAGGTTTAAAGAAGGCATCATTTACCTCTTCCTCCTGGTTGGGTGGCTTATAGCAGATGCCCACTGTGACAACCCACTTGTGCCTCTCCCCATGACATTTACAGTATAATAGCATTAGGCAAGTAAGAAGCCAACACAGCACTAACAACAATGAAGGGAGCACAACAGTCCAAATCTCTCCACAAATCTCAGTTCATAAAGTCCATCTACCCTGGGTTCATCAACTTAGTGGCAAATGGTCACTGAAAAGCCAGGGCTGAAATCAATTCGGAAAAAAAAACCAGCCACAAAACCTCCAAGTTATGATAATTAATCCATTTTTACATTTTGATATAAATGAGTAAACAGAGAGGCAGAAAAAGCTGATGGTAGATTCTCAATTTGATTAATTTTCTTTACTGAATAGATTACCTTTTTACAAAGTGTAGACCATGTAGAACATTTTAAAGAGCCTTTCTTTACATTTGGCACTACTTTAATTTTTTGTAAAAATGAACCTTTGTATAATAAAACAACCTTCCATACTTATGTGGAGATTTCAAGTCTCCACATGAGTATAATAATAATAATAATACCAATAAAATAAATACTTCTCTGCAGAACCAAAAGTCACAGCACTGAGACTCTCAGAGTAAAAGAAAAGAAAGATTTAAAGACTCTCAAACTCTGAGAAAAAAATGTAAAAATATAAAAACTAGGACTAAAATACTACCAGGCAGTTCAATTTTGAGTTGGTTCGGCATTTGGAATGCTTCAAGTACTGTTTTAATTAAAAATTAAAACATGCAGTTCTCAAAGTTAACAACAATCCTTTAGCCCCTGCAGTTGTTTATTAACTTTATATCTAATGTATTTCAAAAGCGAGATCACTTACAGCATTTGCCACTGAGTCAAACAAATCCTTTTGCTTTTTCATATTTCTCTTTTTCTGTTTTTGTGTTGTCACATTCCCATAAAAGAGGAACTGAACAACAAAATTAGGAGTGAAAATAATTACATGCAAAAGGCTTATCAAAATTTACAAAGTAAATAAACTAAGAATTCTTAGTCCTTTATTTCCTTTGAGTAATTAAAGTATCTAACAATTTTGACAACTGCTTCCAACAAAAACATGCAAAATATTTTCAGACAGATGTACAATTTTATGATTAAGTTTTAACACTGTTAGCTGTCCCATTCTTGTAATTCTCTCTCATTACTGCATAACATTAGGACTAGGACTAGGGCTGACTGGGGAGGAGATATTTTCCTTTTGCTCAAAACTTAAACATTTCTGAATCTGAATTGGAAAAGAAACTTAAAATGGTTACAAGGAAAAAAATCTCACAGAATGCAATATTTTTGCATTTTAAAAATGTATAAGAAAATAATTTAACATTTTTAAACAGATTAGAAATTCTGAATTAAAAAAATGCATTACATTTTTCATATTGATGACATGAAATGTTTAATTTTTTCAACTAGGAGAATAAAAATGAAAAGGCGCTGAAACTAATCCTTTCTTTACAAAAATTTAGTGAAAAAAAATGTCAATCTGCTCCACCTACGAACAACTATACTATTTGCCAGTACTGTCACAGTAAAGACTGTTTTGTAACTTTACAGATGTTGATAGTTAAAGGATTAATCATGTAACTGATAAACCCAGTGGTAATTGGTTATAACTAACTGGTTATCGCTTAGCCTGGGGCTGGGCACAGTCCAGGAGGGAAGGGAAGCCAAGCTCTGTGATGCCCCAGCAGGAACTGGAAGGTGGCAAGGCAGGAGGAAGGGAGGAACAGGGAGGAGAGGAGTGGTGACTAATATTTAATAGCTAGGCTACAA
>NW_017728917.1:31875083-31886546 GCF_001723895.1 Crocodylus porosus
GAAGAGGAACTAGTACCTAAATATAGGGACAGGCAATTATTGTGGCTGGAGGGCTGCTTAATGAGTTTTGGTGAGCTGTCGAAGACACCATGGGTAGCCCTGCCCCTTGAAAGCTGTCCTGCCCCTGGTCACCATACTGGGACTGGAAGTCCTGCCCCCTGACTCCTGACCTTTGCCACCAGAAGTCCTCCCCTTGCCCTTAAGAAATACTCCTTTTGGGAAGGGGGTTGTCATCTTAGAACCAGAAAAAAATCTGAATCATACGCTAAAGGTCAAACACCAAGTAGAACGTTTCAATTTTATTACAAAAATATTTGTTATGATTTGTGTTTGTGTACTGTATACAGAAGGGATTGCATGATAACTCAAAAATAAAGTCTCAGTATTTTATTTGGGGGGGGGGTGTATGGCAGGGTGTGGGGACGTGGCTGTGTGGGTGTGTGAGGGTTTTGGGGACCCCCCACAGAGCACACAGCCCTCATTACCAGCAGCAGCAGGTGGGATGCTCAGGGCACTCGTGCCCAGCACAGGCACTGGCACCTGGTGGGGCATGGCTCTGGCCAGCGCTGCATGCGGGTGCAAAGAGCGCAGCCTGCCTGGCCACCTCTATCCTGGGGCTCCATGCTATACACCTGTAGCTCCCACACTTGCATTGGGGTAAGCCCTGTGCTGGATTTCACAGGGAAGCAGGCCTCTATTCCCAGCAGAGTCCAGGGGCCTACATGGCAAGAAGTGGGGAAGGCAGCCGGCTCCAGCACAGGCCTTCTCCCGGTGTAAGTGCGGGAGCTGTAGGCATGATAGAGGTGGCAACAGGAGCCAGCTGGGAACCACGGGGGCCAGGCTAGCTCCTGCTATATTCTGTGGTCCCAACACTGCAGCCAGGAACTGCGTGGCACAGCATGGAGCTGGCTGGGCACCCCCTGGCAGTGCACAGTTCCCAGCTGCAACGCTGGGACCGCACAGTGCAGCACGAACCAACACAGCCCTTGAGGATCCCAGTGCCATCGGTCCTGGCCCTGGGGCCCTGTGGTCCCACCCACTGCCACTTTTCCTCTTCCCCCATGCCTACCACGACTGCTTTTCCCCTGCCGCTTCCCCTTCCCCCCATCTGTTTTTATCTGATTCTCCACTTTCAATGAAGGGAGGGCAGGGGAACAGCCCCAGGGTCACCAGGTCAAAAGCCTCTGCTAGGCAAAAGATTCCAGCTGGAGCTAGTGGGGACTGGAGTTGGAGCTGGGTTGGGCAGGCTTTGCTGCTGCTGGCACCTTGTCATCTTTGACAGGCAACCATCCAAGAGAAGTGGTGCAGGCTTCCACTTTGGGGGCTTTAAGAGGAGGTTAGATGCACATCTTGCTGGGGTTGTTTGACCCCAGTATTCTTTCCTGCCATGCAGGGGGTCAGACTAGATGATCTGCTCAGGTCCCTTCTGATCCTAGAAACTAGGAAACTAGGAAACTATAATTTTTTTAGGGGCTCAATGGGCCTGACAAAATGGCCTGGTGGGCTGGATCCAGCTTATGGCCTTTGTTTTGCCTGCCCCTGACCCAATAGCTAGGCTCTGTGGACCCTGGTGCAACTGCTTGCAGTCTCCCTGCCACCTACCATAAGCAGTCCTAGCTCCAGGGTAGGCCCCTGTCACAGAGCACAGCTGCTCAAGGCAGGCAGCGGGGAGGCTGCAAGCAGCTGCATTAGGGTCCACAGAGCCTAGCTATTAGGTATTAGTCACTCCTCCCTCCCTCCCTCCTGTGCTGCTGCAGCTGGCCCCCACAAGCTGCACATTGTTGGCTGCAGTTGACTGGTAAAGCCCCTTGCTGGCTGCTGCTACCCCTGGCTTCCTGGGCTGTGCTGCCTCCATGGCAGGGTTTATCAATACTTTGATATCCACCTCCAGCAGGCAGATGCAGCCCCTCCTCTGCGGCAGGGCAGGGCAGGGCAGGGTAGGTGCTGGCCTAGGGCTAAGCAACTGCCCCTCCATCTGACTTATCAGAGCCATGGGCTGGAGCCCAGCACTGTCACACCCGGACCCATCCTTGCACTCGGCAGGATGTAGTGCCTTGCTACAGCTGCCACTGGACCTGTGGAGGTAAGCGAGTATGGGGCAGCTCCCCTGTGTCTGCGGTTCAGACCCATGGTGCACCCCCCATCCCTCCCCCATCCATGCCTGGACCTGGGCCCAGTTTGTCATGAGGCCTGGCCCTGGGAAGCTGCTAAGTCTCCGCCACACCTTGGCAGGTTGGAAGCACCCTGCTGATGCCGAGGTGGGTGGGGTACCCTACAAGCTGGGCCAGAGTAGCCCTACATGAGCTAGGCTGGGGGTTGCCATACCAATGAATTGCTTAGCCACTGTAATTACAGCAGGTTAAATGGATATTTTTTAAATCAGTATTTACATTCCCTACTTAAAGTTATTTCCAGTTCTCCTAAATTGCTTCTTCCTTATGCATATTACCTAGACCATACTTTTATTGCCTAATTGTCTTATATTTCTACAGATGAATGATCTGGTACTACGTTTTAGTTAATTCTCTGGGAATAGGGCCTGAAAAATTCACTATTAATAAATCACCATAAGAGCTCAAAAGCACCCAATTTCTGAAGAATATAAGTGCTTTTTAAAAAAGAAGCATTACCAGTCCTTCGTGAAGATAATATTCCAGATGGAAACTAACAAACTAGTACATTATTATCCTCCAGAGTGTTTAGTCACATAACACTTCTGCTGCCAAGAAGCAAATGGAACTAATTAGACTGTTCCATTTTCCAGCTACTACTCAAAACAGAAAAGAGTTCCTGTCAAAATAGTGTCAGGTTCAGTCCACTGCTGCTATTGAGGAAATGCATGAGCAACAGGAGCAGTGGTCAGGGAGGAAGGAGGCACAGAAAGCTTAAACAGCTCAGGTCTTGTGCTTTAAGAAGCAGCCAAGAGAAGCTGGGTGAAAGTTGTATAGTTGGAAAGCTTTGTTTTCAGAGCACCCAGGAGGCTATAGGAAAGGGGCAGGGCATCAAGGAGCTCACGTCTTCAAGCCTCTACTACTGCTTGAAGGCAGGTGAAAATGGAGACCTGTTGGCTTTTCTCCCTTGTAGCAGTCAGTATTATCAACAGGGATTTGGGTTTTCCCCTTTAAAAGGAGAAAAATGTGGATTTTCCCCTTTAAACCTGGCAGAGTTTCAGTCTTGGATTTTTTAGCAGAGAAAACCAGGACCCCTCGTTATTAAACATTACTAGCCAGAAGCAGCTAAATGAAAAAGGAAGAGCCAGACTCCTGCATTGCAGGGACATAATTTTGTCCCTGAGGGAAGGTTACATCAAGGAATTGAAGTGAGAGGACCAGTTTATCATTTTCCCTTATCACATTGATGCACCCATCCTTATGCTACTTTTGTCTCAGCTTCTCATTAGGTGGCATCTATGAAGCATTCCAAGGCCTTATTGTGAGAACTTTTTTCAATACCATCTAGAAGAATGTAGACCAGCAAGTCCCCAAACAAAGCATAATTTATCTCCACATTTAGTCTTTATAACCAATAAAGACTTTTGTGATTCTAATACAGGTCAGATGAGAAATGCAGGATTTTTCCTCCCACTGAAGGAAAGGGGTGCATTATTGCCAGTATACCATTATCTATACACTCTAATTCAAAATAAATATTGCTAACATCCTGTGGCAATGAGCACCATAAATCTATGAATCAAGATACAGAAGGAAAGAAAAAGGATCACTAGAACATTTTCTAATATAGATTGTAACCAGTTCACAGAAAAAAACTAACTAGCAGAGTAACTACAAACAGGAAGCACTCTTTGCTGGAGGTTAAAAAACACTTGTTAATTTTATATTTAAGGTATTAAGCAATTTTTGGTTTCTGTAACCTAAATAGCGGTCTGCAAAAGCTTGGATACTGGGCTTAGGGATCAGAATCTAGTCGGAACATTACTACTTGCCAGTGCAGGGGAAGCCTGGGATCCCAGAGTCCCCTTACCCAGAACTGGCAAGTTGAAAGCTGGGAGCTAGTAGTCTAGAATTCGCTGGTTGTTGGTCCCAGTTCCAGCACCAAATCAGAGTCTTGAACCAGCTCTGCTGCCAGCCCAGGCCCTGGACCACACAGAAGCCAGGAGCCGGCTCCAGTTTGTCATTACACTGTCACATGGTCAATTTAAAGTATTATTGAAATCAGCCACAGAGGTATTACAGTACACAACTTTTGTGGAATATTTTTCTGGTTGATTTCCCATTCTGTCACACCTTTAATTATTTGAACATGTGTTAGGGTTACTATTTACACTGCGATTAACAGGTTAATCATGCTGTAAGCATAATGCCTGCCAGGGTCCGAAGTATCTGTTCCGTTTTTGGTTGCAGGCCTCCCAGAAAATCAGGAAATTAAGTGAGGATGAAAGAAATGTTAACTATACACAGAGTAGCCCATTTAATAAATGCAGTCACAAAAGCATTGTGTTTTCTTGTTGTTTTTTTTTTAACACTGCATTAGAACTGCCTGTATCTAGACTAGACAATAAGGACATTTAGGCATGACTGAGAAGTTGTAAATTGCAGGACTATATATATAGCTTACTTATAGACCCCAGTTGGATTTTAAAGCCATATTTTGAGAGAGAAATATCTCAAGAGTTAAGTTTTAATATTATGCTTACATGCTTGATAGCTCTGAAAATTCATACGACTTGAGGAACTTTGTTCACCTGAAAGTGCACTCAAGAGCTACTTTTTTCAACCCACAGTATAAGAATGATGTTGTAACTATGACAGTCCAGAAATTAAGGGAAAGGCAGGGATTTCTTAGAGTGCTATTTTTTATTGAACCACCTACGTAGGTGGGATAAAATTGTTAGAAATATTATTATTAGGAATGCATAATGAATATAGAGTGTCATTGAAACTGCACGGTCTGCAGTTTCTGCCTCATATCTGATAAAGGGAAACACTATCAAAAACCCATTGTGCTAAAAAGTAACACTCCCTTCTACTGTATTGACCAATCTGTCAGCCTTTCTATGCTAAATCACACTCGCCTGACAATCCACATGAAGGATACAGACACTGTAATTCAATCAACTAACTCCTTGGAGGGGGGAAGGGGATTTTCAACCTTTGGTGACCTAGAGGGCTTTCTGGGCATGCGTAATTAGCTGATGCATATAAGCCTACCCGCCCCGCATACTTAAATAGTTAATTATAATGCACATGGGATGTATGACGTGACGTCATTAACATATATGTTTGTATGAACCGGAAAATGTTGTAAGAGTTCCTGTTTCTGCCCATGTGTTCAGGAGAGAGGGTATATAAGCTCCGGTTTGGGGTTTCCTCGGTGGTTCAAAGTAATCTGAGATTTTCTGTCTCTGCTCTGACCCTATTTGCAAATACATCTTTGGTGCTGCTAAAAATGTGTGCCTGAGGAATTATTATTCGCGAGCTTCCAAAAGAAACGAACCACAATTTCTGCTTCAAAATAAAGCAAACTTTTGAATGCAAGACATTCTTCCTCAGGTCTCTGATCATGGGCAGCCAGGCACAGCTTACTGTGTTGATTTTTTAAGAATCTCTCATCCCCCACAACATCAGGAAGAAAATCTTTCCCAAACAGCTAACACAGGAATCAAAAATATGCTTCCCAGTTACCTGTACCTGTTAGAAGCTTCTGACATCATGGGAGAGATATCTGTAAGAGGTCTACTGTATCTGAGCTAGAAATTACCTACACTTCAGATACAAGGGTATCTATTACAGGGTAAAAAATAATATGATACTAAAGCCTTTGCCTGCCTTATCCTTGCTACCTAGATATCAGACTAAGCATCCATTTGTAGTATAAATTATATTATGAAAGGACTTTAAAAATTCAAGTCCTTAGCTCTAAGTAATATTCTCCACAGATGGAACAAGAGGCAAGCTGCTTACAAATTTTATATAGATGGTGGGGGGAAAGGGCAGGGGAGAGAAACCAAGGCAAAGCAGGGATTTGTGTGCAAGGTTTTGGGGCAGGTCATCTGCTCTCAGCTCTGGAGAACTTGGGTCAGTGGACCCAGTGGTCTAAGTACTTTACAACAGGCCAACTGCTTTAACTACATTCCCCAATGCCAAATCATTTGGATATGGGCAGCAGCATATGTGCTTCCAACTTGTTTGATGCATGTTTCCCTTCCCACCCACCCCCACTCTTCCAGCTCTCTCTCTCCTTTCATTTGATATTGTACAGTATTTAAAAAAAAAGTCTTCAATTCTCATGAAATAATTGAGTCAAATCTCTGAATCAATATGTTTTAAGAGGTTAACTAACTCACAGTTTATTTGTTTTTTGCTCTCCGTGCTTGCAAATCTGTCCTTTTATTGTACACGTTGGAGTATAAGACCAGAGGAATGATTATACGTGGCACAGGTATTCCATGCTCTTGTCTGCTCAGCCTTGAATGTCATGGAGAAGGCAGAACAAGTTAAGAAAATGTAATTGAAAATTCCCCGAATTAAGAGCCAACATTACCACGGCATGTAGACCGTACAGTCAAATGCCCCTCTAGTGATAAAGGTCAATATCAGAGGCATCGAAGAGAGGTAGAAAACACTCTGCAGCAGACAAATAACGAACAGTTAGCTCATAAGGCAAATTTCTTCCCAACCATGTTAATACTCTCCTCCACACTTGTTAGCAGTCAAATGAAGGTAAAGATTTTAACAACTACCAACCAATTGGCTTTTATTCAGTAACTAGCCAATTGCCTGTCAAGAATGACCTTCTGGCCTTACCCCACCCTCATCCAGTCCCATCTGCCAACTCTACACCATGCAAAATGCCCACAAAAATATTAACTGGAAAATCCTTAGCAAACCAATTAATGTAAAATAAATATTTTGAAGAAAGCCTCTGGAAATGATTGCCAAGTTAAGTTTTTAACAAGCAGTCTCCTTGAAGGCAACTTTAGTTCACACAATCTATTCCCACTTGGCTGTACTTCACTGGTGATTTTTCACAAGGGTGCTACGCACTTCTATGTAAAGGTCACTGGCAGTGTTAGAACTTAAAAGGACAAAATATGCTGATCCTCATTTCCTCCCACGGGCATATCCTGGAGATATTGCAGTGAGACATGCTACACTTCTGTTATACCACATTTTTGTGCAGATATGAACTATTCTTCAGTTGTGAAAGAGCTCTTTAAGATTTCAAATACTTGTATCCTTACCTAGCTGCACTGAGAGCCAGCTCTCTGAAATTTAACAGAGCTGAACTCAGAAAACTATAGTCATGTTTTCTTTGCACAACACTGCCTTCTGCAAAGGTTTTCCAGTCTGTACCATGCAATCAATCATCCCAATCTCCCTTGACATAAAAAAAAATGCAAGGCTAACTCATATCTTCCCATAAAATGTTATAATCCTCTGTTCACATCTTGGGGTCCAACATGCTCTGCACTTTATTGCTTTTATTGGCATACAGCAGATTTGGTCTTTGTGTATTTTTTTGCTTTTAGCACCTGCTGAAATTCTGCCTAATGCCTAACATTTGTGATGAAGATTTGAGCATTGCTGTGAGAATTGGTATTTAGTACTTAAACCTCTGAAGCAAAACCTCTTACTCAACATCATTCTCTTCACTGTAGAACTTCCTCATTGTCATTAATGAAAGTGGGTTGAGAAAGAAAATAACGGTTCCCCTTAACCTTTTGGAATTTAATCCCCCTCCCCCATCATTCTGTCCCTAGTAGCTTCACATCTACGCACTACACATTTTTTTGCTAGTTTTAAATAATGCTTTTGCCTTATTATTAATGTGAACTGTTCACACTTCCTCGTATGAAAATTCTCTAACTCAGGTTGGGTTCTTGGAGTTTCTAGTACCTGCAAGCTCCTTTGAAAGTGTAAAGGTAAGTGTCAGGCATAAAACCCCCAAAGAAATGGATGATATTAGTGAACTTCACCATTAGGGCAAGGATTTGTTATCCGGATGTCTCATCATCAGGCAGGAACAGAGCCCTATTATGTTATGAAGGGAAGTAGCAGGAAAATCTCTCCAGGCGGCCCCGCCCTACCTCGAGGTTCTCTCGGGCAGGTGCCGCCCGCACAGGCTGTGCTGTTAATGCACTGTCCGCAGGACAACCCGGGTACTCGCAGCTTTCCCACCAGGACAGAGCCGCCCAGGGGTGGGACGCGGGAGCCTGCGCCGGAAGCAGCAAACAGCCCAGCACCGCCGCGCCCGGCTCGGCAGCTGCGGAAAACAAGCAGAGCAGACGCGGGCTCTGGCGGAAGATATTCAATCTGCTGCAGGGCTAGGGGCGCGCGGGGTAAGGCAGGAAGGGGCCAATGAGGCGGCGCCACGTAGAGCCCGCACGAGGCTCCGCCGACCGCGCCCTGTGGAGACCTGCGACGACCACGACGCTGTGGTTGACCCTGGGGCTTGCGCTGAGGCTCGGGGCCGCGCCGCGCGGACTCGGCGAGAGGGACTGCGGGAGCCGGCCCGGGCCGCGGCCTGACTCGAGCGGGCCCCAGTGGGAGCCGCAACGCGACCGTGTCCGACTCCGCCCGCTACACATCAGGACGCGACCTGTTCCCCCTTCCCTTCACCTCCCGGCTACTTACCAGCTGGCGGCGTTTACTTCCGGCATCACCCTCGGCGCGACCTAGTGACGTATACGCGCTCTGAAGCCCGGCAGAATGAGCGGACGTGGCACTTACGCCTGGGTCACATGACCCCACGGCCCGGTGCGAGTGTGGAGTCGGGGTAGGGGTGTGGGGCGCAGGAGTGCGGGGGAGCTGTGCGGCTGCGAGGGGCGGCGGGATGTGCCATGGGCCGGAGTCCCCGAGTGCCGCCCGTATCCGGTATCTTTTCCACCAAGCCTTAGTGTGACACGAGCTGGGTAAGGTGGGATGGATACTCCAGCTCTGCTGCATCGCTGAGTGCTTACTTAACACCAGTCTCAAATGTGACTGTGTGAACAATGCAGATGTTGGGATCTCCAGGAGCCGCCTAAAATTACCATGTAGTAAAGCCTTAACTATAGCTAGGTGTGTCATTTACAATGTCCCTGAAATGAGGAGCACAAACTTTGCTTCTTAAAACAATGGTTTTTCTGCTGCCCCTTGGTTCTTGGCAAGTTCTTCATGCATTTTCATTTAAGTCCATTGTCACTGACAAAACCCCCTCACACTACAGCTTGCTTTAATATAGCTTCTTTGCTGCTTCTACAGCAAGAGTTAAGGTGAGAGTCTGATATCCTACCATTACTGCCAGCAGCCGCTGATGACAAAAAAAAGTGTTGATCCCAAGTAAGAGTGCTTGATGAAAGCCAGTTTCAGCTACTTTGACAGTTTTGGCTGATTAAAATCAGTTTTGACCAAAATCCTGTACAAAACTAAAAGTGGGTTTTTTCCAACTTGGCTTCTAAGTAACATTTTCATGAACACTTAAAATAACACAGCCGTCAAGAAATAAGAAAACTTTCTGACAATCATGCTGAATTGATGAAACACTTGTCTGGGTGATGACCTTTTTACAAGAAGAACAGAGGAGACACTGGCAGGGTCCCATTGAAATGGTCCAGCTCATCACCTGATCTCTAGGTAACCAAAGCCACCCCATTTTTTTTTTTAAACGCTTCAGTTTCCTAACAGTTTACAAAGAATTGTCAGCATGCAGCATATTGTCTTTGGAAGTACTGCTGAATTAGTCCAAAGAAGACACTCATGCATAATCCAACATGACTATGTCAACTTTAGCCAGTTACCTCACACCTAAAATAAAAAACTAGCAACCAAGACTTGGCACAGTGATATGTTTCATGGGAAATGAAGAAGACAGATGAGTGTTGCCAGTTGCAATAGGCTGAGCTAGGAGTCTGTGGCCTATAGCCCATGAGAGCCATTGGATCTAGCCCAGAGACAAAGGCTTCAGTGACGGGGGGGCGTGCTTTGCCTGCATTGCAGCTGGGTAGCCAGTCTGTGGGAAGAACCCTATGCTATGCTACAGCTGGGCAGCAGGGGTGGTGGCTGCATCCTAACACTGACTGCAGATCTGAGCTGGGTCACTGCCGGAAAAATACTGCAGACTGCTAGTTTAAGTTATGAAAATGTCTCAACTCTCAGTCATTTTGTTTATAATTTCTGTATGTACTAACCTACTAACCACCAAAATTAAATTTTATAATAGTGCAGATGTGGCTTCTTTGTTCAAAACTTTCTATTATATTTCTTCTCCATGCATACACACTTATCTGCTAAACTATTACCTTTTTTAGAAGTCTGTATCAGTAACATGTATTTAGAAATATGGGTAGTTTCCTACAGATTCAAATTTTTATTAAGACAATATACCATAACTCATACATTGTCTCTCACGGGCTTTATTTAAAATTCTGATATGACATGTACATTTTCATATCTGCAGATGAAATCTGTCAGACTATAAACATTTAGGATTCAACTGGCAGAAACTGCATTCATTCAGTTTCATGCAGACGACTACCTCATCTATATATCACAGTTCAACAGTCACTTTTGATCTGAATACCCAGGCGTAGGGCTGCAGTCTCATTCACAATAACATGACTTTAAATTCTCCCTAAAATAGCTCAAGTGAAGCTTATTTTTGTGTAACCTATACAGAAAAATATGGTACATGTATGGGACCTGACAGGTGTCTGGTCATGATCACCTGGTTTTGGATAGTGGGAGTATGGCTGTGGATACTTAATCTGGGCAAAAAATAGGGAAAAAGCTCCTGAAGTAAAGGATTGACAGCTTTTTGAGAGTCTCCTGCCAAAAAACAAAAAACAATCCGACAAGGGATAGGAAACAAAGGTCTTCATTGTACTGAGTATACTTGTACCATTTTTCACACTGAGCCACTCACTGAATTGTCATTTATGCTTTTGTTCAGTTTTTATTTAGGGGAGGGGAGGAGTAAATACCAAAATACAATTCCAGTATCTCTTTATTTCTCTTACTACATTCCTCCCTCCTGCAATGCATCATTTTTAATACTCCAGAATAAATAATAGAGACTTCATGTGTTGTAGCAATGAGACTTATATGTACATTAGAACAATGGTGTCTCCTGCAATTGAAACCTGCTATAGGAAAAGACCTGTTAATAATGCCATATTTACTTATGTACCACATGCAGCTTTCCCTACACGTCAACCTTCCAAAAGTGGTGTGCATGTCTTAAGCAAGAAACTGATTTTTGTGCAAGAATTGAAGCAGTGGCATACCTTAATGTGGCTGACATGGGCTGTGCTTCTCTCCTAGGCCAGGAAGGAAGATCAGAGTATGTCTTTCATGGTAACAGTTTTAAACATGTCATAGCTGATGCTGAATTGACAGTAGCTTTGGGTAAACAGGCAAAATCTGCTGCTAATTTGGAAGCAGCTCTAACAGGGTTAAAACTATAGTTCTGAAGTTGCAGGTAGAGACTGAGTGACACTGACAAGCTGACTCTGCCCCTCCTGCA
>NW_017728917.1:31886646-31893060 GCF_001723895.1 Crocodylus porosus
TGGAAAAATCTTTTTTTTTTTTTCTGGGAAAGAATGAAAACAAAGGATGGGTCTTATTTGGGGGCAGATGACATGTAATCTGTTGGTAAACTTTCAATGAGTTTGGTTGTACGCCGAACTGCATCTCAGGAGGCAAATACCCTGTAATCCAGTAGAAACAGTACAGCATGGCCAGAAGCACCTGCCATCTTTCTCTTGGGTACCCTGTCAGTGTATTCAAGGGACACTGGTTTTTATAGATCTGCAGGTTGTTCATTCTTCATGGCATCATGTTTTGGCAGTTTGAGGCAATCCTATATTATTCAATAGGATTTACCTTTCAGTTCAAAATTCCTGGGGGACAGGGATAACTTTAAGGCTCCAGAACTAATGTTAGGGTCTTGTCATATATTCATGTGCAACACTTGCAAGTCATTGGAATGCTGTGATGTATTAAAGTTAAGGTGTCAGGGTGGTGGCATATGTTCAGTTGCAACCACTGCAAATCATTGGAATATAGTGACCTAGTAAGCTTAGGAGTTGTAAAAAAAGAGAGAATTTGTTCCCTGAAGGGGAACAAATTTGCAGTGCTAAGGGGGTGCTTAACTCATGCTAAACCATTTGAACACAGTGGCTGCTTGAGTTTTGACTGTACTTAATGGTATGTGGAATGTGTGACACAATCCTTAAGTCCCTAAACATTGGAAATAAGATTTAGTTGATCTGGAAAAATTTTAAGATAGTACTCTAATGTTGAAAGGCTCCATGTTCTATTGTGAAATAAGCATCAATAACTCCAGGAGTGCAAAAATTACAAGCCAGAACTCCAAAACTCATGAATATATTCTAAAAGTTATTAAATTAATAAAAACGGGTCAAAGATGTGTCAGTATGCTGTCATGTTTTTGAACCTCTCATGCACAACTTCAGTGCTTGTGCAACACTCATATGCTAAAGAGTCAAACTCAAATACATACAAATGAATATACAGGTGCAATTCCTGCTGTACCACCGCTCCCCCAACCCCTTTCAACAACTAGGCCTTCCCCAACTTCCCATTACTAGGCTCCCATACTCTGTTCTGTGCCTCCCCTACTCAGCTCAAGCATACTCCACTGCCCCGCAGCTTCCGGTGTCATTTTCAGTAGCCAGCCTCTGCATCCAACTCCAGGGAAAGCGGTTTTGCTTGAAGATATACAGCATGTGTCTCCCTTTCTGAATTGCATGACAAGCTCATTGAATGAGCTTTAGTTAGTGCCCCGCCCTGCCATTCTTCAGTGCGGGGTCACTGATACGAATGACACTCTGGGTGCTTTCATTAGAGTGGCTCTTGGAACTGCTCCAAGTGAAGCACCCCCACCCCACTCCCAGAGCATGTGTATAAATACCCTTAGTTACTATTCCAAGGATGCACAAAAAACACCCTATGCATTTTTAAAAAAAAAAAAAAAATTGGAATTTTTCAAGCTTTAGCCACTAGATGTCAGCATTGACAAAAAAACTTGAGTATTTTTCTGCTGCCTAAGAGGGAGATGCTGTTCTCATCTACCTTGAAACACCCTTGAAGAGGTTTTTTTTTTTTTCCCCCTCTTAAAGTTACCCTTCATGAGTTCTTGCATATTAACCAAAAAAGCATTTAAAAATAGTTATATAGGATCTTACATTTTGAAAACACTGTGTTTTCACTCTCTCAGAGACATGCACCAGGATATTAAGACAGCATTAAGAGGATAGTATTATTAGGCTGAATTCTAGAGGTCCCTTGGAAAATGAGAGCATGAGGCCTTCCTGACTATAGGGGTGTGAAAGAAAAAACAAAAAAAGCAAAACAAAAACAAAAAAACAGTATTTCCTCAACCTATCCCTTAGTCACAAGACTGAGGCCTAGACATTATATGAAGTATACCTGCTGAAGTCTAGATATTAAATGTTACAGAAGCTGCTAGCATTATGTCTAGGCTGCCACACTACCCAATTAAATATACCCGAGGGGTACCCTACAAGGATGAACCCTTGATAACGTTCTGCTTGCCATTTCTTTTAACTAGTTCCATCAAAGAAACACATGGAGGCATGTGCTGCTATGCTGCAGTCATAGTATAATGTGGCTGTCAGCTTATATTTTGCCAAGTATCCTTCCTGTCCACTGTGTGTTCATATCTTGGTGTGATTGTTCTGGTACACCTTAAGCAGGTCTGGCACATAGCTTTAATGAGCTATGTTCTGGTCTTTGAGCCATTAACTTATGTTTAGAAATCTAAATTTAAATGCATGCACTGGGTCAGCATTGATTCATCGTGTGTGGATAGGAATTTCTGCTTTTAAAGGATTGCTGCAGTACCTAGAACAAGGGATCAGCCAGTGCTTGTGCAAATGTTACATATTAGCTTCACTTCCAGCTGAATCTCTCTCTTAGTCAAAGGTAGGACGAATCCTGTTTCCTTGGCACATGCATTTCATTTATAGATTAGCCCTGAATGTGTAAATAGAATGTACAACTTGATTTGTGAGATGCAATTACATGCAAGTGACAGGAAAGGAAACACATACTGGAGAAAAAACAAGACAAAGTTTTATCCCCGTGCCAGAAAATTGTCATATCCAGGTAGCTCAATTTAATATGAAATTGACTTAAATTATTTAAATCTGGGTTGTATCCAAATAAGACCATTTCATAATACATATTTGTACCACCTTAGCTATATTAGCTTTTCAATATATTTCAGTTAAACCAAGGTAGCTTACATGATCTGAGGTGATAGGAGAAGGCAAGGCTTCACATGGTATAACCTATGCTCACTGCAGGAAAAACTGATTGCAACTGTTTGCCTTTAATATGTTATTATAAATTTTTTTTTAGGGCTCCTAGCATGAGTCCACTTAAAGCTGATTTTTTCCTTCCTTAAGGATGGTATTCTCTAGATATCTTCAGTGGGCTGCAGATATCTGCATTTAAATTTATTTAGGCGTCTAACTTGCAATTAAGTTTGGGTTGCTACATAACCCCAGAGACTTGTTTAAAGTACATGCAATGGAATAGGAAGTGGTAGAAAATGGCTGGCAGAGCTGAGATTTTACTTTATAGTCTGTCAGGAAAATACAGGTAAAGGAATAATTGACACAGATCTGTCTGCATGTTGATTCTAAAAACATATTTTATAATCAATTTCATTTTTACATGGCTATACAAAATGTCTCTTAGTTGCATACAGAGTTTCAAATAAAACTCCACTTACATGCATTTTCTATTACAGAAAATCAAGAGGAATCTTTTCTTTGAGCATACAAATGTATGCTCAGACATATTGCACAAATACAACCTACCAGGCTGCTCCATGTGTGTGCAAACATGCATGCACACAAAACTAAGACAGCTTGTTGCAACAAATCAGACAGTAGTACAGATCAATCTACACTGGAGAAGGATACAATAATCCCTCATCTCCCTATGCATGCAGCGCATAAAATAAGACCATAGGGTGTGGTGGAATCAGCCAGTGGGTTCTCAGTTTAATTCTTCCTGACAATTTTTTTTTCCCTAAGGGTATCACAAGTTTAAAGTAAACAGACTTTAATAAAAGACTGGGTGCACAATGGAGATTGAAAGATAAGCAAGTGTCTTCTGTCAGTGTTATGATCCTACCACTCTCTTATCTCTTTCCATGATGCATCTGTCTCCAGCATACAAACAGACCACCTCCCATCTCCCTGTCCCCACTTCCATTGCAGACTTAAGGGATGCATGTGTAAGCTTGTTATCCTGCTGACATCATTCAGACAAACATTTTACACACACCATCCAGAATGAGGGACAGCATTTACATACCCAAACAGGCATTGTACTCAATATGTATATTAGACATGCAAGCAATTGCATATTGTGGAAAAGACTTACCTGATAAGGAAAAGAGGCAGCGGGATGCTGCACTGGAAGATGAAAGCAGCGAAAGTGAAACTGCAGTGGGCGGAGCCACCATGGGGAAAAACAAATAGGAAAAGAAATGGCCGAGCCCAAAGGAGCCGGGATCGGCACCCCCATCAGTGTGGGCATGCTTTATAACAGCATGCCAGAACCGGCTGGGTGCCCAAAACCTTGGGTCCAAGATAAAAAGGCCTGGCGGAAGACAAGCAGGGGGGTGGAGGCTGGAAGTGGAGTCCCCAGCAGGCCCAGAGGGGCCAGAGAACACAAGCAGTCCCAGTGTGGGGACCCTGTGGTTACCCCAGGAAGGGGTCTCCATGAGAGCACAGGGCCAGATAGGGTCTGCGGATTTGCTTACAGGGCTGACATGGACCAAGGAAGTCAGCAGCGGAGACTGGAGCCCAGTAGGACTCAGAGCCAGGATACAGACGAGATTGATAGATGGCAAGTACCAAGCCCAGGGCAGAGGCAACGTGTCAGGGGACAGACCGGTACTAAAGCCAGACAACGTATAATTGGAAATGAGAAAGGCCTTGGGAAATTCTTGGGGTAGTAATATCACCGCAACCGGCAGTCATCATATTCCAGGAACCCGAGCACCAAGGCGGCACAGGACATCAGCCTCAACAACATAGGTGACGACATTGTGGTTGGCATTAGGCAGGGTGTAAGGAAGGCGGAGCCCCACAAAGGCAGAACAGCAGGAACAACTGCGGGGAGACGGGACCAAACATCATCCTTCCAATCTGAAAGCAGTCAAAGATGTGGCAGGAGAGGCCCCCTGGTGAACCAACCCAAAGTCATTCCAATAACCAAGCTGTTCATCCCTAAGAATAACGGCAAGGCTTGAGAGGAATCCCCATACGTGACGCATGGGAGAGAGACATGGCAGACTACACAGATGAAGACTTTCATATACAGGCATACCTCGGAGATATTGCGGGTTTGGTTCCAGACCACCGCAATAAAGCAAATATCACAATAAAGCAAGTCACACAAATTTTTTGGTTTCCCAGTGCATATAAAAGTTATGTTTACACTATACTGTAGTCTATTAAGTGTGCAATAACATTATGTCTAAAAAAAACAATGTACATACCTTAATTAAAAAATACTTTATTGCTTAAAAAATGCGAAGTGAGCAAATACTGTTGGAAAAATGCCACTGATAGACTTGCTCGACGCAGGGTTGCCACAAACCTTCAATTTGTAAAAAAACGCAATATCTGCGAAGCGCAATAAAGCGAAGCACAATAAAATGAGGTATGCCTGTATAAAAAGGTAGAAGCTGTATGTTGAATGTTTGGCCCTTATAAAGTCAACTCAGTATTTCTGCCATGTTATTCCATTCTACAGTATAGCATAAGCACAAAAGCTAAAATACAAAAGGGGAAAAGTAGCAGGAGAAAAGGTAGAAAGAACAAGATGGTCAAATAGGTACCTCTGTTCCCTTAGACATAGAAAGCCTCCATATCTTTGATGGAATCTGCTTCTTTTCCATTAGCCTCATAGAATGACCTAGGAAACCCTAAATCATTCCTAACTTCTGAGCATCCAGTGGTGAGCAGACCTATGGACTATCCCAAAGATTTATAATGACTCTTACCAATGACAGTGATCTGTATGTTTTCCTGTCATTTCTCTTCCACTGGATTTAAACTCTGTGTCTTTTTTGCTCGTAAATACAAAAAGGTATTTAAGAGGAACATACAGGTACTTTGCCTATATGTTCTTGTGCAGCATTTACCTGACTAGAATACAAGCACATAACAAGGATCAGAAATCCAATGTATTTCAAAAGTGAACAAAACACACTCCCCTGTACTATTTTAATACATATTCTAGCCAGTGCTGGAATGTTTGTGCCTTCCTTCATGCAGGGAGGTCATATACCTTATGCTATAAACTTTGTTCTCAGAAGAATCGACTGTTAGCAGTGCTAGTGTTATACAGCAGAGGTGTGGCTGCTACAGGTGGTAAACTGAGCAAGGACAGAGCAAGGACACAAACAAAGGGATGCCTTACTTAGAGGAAATTTGACTCAGTTAATAGGGCTGTGAGGCTTCAGACTGTGCTTCAGATCCGGAGAAGCTTCGGACACTTTGGCGTCCAAAGCTGCATGTCTGGATTGAAGCACTGGCCTCATTAGGGTTTCCAAAGTGGTTTGGAGTTTCTGAAGTACTTTGGAAAAACTTTGGCGATCTGGCAATATGATATAATGGAGACTTGATGGGGAATTGATGAAATATCTATAACTTTGTTGGTTTTTTGTCCGATTTGGATGAAATTTGCACAGATGGTAGCCTCTGCTGAGAGCATGAAGCCTACCAAGGTTCAAGAAGATTGGTGCAGGGGTTCAGAAGGAACTGCACCCTAAACTCTTGAAAGCAAAAAACTCATGTCACATCTGTGTTACAACACAGGGGTGGGGGTTAAAACTGCAGGGGTAGTGGCCTCTGCTGAGCCCACAAAGCCTGCCAAGTTTCAAGGTGATAGGTGCAGGGGTTTGGGGGGGG
>NW_017728917.1:31893160-31901991 GCF_001723895.1 Crocodylus porosus
AGGGGGAACTGCACCTAAAGCTGCTGACAGGCAAAACTCATGACATGGGTGACACTGTGTGTGTTAAGGCGCAGCAGGATGAAAGCTGCAGGGATGGTAGCCCCTGCTGCAGCCATGAAGTCTGCCAGCTGTCATGGAGATAGGTGCAGGGCTTCTGGGTTCTGGGGCCCTGCACCTCTGGCTGCTGACAGGCAAAACTCGTGACATGGGTGCTTATGCAACTGACTGTCTGTCTTGAGGGGGAACTACTGCAAGCCTGGCTGCTAAGCTACTGTGTTGCCAGTTACCAATCAATCATGATTCACTCAGGGGCCAGCTCAATACACAGTTGCTAGCTAATGTAGCCAATTGATCAGCAATAATTAACACCTACAAAACCCCACACTAAGGAGAGGAAAGAATCAATACAATCAACTGCCCCAAGACCAAGACATCAGTTGCACAAGCACCCATGTCATGAATTTTGCCTGTCAGCAGCTAGAGGTGCAGGGCCCCCAAAGACTTTTACTTACTTCCACGACAGCTGGCAGGCTTTGTGGCCACAGCAGGGACTACCACCCCTTCAGCTTTCACCCTGCTGCGCCTTCACGCACACAGGGTCACCCATGTCATGAGTTTTGCTTGTCTGCAGCTTAAGGTGCAGTTTCCCCAAACCCCTGCACTTATCTCCTTGAAACTTGGCAGGCTTCATGGCCTGAGCAGGGGGCACTACCCCTGCAGTTTTCAGCCCACTGCACCTTAACACACACAGGGTCATCTGTCATGAGTTGTGCCTGTCAGTAGCTTGAGGTGGAGTTCCCCCCAACCTCCGGTACCACCCCTGCAAGTTTCATCCAAATCACACAAAAAACAAAGTTATAGATATTTCATTGTTTCTCCATTATATCCTATGGCCGGAATTCCAAGGTGGCGCCGAAGCCACTTCAGCCAGATAGACGTGGAAACCCGGTCTGGAGCTCCAAATCAGATCCCTGGCCTCTGAAGCAGGTGGATCTGAAGCTGGATTGAATAGCTGCCTACTCACACAGGCCTATCAGTTAAGTCTGCAAGGTTCTGCCATACGTATTTCCTCCACACCATCGGTTCAGTGGTGTGTGGGTGACAACTTCCTGGAAGGAGCACAGGGATTAGAAAATTCTAGAGGATTCAATCCTGAGCCTAGTTAAACATGAAGAGCAGATGTTCTCTGTACTTCCCTAGCTACCCACCCAGAAACACGGTATCAGCAATGCCTAGAAAGTTACTGAGTTTCCCATCATAGCTACCCCCTACTCTCTTTTTACAGGAATTAGAGGCATGGAAAGTACTTAGCTTCCAAAAGGGAAAGATGTCCTTGAAATAATACAGAAGTGTACAGAAATTAGTGACATTTTACATTTCTTTTATTTTATTTTTTTTTAGTGCCAAACAACTGCAAAATAAAAAGTAAAATATAAGCTAAATTACACAATTAGAATAGCAGCAGAGGAAGTAGTCTGCCTTGACTAGCTGTTTAATGTCTGAAAATGGAATAATTTTTTATAACAATTACTGACAATGTCCAAGTTCTTTGGGTAAATCTGATATCTTTTATTAGACCAACTTAAATAGTTGGAGAACAATTTTTAAACAAGCTTTTGGGTTCAAAAACCCTTCGTCAACCTAAGGTTTTTAAACCCAAAAGCTTGTTTAAAAATTGTTCTCCGACTATTTAAGTTGGTCTAATAAAAGATATCAGATTCACCCAAAGAACCATGTCTGCCTATGTCCTTAGATCAACACAGCTACAGCCTACACCCCTGATAATGTCAAGACATTCAGGCTGCTTACATACATTAAAAAAGTGCCCCTGCTGTACTTTAAACTAGGTGCACTCCCACACTGAGCCCAGCACATGCTCAGAAGAGGCACTAGCTGGACAGGGTTCACCCAACTTCTGTACAGAGCTGGTGTTTTAATGGGGCTTTTTAGTGCTTTTATCTAATAGATGATTAAATCAGCTTTAAATAAAAGCACCAAAATGCCCTGCTGAAGTGCTTGTTCTATACAGACACTGGAACCAGGTCAAATTAATGTGCTGCTTCTTCCAGTAAAGCACATTTTTTGGATTTTTTTTTTTTTTTTTTTTTTTAATGTCTGTAAACAGCATCAGATACCACTTGGGAATATGTCAAACAAACTTGAAAGATGTGTGCCTATTGGAAAATACATCTGTCCTTCCCAAATAAAACTGAGCAACAGGATTGTTGAAACAGCTGCAATCTTGCTAGTGTACATGTGTATGTGGGTGGGTGAATGCTTTCTCACTCTCATCACCCTAACATCTAAAGTGACTCACCATCCCTAATGGTTTAATCTTCTCTGCTTTAAAGACACTTGGTGAAATGCTATTTCCACTCTAATGTGGAACTGAGGCATAGGGTACATCAAGCAAATCCAGAAAGCCTATAGCAGAACCAGGAATGAAGCCTAGGCCCTCTTAATCTCATTGCAGCATCCTATCTATTTCTCTCAATGGAAGTGGCCAAAATGTAAGTAAACATATATATCTTGTTGCTGAATTAGAATCACTTCAGTAATTGCGGAGGGAGATCAATTAATACTGCATCTTTGCTATTAAGTGGGCGCATCTACATGAGACACTAACTGCTCAGTAGCTGAATAATACTGAGCAGTAGCACATCACAGAAACAACAGTGTTAATAGGCTAGTGCACAGTAACATCACTAAAAAGGCATTCACCAGTACTACTGCACAGTAACTCTAGTTCCTGTGCATTTATTTAGAATTCGATTATACAAGTACTAAATAAATGCCCAGTAACCACTGCATAATAGCATCTCGTGTTGTCACGCCCTTGTGTGGGGGACCAACCCCTTTTGTGGGGGCCATCACCCTGTGGGAGGGCAGCAAAATATGTATTCATAAATTCATGAAACCTGTATTTAGTGTTCACTTTATTATTATTATAAGAGACTTGCTTTAACACTGTAGATATATCAATAAAACATTGTCCAACTGATTACCGTCTCTGTCTTTCTCTCTGTTTTTATAGTGGTCTTTTGTTTTACTTGTGGAGGAACCTGGATTTGGGGGTATTTTAGAGAGTGATTTGGGGATTTTTTTAAAATCAGGGATTTTTCATTTTTCTAATAGGGAACACCAGAATTCCAGCTAGGGAGGCCAGTGGTAGGACCAGAGCTGGCACCTTGGGCCCATGTGGCTGTAGCTGACCTCCTGGCCAAATGGGGCCAGAAGGACATGCTTTGACAGTTCAAAGCAGGCCACCACACCCAGAACATCTTCTGGGTGATAGGTGCCCAGATGGCTGGGTAGTGGGCACAAATGGCAGTAGTGCTGCACAAAAGCCAATCCTGCAACCACAGTCCACTGGCAGCTGTCCCAGAGGGCCAGATGCCTCTACTGGCTCTGCAGTACCCATCCGAGTCTGGCAGGTGCCCAGCAGGTCACAGCCAGGCAGCAGCCCCCACTGCCAGACTCCTGCAGTGGGTAGAGGGTACAAAGAACTCTCAGGGCTGCTGCAGCAGTCCAGCTGGCACAATGGGTAGTGTCCCCAGGTACCAATTGCCTGGACCCCAGAAGCTGGAGCCAGGACAGGGCAGCATTTTATACTGCTGAGGACAACACAGGTGCTTGGCCCGGGCCCTAGCTCCCCCTGGCTGAAGATCCGGGAGGAACCAGGCAGAGTTATTTTGCCCCTAGTGGCACAAGCCCAGGCTCAAATTTGCACCACTTCTATTTGAGCTGCTGCAAGAACACATGCTTGCATGTGTGGATGCACCTACTGAGAACAACCTAGCTCCATCCTCTTTGCAATCACCCTTCAGGTAGTTAAAGGTTTCTATCAAATCCCCCCCTCCATCTTCTCTTCTGCCGACCAATAAGCCTAGATCCCTCAGCCTCTTCTCAGAAGTCATGGGCCCCAGCCCTCTAAGTGTTTTTGTTGTCCTCTGCTGGACTGTCTCCAACATGTCCATATCCTTTCTGTAGTGGGAAGCCAAGAACTGGCCTCACCAGTGCAGATTACAGGGGAATAATCGCTTCTCTTGACCTGCTCGCAATGTTCCAACTAATGCAGCCCAGTATGTAGCCTTGCTGGCTACAAGGGCACATTATTTGCTTATTATTCAGCTTTTTGTCCACTGCAACCCCCAGGTCCTTTTCTGCTAGTTAGTCTGAAGCCTGCATGGGATTCTTCTATCCTAAGTGCAAGACTTTGCACCTGCCCTTATTGAACCTCATAAGATTTCTTTTGGTCCAATCCTCCAATTTGTCTAAGTCACTCATCCTACCTTCCAGTATATCTACTACACCGCCCAACTTGGTGTCATCTGTGAACTTGCTGAGAATACACTCCATCCCATCTTCTGAATGGTTAATGAAAATACTGTACAAACTGGCCCCAGGATCAACCCCTGAGGCACTCAGCTTGATACTGGCTGCCAACTAGACATCAAGCCATTGATTACTACTGATTGAGCCCGACAATCCTGCCAGCTTTCTATCCACCCTACAGTCCATTCATCCAACCTATACTTCCAGGGAGATCATATCAAAAACCTTGCTAATGTCAAGATACATCACATCAGCCAACTCTCTCATCACCCTTGGATTCACTGAATCCAGCCCCATGGACTTTTACATGTCCAGCTTTTCTAAATAGTTCCTAACCTGTTCTTTCACCACTCTTGGCTGCTCACCTGTTCATTTTCACTCATTCTTCAAGTTGTAGGGCATAAGCTGGTTAACATCTAAGGCCCCCACTACACACGCAGGTAGAGGTGCGATTGGATCTAATGCATGAGCCACACAATTGTTCTTGTGGCTCCTCCCTGCCGCCATCACCGGTGCCACCACTAGGTCCCAGACCTGCAGCAGTGGGAAGAGTTGGGCAGGAGCCAAAGGGCAATCCTGGTGCAGGATCTAGGCAGCAGCTGCCAGAGGTTCCCCCACAGCAATGAATGCACCCCTGTCTCACCTTCCTCCTCCTTACCCCCACCTCCATCTGAACTGTCCTGCAGCTGCAGTATATCCCTGTAACTTACAACAGCTCCTGACTTGTGCACTAACTGCACCAGCATGTCAGCTGTAGTCCTGGGCAGTCACCCTGATCCCCAGTGGGAACCTGCTGACAGTATGCACAGATTCTGGCTTCTGGCATGCAGGGTGGGAGCTGGTATAAAAGTTACAAGCAGGGCCAGGACATATCCACCCACCTGGCATGATGCAGCAGCCAGAGCCGCCAGCTCCTAAGACTTTGCAGCCACCCTGGGCCACATACAATGAGTTGATGGGCCATATTTTGCGTGCCCCTGAACTAGAGAGTATTTGAAAGATAAAAATACTGATTTAGAAGCTTTTATATGGAGAAGTCACCACAATCCTTGTTAAGTTGTTGTAATGGCTAATTACCTTCAAATGTTTGCACTAGGGCTTTCCTAAGGTCTCTTCCAGCTCTATTTTTCTATGATCCTATGAATGTTAAAAAGCATGCGACTTATTTCGAGCTTCAACTTCTATCCATTGGATCTTTTAACCTTTGTCTGATGAGATGTAGAGTCCTCTTACCAAATTTCTTTTTGATTTGTGGGTACTACAGACTGTTGAGCCCAACCCTTAAACTTCTCTTTGATATACAGTCAGGTTTCTCAGATTCTTTATAGGGACATTTTCAAATCCTTTAATTTTACTTGTGTGTCTTTTCTGTGAGCACTAAATCTGAACACAGTTATTCCAGTTTCAGAAACACTAATTCCATATATAGCCTCTCTTTCCCCAATCTTGAGAGAACTTTGCTAATACATCAAACTGGATTACTCCTTCTGGCTACAGCATTGCATTGAGCGCTCATATTCAGCTGATTAGCCAGCTTAATGTCAATGTTCTGTTTCTAGGCAGTGGCCCTGCGCATCACTACTGATTGGTTGAGAGCGGTCACCAACCAATTGGTGAAGGGGTGGGCCCATACAACAGGGAGCCATCTTAGCCAGTCAGTGACAAGGGGTGGGTATGACAGCCATCTTGAGCTCCCTGTGCGCAAGCAGGCCTTCCTGGCAGGCTGCACAGATAAGCCACAGCACCATTTCAGTAGGTCCCTATTTATATAAGTTACTGTAAATAAAGTGGTGTTTCTATCTCACAAGTCTCATCAAGATACTTCCAGCAGCTCACTTGCTGCTTCTGGCACAAGCTAGTGCTCAGCCAATAGTTATGGCAGTGAGAGAATTAATACAGGACTCCACCATTTTGGCACCTGAAAGACTTGTACAGTGTTTCCAGGCTTGATTCTTTTCAGGGGAAAAAACAGCTTCCCTGCTGTTCCTATGCACCTCAGTTTTAAGGGGCTGATTCTGGTGAGAAACAATGAATGTTATGTGAGAAAATAAGGTATTTCACAAACACACCATATGCAAGTTTATTCAAACTTGGAAAAATGTGATCCCCATGTTTGAAGAACTCTAAATAACATCTTGGCCTTTCCTGAATTGTGTTTCTTTTTAAATGTTCAGTTTCTTTCAGGTGTAGTGCAGAATATTACCAATTCAGGGCTTTTATTGTAGCAGTATATTTGTCATTTTGGACACACACATGCATGAAATATGAGAGAAACTAGCTGTCCTTAAAAGAATTATTATTTATGACTTGGGGTTAAGAACATTTGAGAGCAACAGAATTCTTTTCCTTGAAGGGCTATATTAGTTAGATGAACTTGCATCACAATGGTCTTGTTAAAATCAACAGTGTGCGAGTACTAGTTGGTTTCACAGAAAACTTCAATCTACTGTTAGGGTGACCATCAATCAGACTGTTGGGGAACATTAAGTCTGCAGCTGGAATAAGGCTTTGATCTGTGTCCCAGCAAGGCTGCTGGTCACAAGGCAAAATGATGTATTAAAATAAATTTGCAGATGCTTAGGCAAATAGTTTTAAACCATATAAATAGAATTGTTGTGAAACACACACACGATTGTCTATATTAAGAAGCCATTTTTATTGTAGTAACCATTTTTTTTCCCCCCCAAGAAAAAGCAGCAATTAAGTCTGTGTGCTGTGAGCCAGTGACAAGGAATGAGATAAGATAAAGGGGCCCAAAAAAGGGGAGGATGGCACAATCTGGGACAAGAAAACAGATTGGAATGTGAAAGATAACATGTAACCAAGTTGAGCATATGCAAAAGGGTGGATAGTGATTGGTAGATAAACCAGAGTCCGCCCGTTGACCAAAAGAAAAGGGTTCATGGTCTTAGACATGCGCTCATAGCAAAAAGACATGTAAATGAATGAAATGCATAGGCAATTTCATGTTAACGAAGCAAACAGTAAACAGAGAGAGAGCTTGAGATGGGAGGGGAAATGGGTGGAACAGAAGGCGAGATGGAGGTGGAGTGAATGTTAATGTGTATAAACCAAAGTGTATAAAAACATAAGAAAAACCTATTGTTCGGGGCAGGACCCCATCTCTTATGGCATGAGGCCCCTCGTCTGAAGCCGTCTCCATTCTAATAAAAAGCTGTTGTGAGCAATGTGTGCTGGTGTTTGCTCCCTGCTCTGCTCTGGCTAACGAGCAACAGGATCCATAGGTAATTGAACCATTGTCTCCCTCATCTTTGGAGTCGGGGTGTAACATCTACCTTAAGGCAGTGCCTGGTCATGTAGACTGGTATAGAAGAATGATTAATATTGAGATATTTGCTTGTATTCCTGTTTCATTGCACATTTTTTTAAGTTAATATAGAAGTAAGATTTAATGTACTCTGTTTAACATGCTCTGTGGGCATACTTAAATTAGGTTGTATACATATTATATGTACCATAGTTTTAGCTGATTGATACTACTGTCCAACTAAATAAAGATAAGGGAGGCTGGTAAGAGAACAAACAGGACCAACCTTTTTTTTTTTTTACTGACACATTTTCCATAATAGAAATGTAACCCTTCTGCCAGGCCCTGGACAAGGGCTTGGATCAAAGTCAGGGTTTAACACCAACCCTGTAGGCCTTTCGTTGTTTTAATATTTTTCTCTTTAATGTATTTCTTTGCATAAAGAAACAACATGTTGGTTTTGAAAAGGCTACTTTCAATCCCGTTAATCAGAAAGTGATCATGTATGTCAGGACCAAACATAATTGTACTTGTAGCACCTTCTTTCCCAGCTTTGGCACCTTTAACTACTAAGGCCATGAACAAGCTTTCATTCCTAGCAGTGGAAATTCCTTAGAAATTTCCACTACTAGAAATAGTTCTTTAAGAGCATTAAGCCAGCAGCCACCTCCTCTCCCCTGTGCTCCAGAGCTTTACCAGACAAGGATGATCCCAGGCTAGGGAAGACATGGGAAGCAGTGCCAGGTCCACTTTTCTCAGTTCCTGGGTGTTAGTGAAGTGGCAAGACTCCTATATCTTCTCCAGACCAGAGTCCAGGGAAGCCTTTTTCACTTCTTTCATAGTTGCTGGGAGTGGAGAAGAAGGAACAAAGGAAGAAAAGCCCCCAGCTGGGAGCTGGGTTTTGTCTGGTTTAATAAGACAGGGAGTAGAGACAGCTCTCTCCTGCCCCTCCTGGAGCAGGGGGATGCAGCATGGCAAATCCCCACACCTGTTCTGCAGACTGGGACCATGATTCTGAGGAGCAGGCAGGAAACAAGAAGCAGCTTCTCTGTTTTGCTGTCCATGGCTGGTGTTGGAGCAAAATTTTAAGTATAGGTGCTGCCAATGCATGAACTCAGTTTGATTGAGAGTGGAAAATTCCATGCAGGGCCTGAGTTACCCCTTCTATGACCTCAGGAGCTGTCAATCAGCCCTGACCCACTTTCAGCTCTGAGCAGACTCAGTTGCT
>NW_017728917.1:31902002-31910349 GCF_001723895.1 Crocodylus porosus
AATTCACAACTTGTTTAAGAAACCGCTACGCTTCCCGTGCCTCAGTTCTCCATAGCCAATAGAACCCGGCCTGTTACCGTGTCTAATTGCCACCCCGGCCCACCGTGACTCTGGGGTTTGGTTCCCCACCCCGGGACAGCTGGGAGCCTAGCTGATGGAACAGCACAGCAACACTTTGCCTTCTCCTCAGATTAGGAGTTCAGGTCTGAGGAATGAGCAGGAATCAAAGAGTGGCTTCTTATCTGCTGGTTTCCAAGTCCAGGAGGGGACTGGAGCCAGTGGGGCAGTCTCCAATCTGGGAGCCTTGCCCTGCTGTTTCAGTCCTTCCTTCATATAAACTCTGTGCATTGTTCCACTTCCCTAAACTCATTCGCAAGCCCCCTACATTCTCCTTTTTAGGCACTTCTTAAGAGCCTTTTAAAAGGGAGTGAAACTCGTTGACTCATAACCCTCCCATACCAGACCATGTGGGGAGTGAACAAACCTTCAATATTGCAAGAGAGTTTCTCTCACAAGAGAGAGCTTTCAAATTGAGACCTAGAAGATCCTTCTCCCAGAAGAGTTCTGCTTCCCCCATGGGAAACTGAATGATCACCTGTATGCTCACAATGTCTGTATGTGACTTAAGATATCCAGTCAAGGTCAATCCCTGGAGAGATGCAGGAAATGTTACCTACTTCCTGAGTAATTAATTGATTTAACATTTCAAACTAATAATCTCCAGCCTCCCTCAACCCAATTTTAATGGCAGCCATTATATCAAATCTTGATCATGACTAGGGTATGTTAGGATGGTAAACCCTTGCATTTTCCTGCCCCTTTTTCTGCTGATTTATGGTAAGCCCTTGCATTGGTCTTACGGCTGATGCAGTTTACTTATGCTTGCATTTTCCCACCCTTCCCTGCCCCCCCGGCTCTTCGCAATCTGCTCTCTTTCTCCCGCTTGTTTCCCTTGCTGATTTATGCTGAGCTTGAACACTGAAAGGTTTTGGTCTTGCAGATGGTACATACATTGCCTATACCGAAATTGGAGATTTAACCAGGCATAAGACTTAAGATACTAAAAAGTCAGCAGAATTGCAATGTTTGTTTTACATGTTTGTTTACTTAGGGACTTTGAATAGTTAATCATTTGACTATTTGTTTAGTTGTGAAATAAAGGAATTTAAACCAGGCAGGGGAGGAAACCAGTGATATATCAAGAGGAAAAATGTAGAAGTAGGCTTTTAAGATAAGTAACTGCAAGTGACTGAAGGTAGTAGGGGTGACAACCTCATGCAGGCACAGAGTGGAAAGTTTCATGGTAATGGGCTAAAGCATAGCCAATTCCATGTAAATGCAGGGGTAGAGCCGTGGTCGTAACAGGGGGAAACTGGGCATGGTTTAATGGTAGTGAGTATGGATTGGAAAGTATAAATGTATGAATGCATTGATGTTCTGGGCCGCTCCTCAGTTTGGTGGAGACCCGCCCAAAGTCGCTTCTACTTCAATAAAGCTGTTGAATGCAGTGTGTGCTTGCATTTGGCCCACAAGTGGTCGTGCTCGTGATCCCATGGGCAACTGATCCGTCGGTTCCCCTAGTCGTTGGGCCTCACGTGGGGTTGAGGTTTAACAGGGTATATGCTGCAATAGTAGTCAGTTGTGAAAGACGGCTTCCTGGCTCTTGTCAGCGTTAGTTAATGTAGGGTAATCATAGTATATCCCAGGGTTTTTCAACTTTTTTGGGTCAGTGTACCCCTGGTGGCTGGTCCAGAAGGCAGGAGTCCCCCAGGGGCCAGACGAGTAGGGGGCGGGTTCTCTCACAGCCAATCAGCTAGTGTGCTGGTGGCATGAAGGCAGGACAAGTACCAGCAGCACAGCAGTGGTAGACGTGGCAGTGCAGTGGCATGGCGGAAGTGGTAGTGCAGCACTGTGGCAGTGGTGGTGACAGCACCTGCTGCCAATTAACCCCTGAGGCCATCCCAAGTACTCCCAAGTATACTCATACCACAGGTTAAAAACTCCTGGTATATCCTAATCTGAATTAACTTTTACAAGTATCTATTACATGACAACACCCATTTTATAAAAAAAAAAAAAACAAAACAACAAAACAAAACAAAAAACCTAGCATTTTAATTGTAAAACCCATATAATAGGTTACTTGAATGGCAAAGTATGTGTATTCTGTAGCACAAGAGAAAAATTAATCTTTTAGTTTCATATACTACTTTAACTAAGGCCATTATTTCTAAATTCTTTTAGAAACAAAGTAGTAGGATACTTTTAATATCAAAGTAATCCCCTTTTCTAATGTTCAGTTTCAAAGCAGCATTGATTATATAGAAATTGGTATTTTACAAAAATATTTTATTTAAAAAAAAATGTTTCATTTTAGGTAGCGCTTGCTTTCCCCATTTGAAGTTTTTGTTTCTAAATCTTCAAATACATCATTTATAAAACAAAATGTAACAAATGTTCAGTAAAGATATAGATAATCTTACATGAGTTTGAAGATGAATGGATCTTTACATGACTACTTTCACTAAGGAATGGAGGAGACAAAAGCCCAGAGCCAAGTAAAGAGCCAAGGGACCTGAATAAACACTCAATAAGAGGGAATCGATAGTGGGCAGGATTCCTTGGGAAGCAAGTCTGAGGGGAAAAGGAGCCCCAGAGAGCATCTATACTTTTAAAGAAAAATTTTTTATGGGTGGAGGAGCAAGTTATCCTAACACAGTGGAAGAATGGGAATTGCAAACTGGAAGCCAGCCTGGCTATAAAGCAGTCACTTCAGTAAGTTTGAATATCGTATTAGGCAAGAGCATAAAGTGTTGGGCACGAAGGGAGAAAATAAGGAAAGCCAAGACACAGTTTGAGAAGAAGCTGGCAAAGGACACAGAGTAATAAAAAGGGATTTTGCAAGTACTCCAAAAGAAAGAGGAAGACTATAGAAGCCATAGGGTCCTTGCATCATGCAGGAGGAAATCTAGTTAGAGATGATGCAGAGAAGCTATCAAGTATATAATACCTTTTTCATTTCAGTCTTCACAAATATGGGCAGCTACCAAATGATGAATGCAGTTAGCAGTGGAGGGAAGGAGAAGAACAGACTAGAACAGTGGCAAGACAGGTCAGGGATTACTTAGAGAAACTAGATGCTTTCAGATCAGCAGGGCCAGGTGGGATATACCCTAGGAATTGGCTGAGGTAATTTCAGAGCCATTAGCTATCCTCTTTGAGAGCTTATACAGTGAAGTCCCAAATGATTGAAAAAGGGGCCCACCTATTGTGCCCATCCTTAAGAAACAGAAGAAGGTGTATCCGGGGAATTATAGACCACTTAGCCTGAACCTGATAGTCATTAAAGATCATGGAACAAGTCTTGAAAAAATCATTTGTGAAACACCTTGAGGAGAACAAGGTGATGGTGATCAGGAACAGCCAGCATGGATTCACTAAACAGCAAGTTATGCCTGATCAACCTGATTTCCTTTTATGATATGGTGACAGGCTCTATATAGAGGGGAAGTAGTAGGGAATGTGATATACCCTAACGGTACCAAAGCTTTTGATAATGTGTCCCACAACATAGTTAAGGAAATACAGATTAGATTGTAAGGCTGGATCATGTGCTCAATGAGTAGTTATTAGTGGCTCAGTCTTAAGTTGGGAGCAGGTGTCACTATAGGCAGAAGTGAAATATGTCATGTGATTGGCCCATTGAAAGTGCTCCACACCCATTCCCTGACTGAACTGCAAGGCTCCAGAGCACTTTAAAAGTCCCCGATTATGTGACAAGTTAATCCTCATTATGTGCGTGTTCAGATGAAGGTGCCCCAAAGCAAAATGCCTTCATTAACTTCAGTCTCATACCTGGGGCTGGAGACTCCTGCCCTGGCTCTGCAACAGGAGCCAGCCCTGGCAACAGGCAGCTGCTCATGGCAGGGAGCAATATCCCAGTCCCCAGCTGTGATTTTGGAACTGGAGCTCAGGAGCTGCCTGCTGTGGGGGCAGCAGATATTTTTCCAGCCCAGCTCCAAATATGGGTTCGGCAGCAAGCAGCTGCCTAGGGCAGGGGTGGGGGTGGGGGTGGGAGGCAGCGGCCCTGGAGGTGGTACAACTCCCCCCATGCTCTAGAACCAAGGCCTGATCTCAGTGTCCCATGACAGCACAGGGCATCCAGACTGCAATATAGTAGCACAGCAGGGCAGAAGTATCATTGCTCAATCTGTTCCTGTTGGACATGTGTAGCCATGCATGCAGGGAAAACTTACTGCACAGCAAGCTTTCTGAGAATTAATTGCACAAGTAGACACACCCAGTATGTGCTATTCCATCTTCATACTGGAGTATTTTAGATCATGGGTGTCTGGGAAGTGGCCTTTACACTGTGATGAAGCTTAGTATCTACAGTCTGAAGACAGTAGGCTGAGAAGGCATCTCCAAGAGCCACTCTAATTAATGTGCCTACAGAGTCTCATGTATTCATCACCCTGCACTTCAGAACAGCTGTGGGACACTGTAACAGTGTCATCTTCCCTGTTAATCCACGCCTTGCAGGGGGCGTCCTTGGAGTCTTCTTCAGAGTTCTCTACTCTCCTGCCATGTCTTGATGGAAATTATTGTTGATGTTCTTATGAGCAGGAGACTGCCTATTGTATTTTGTATGTTAGGGTCTTTTGCCTACATGGACCTGACCCCTGTCTCTCTCTAGCTAGGCCTCCCCATCCAAAATCCATCAAACAGGGTTTGACTCCAAGGCTCTAGCTTTTTCCAGTGTTAGGCCTTGTTACAATTTGGCCCCCTGGTCCTCCTTGGGCTCTCTGCAGCCTTGTCTCACACTGCACCTCCACTGGCACTCAGGCTCTCTGCAGCCCTGCAAAGTGCTGCACCCTCTTTGGCACCTGGGCTGTCCACAGCCCTACAAAGTGCTGCACCCTCACTGGTGCTGGGATATGTACACCCCTAAATGCTGCACCCTCACTGGTGCTGGGATCCCCACACTTCCATGGGTCCCCTGTGAGGCCTCCTCCATCCCCTAATAGCCTCACCCAAGCCACCAGTATTAGCAAATAATCAAAGAAAAGGAAAAAATAATAACTGCCATGAACCAATATGATCAAGCAAAGCACCAGGTCAACTTACATTTGCAAGGTTCATGCTTTAGCTCCCTACAATTGGATACAGTCATTGCTGTGGTGCAGCTGCCATCTCCACAGCTTCCGTAGTTGGACCACTCACCCAGCTTCTCTATGGAACTCTTGGAGGCACTCCTTCCCCTTTGACTGCTGTCCCTCTTACTACTGCTCTGCCCAGGGCTTTTATAGTCCTGCCCCTTCTGGTCAGCTGACTAGCTGGCCAAGTTCAGCATTTAACCCTTTCCTTACCAGCACTCCATGCCCAGAAAGTTCTGGCCTTAAAGGGATGGACCTGCTTTCTGGTGACAGGGCTAGGGTTCCCTGTTACAGACACGATTTAACTAAATGCTTTAACTAAAACTTATGCGATGCATTTTAGTTAAAGTACCCTGCTACCATTTTTAAGAGTGGGGATGTGGTGTACATGAGATGTGGATGCGGCTGGAGTGTGCTATTTAGCATGCTCCATCAGATTCAACTGAGTCTGCTTCAATGCACTGTAATTACAGCATGTCAGAGCACCATTCTCCCACCTTCCCCCCCAACCCTGTGTACAGGCAAAGGTTACTTTTTGGTCCATGTACCTTTGGGAAAGAGTAGAATCAAGATTACTTCTATTCATCTTCTTAACAGTGTGGAACAGCTTCCAGTGAAGGAACTACTATTTTATGACTAATCACAACTGCTAAATTAACTCAGTCTTGGAAAACTAATGTGAAAATGTAACAGTATAATGTAATTTTCTCCAGAACAGGAAGAGAAAGGATTCCAAGACAGGAATAATGGTAAAGAAAGTGGGAAAAGTATTCCAATCAGGGAGGACACCAACAGGATGTGGAATAATATGCTTTAGATGTGGTGGATCCAGTCACATCTCCCAGCAGTGTCCTAAAAGGCTAAGGGAGCAGCGACCCTGGGAAAGAGTCTGAAATAGAGAGGGGGAAAGGTCCAGAACTGGATCATGAAAAACAGTGGCTTGTAGCTTTGGAAGGCTTAATAGAACAAGTGGGGTACCAAAACCCATAGTACAAGTACAGGTCAGTTCAGTGATTCCTGAATCCAGCCCTACTGGATTCAGATTGTGCACAAACAATTCAAGAAGGAGTAACTGACCCTCAAGACAGCAAGCCAGATACAAACATCAGCATGGTATGTATTCATGGGGAATCATACACATATCCCCAGCGAAGACTTATGATTACTGTTATGAATAAATCAGAAGAAATATCAGTAGGTTTTGCCTGAATGCTCCCATGCCTGATGCTATTAGGAAGGGACTGGCCATATTTTACGAAGCACTAGATCAAGTTTGAGGCAGAAGGGTGAGAGACAAGATGGGGACAGAGAGAAAAGAGGAATTAGAAGGGGGCTTCCATGGAGAAAAGACTCAGTCTCCAGATCAAGTGAACAACCATCCCGACATTGATCTAGAAGAGATCATCGGCAAAAACTTCAGGGAGGAACAAGCTGCAGAACTTGCTTTCTGACAGGTATATGCAGAGAGTATCACGAAACGAGAAGGAGTAGTGGAGCAGCCAGAGTTACTGTCAAGTTACCTTCACTTTGAGGTAAGGGATCATATTCTTTATCGCATAGCCAGGGAGGAAGTGGAACAGATCTTGGTACCCCATTAATACCAGAGGGATTTGATAAGAACAGCCCACACACTAGCCCTTGGTGGATGTTTGGGTTGAGATAAAACAATTGTGCAGCTCACACTACAAGTGTATTGGCCGGCCAGCGTAAACAAGTGGAACAATTCTGCCGATTCTGTCCTGAATGTCAGTGGTATTCAGATTGGTTACCACCCCGGGCCCCTTTACAACCATTAGAGATCGTGACACAGCCTTTTGATAAGATCACCATGGACATTATTGGGCTGCTCCCTAAGAGCATTGCCGGCTACCAGTTCCTCCTTGTGTTTGTTGATTATGTGATGTGGTGCCCATGAAAGTTATGATGGCCCCCGAAGGTAGTGGAAGAGTTGGTTAGGTGGATTACCCAAGTGGGTATACCTCGGGAGATACTATCAGACTAAGGTACAAACTTTGTGTCCCAAGTAATCAAGATAGTGTGTGATACTTTTAAGATACGATACCTTAGGACATCAGTATGTCATCCACAAATTGATGGTCTTATTGAAAGATTTAATCAAGCCTTAAAAACTATGATCTGGAAAAGTATTCAAGGGGATACTAAGAGGTGGGAACTGTGTCTTCCCCCTCTTCTGTTTGCAGTACGAGAAGTACCCCAAGCATCCTTAGGATGCTTTCCATTTCAGCTGACATATGGATATAAGCCACAAGGCCTGATCAACACCATATGCAGAGGTTGGAAGGACAGTGAGCCTATGTATGAACAGGGCCCTCGACAAATCATAGAGTTGCAAGAATGGTTAAAGAAAACAAGACAGATCACCTAAGATAACTTAGAAGTCAAGGAAAAAAAAAAAGAAATGACCAGAATACTAGAGAAAAAGAATTCCAAGAGGGTGATCTAGTCCTAGTAATGTTGCCAGATCATGCCAGTAAAATATCCTTGTGGCAAAGTGGGACTCCCCAACTAACCACTGTGCCAGTTGCCCCACTTGCCTTTGGGCATGCCCCCCTCCTAACTCTTCTGCCATGCCTTGTTCTTAATTAATTAAGATGTTAATTAAGGTGAGAGGCTGCCCATTCTTGTCCCAATGCCAGGGGGCACTGTCTGCAACTCCATAACTTCCCTATACTGCAGCCCATGTCTCTCAGATGGCATCCACTGATGCTTCTCTCACCAGCTCCACTCTGGGCTCCGAAATCCTCCAATCAGGCATCCTCCAGTCTAGGATCCCTCCATTCAGGCAGCCTATCCCGCCTTCATTTGGGCTCCCTAGCTCCCTGAAACTATTTCCCCCCTCAGGTATGGTCCCTCCAGGACCTTTGGCCACACAGGCCCTGGCCTCACCTCCAAGGCCAGTCAGAACCCCAGGCTCTCAGCTCTGGACAGCCAGGGGCCCACCACAAGGGACCTTCTGACCATCCTGGTCCTGGCCCCAGCATTGACTGGTCGAGGGTACTCTACATCAGGCCTCTGAGCCTCTAGCCCCACTCTCTCTCTGGGTCTTCCATCTGGACCCTACTAGTGGGTGACCCACCCAGTTGTGAGAGCTGGGGTAACTCACGCCGTGTTCCGGGGTTTCATGGGGATTCTCTCACATCCCCTGGAGCAGCATGTCATTGCGTTTTATA
>NW_017728917.1:31910449-31912615 GCF_001723895.1 Crocodylus porosus
CAGCCTTCTGGTTTTCCCCTCCTTCACTGGGGTTCCTCATCTCTGCCCCCTCACTGGGGCTCCACACCACCCCCTCACTTGGGGCCATGGAGCTTCCATGGGCCTGGCCCCAACTACCTTTCCTCAGGGTCTTGCACCCCACAGGTCTCAGGTGGACTCAGCCATGCCTGGCCCCCACTCTTCCTCCTCGGGGGTCTTGCATCCCACAGGACTCAGGTGGTCACAGCTGTACCTGGCCCCAACTCTCCCTCCTCGGGGTCTCTTGGGGTCTTGCACGTCACTGGTGTAGCAAAACCCCCATTTTTCTTTTCTTTTTCCTTTTAAAATGCATTCTCTCCCTTCCCCAACCATTACTGACTTCGTCTATCCCTCTCTATTCCCTATAGATAAATATAAGTAAGCCAAGATGTAGGATAAGCTTTAATATTTTATCTTAGGTATCAAGTTTTATTTCTCTCCCCTCTGCAAATAAGTGCCCTGCTATTTTGATATAGATATCCACTTTTATAAGTGATAATTATTATGTTTGTATTGATTTTTTTTTTTTTTACTGCTTTTATATTGTGTGATTACTGTTTTAGGTGTATAGATGTAAGTTGGCATAAGTCACATCAAGTTTCGATTTGTAATGTCAAGCCTCCTTCTTATCCCCATGCCTGTTGTGTCACCTACGACTCATAGTACCCCTCCTATGTAACCGGGTTCCTGAATGAATGGGGATGAATGGGGGTGCTTGAGAGAATTGCAGTAGGTCTAACAATAGCTCCCTCTGAATGACCGAACCATCAACATCAGTACCTGGACCAATGACCCAGCCATTGAAACCACCCTCAGCATTCAAGAAACAAAAGATGAAGCAACCCACCATTGTGCCAAGGGTGCACATGCTCATTAAGAACATCTGGAACAGGACTGATCTTGCCTGGAACAGGCTCTCCCCATAAGAGATCATAGGTAGTCTACCCCATAAAAAAGGGGTAGTGAAGACTGACTCCTTGGGAATGCCATTTCCATCTGGACCAGCACCATGGCATACCACCTATTCACCCCAGGGGCCCTGCTGGCAACCCCCTCTAGACAATACTGAGCTGAAGGATACCCCAACTGACCATCAAGACAGGTGACAAATGCAAGGAGTGCCAAGGTAAGAAACAGGGGTCTGGACAGGCTCCCAAATTGGGGGGTGGCACACGCAGCTAGGCCTTAAATGCCTATATACCAATGCTTGTAGTGTGGGGAATAAACAGGAGGAACTCGCCCTCAGAATAGCCAGTTCAGACCCAGACATAATAGGGCTTACAGAAATGTGGTGGGGTTCATCCCACAACTGGGCAGTTAGCTTTAGGAGCTATAGGCTTTATAGGCAGGATAGAGAAGTAAGGAAAGGTGGGGGTGTGGCGCTCTATGTCAAGGAGCCATACACATCCTCCGCCAGCAGAATGGGGTTAGAGGAGAAGCAAGCTGAAGTGCTCTGGGTCAAAATACAAGGGGGCCATAGGGAGAGGGATCTAACAGTGGGGGTCTACTACAGACCCCCCAACCAAGGGGAGGAGCTGGACCAGGAATTTTTGGGCCAGCTTGCAGAGGCGCTTAAGGCAAGGGATGTAGTTGTCATGGGTGATTTAAATTACTCAGACATCTGCTGGGAGGAACAGCCAGCCAGGTCGGACCGTTCCAGGAGGTTCCTAGCCGAGATACAGGACCTCCACTTGATTAAGGAGGTGAACAGTCCCACCAGAGGAAATGCCCTGTTGGACCTGGTCCTGGCCACAGGCGATGACCTGGTAAGGGGCCTCCAGATTCTTGACCATCTGGGTGATAGTGATCATCGCTTGCTGGAATTCACCATCCAGCACAGGGTGTCAAGGGCCTGCAGCAAGGTGATAGCCCTAGACTTCAAGAGGGCCAGCTTCAACGAGTTGAGAAGATTAGTGGGAGAGGTGCTGGGGTTCTCGAGAGCAGGGGAACTGAGTGCCCAAGATAAGTGGTTGTTCCTTAAGGAACAACCAGGGTACTCAAGGAGCTGGCGAGCGTCATAGCCCAGCCCCTGGCACGGATCTTTGAAAACTCCTGGCGCTCTGGTGTAGTGCCCAAAGACTGGAAGAAGGCCAATGTGGTGCCGATCTTCAAGAAAGGGAGGAGAGTGGATCCTGCTAACTACAGGCC
>NW_017728917.1:31912626-31915980 GCF_001723895.1 Crocodylus porosus
TGCATTTGGGCAGTAGTAACCAGCAGCACACTTATAAGATGGGAAACTCCCTTCTTGAGAGCACAGAGGCAGAAAGGGATCTTGGAGTCATTACTGACTCCAAAATGAACATGGGCTCACAATGCGAGGTCACAGCTGGCAGGGCTAACTGGACCTTGTGCATCCACAGGTACATCTCAAGGAGGGCCAAGGAGGTGATCCTCCCCCTCTATGCCACACTGGTCAGGCCACAGCTGGATACTGTGTCCAGTTCTGTGCACCCCACTTCAGGAGGGATGTGGATGACATTGAGAGGGTCTAGAGGAGGGCCACCCGCATGATCCGGGGACAACAGGGCAGACTCTACAATGAGAGACTGCGGGACCTGAACCTGTTCAGCCTTCACAAAAGAAGGCTGAGGGGGGACCTGGTGTCCATCTATAAACTCACTAGGGGGGACCAGAAGGGTTTGGGGGAGACCTTGTTTCCCCTAGCGCCCCCTGGCATAACAAGGAATAACAGCCATAAGTTGTTGGAGAGTAGGTTTAGTTTAGACATCTGTAAGACTAACCTTCACAGTTAGGGTGGCTAGGATCTGGAACTAACTTCCAAGAGAAATGGTGCTGGCTTCTACCCTGGGGGTCTTTAAGAAGAGGCTTGATGCCTACCTGGCTGGAGTTATTTGAGCCCATTTTTTCTCCTGCCCAGGAAGGGGGTCAGACTTGAAGATCTACAAGTCTACAAGGTGCCTTCTGACCCTACTTCTTTGACAAAGGACTCACTATCAGCCTGGGATAGGTAGATAGCATCTGCATATTTCCTTCTCCAATTTGGACTCTCTCTCTCTCCTCCTGGACTTCAGCCCCTGCACCATGCCTCTTTAACCCCTGCTGCCAGCGTGCATGTGTGTGCACGCACATGTGCGTGCAAAGGAACTAATACGATACTGTGTCACCATCTCCCCTGTTCAATAAAAGCACTATCATTTGGAACCCCAAGTTGGGTTGTGTTTTACTGAGCCACGGTCCCTTCTCCATCTTAAATTCCAGTCTCTGTCTCTCTCTCTTGGCTCCAGGCCCATTTTCCTGATATCTCAATTCTGTCTCCCCTTTCCTGCCACCTCTCAGCTCCTCTCTGTCCCTTTTTTGCAGGCTCTCAGCCCTGTTCCCACCACTTTTTGCCCCTTCTCTGTTCCCATTCTGCAGGCTCTCAGCCCTGTTGCTTTCTGCTTTCAAAAAACACCAATTAACCTTAAGTTACCCCAACTTCCTTCCAGTCTGCCGGTTCTAATCCTGGCACCAACAACTTTTATCTCAGTCTCCACCAGCAGTAACCTAAAGTAACCCAAGCCTCAGCTCTTCAGCCCAGCTCTCTCTAGTCTGCCAGTTTTAATCCCGGTCCCAGCAACTTTCACCCCCTACACTTTCATTCTCTCTCTTACTTTAACCTTCCCCCAAGTATCACAAGTACACCAAGCATGTACATACCCACCACAACACCCATATTAGGAGCTCACCTGTGTGTGTATGTAGGTAAGTGGTATGTATGTGAACTGATATACATGTATGTCACTGTGTGCATGATATACAAATTAATGATCCATGTATGTGTACTGGGTGTGCAGGTATTGATACTTGATTATTGTCTAATTTCTTTTGGTCTGTATAGTGCATATAGGTGCTTGAATAGGTGATAGGCATGTATTTGCCTAGGCTGATAATTCTGGATGTGTAGGTATCTGGATTGGTAGTGCATGTGTGCACACCTGGTAGGGGTGCATGCACCTAGAGCATGTGTATTTGCCTAGTGTGTGTGTACACCCAATTGATTTTTGAGTGTGTACATGTGTAATTGTACACCATGCCTTCTTGTCTAACAGCACAATACTGAGATCCTGAGGGTTGGCCTGACCCTACAAGGCAACACAGGGCTCAGGTGGTCACAGCCATGCCTGGCCCCCACTACCTCCAATGTTACCAGACCCACTCAAAGGTAAGGGCTAGGGTTAAGGTGCCTCTACCCACCTTTCACCAGGGTGATAGCTGGCCTGACATTTCCTGGGGGCTCCTACACCACTGAGAGCCCTACCAAGTCACCCACACCCAGCAGGGTACAGTTTTAGGTCATGCCCAAGACCAGGAGCCTCCTAGCCATTCTCTACAGCTCCTCCACCCTTACCTCCAGGATGCTATGGAACCTTACAGCCAAACAATACTACTAACTCACCCACCAGCAAGGAACTGATCTGTTTATATAGGCAGCCAGGGATCTAAAATGGCTGCGGCAATCAAGCACCTACTTGCTGCTTCACTCAGGTCTTAAAGTGGCAGGCACCAACAGTGCCCTGCCACACACCTTCCCCCTTACAATGGTACCTGGGTAAGGTTTTCCCTGCTGCTCCTCCAAAGCAGGCTTTCCTCAGAGCCTGTGAGAGCCATCAAATGGCGAGCACCCCCAGAGGTGCTCCGCCACAATCCTCCAAATGGCAGGGTCTTTTCAAGATAAGTAGACAGGTAGGTGCCACAAATAATGAAGTAGAGTGTTCAGGGCCACATAAAATTAAACAAGTTTATCGTGTGAATCTGTTAAAGAAATGGGAGGAATGTGAAAATTACTTGATGGACCCTAGAGAGGTAGAATAAGAATGGGCACCAGAGATCATGGAGGCACAAGGAAAGAATTGTACAGTACCCATGATTAGGACCCAGGTGCCAGAGTACTATTAACACGTCAAGAATATGCTACAGCAGATATTGATGATATAGTATTATTCCATTCTAAGTGGAGGACTTTTCCCTTGTCACTGCTGAATTTCATCTAATTAATTTCAGACTGTTCCTCCGGATTATCCAGGTCATTCTGAATCCTAGCTTTACTCTCCTGAGTTTCTGCAACTCCAACCAACTTGATGTCATCTGTAAATCTGCTGAGCATGCACTCAATCCCATTGTCCAAGACAATGTTAAAAAATACTGGTCCCAGGACAGACTCCTGGTATATCACGGTATCGAGGTATATCACAGCCACGGCTCTCTCTGCGTCCACAGAGGATGTTACCTTATCACAGAAGGAAGTCAGATTGATTAGGCATGACTTGCTCTTGGTGAATGCATGCTGGTTGTTCCTGATCACTTGGTTCTCCTATAGATGCTTCGCAACAGATTCCTTGATAACTTGCTCCATGATCTTTCAAGGTACTGAAGTCAGACTGCCTGGTTTGTAACTTCCTGGATCTTCCTTCATCCCCTTCTTAAAGATGGGCACTATATTTGCACTTTTCCAGTCATCCAGAACTTCACCCAACCTCCAAGATTTCTCATTTCAGAGAAATCCTAGCCAATGGATCTGAAATTACTTCAGTTAATTCCTTTACTA
>NW_017728917.1:31916565-31940108 GCF_001723895.1 Crocodylus porosus
TGAAGTTATATTTCTATTTTCTATATCATAGTGGGGGAAGAACTATCTTATTTCCAACACACTCCAAGTATTTGCTGAACTGCCTGTATATTGCTGTGTTTCCCTCCAGCAGATGTCACAGTAATCAAAATCCCCCATGAGACTTGGAAACTTCTGCTAGGTTTAAAGAAGGCATCATTTACCTCTTCCTCCTGGTTGGGTGGCTTATAGCAGATGCCCACTGTGACAACCCACTTGTGCCTCTCCCCATGACATTTACAGTATAATAGCATTAGGCAAGTAAGGAGCCAACACAGCGCTAACAACAATGAAGGGAGCACAACAGTCCAAATCACTCCACAATTCTCAGTTCACAGAGTCCATCCAGCCTGGGTTCATCAACTTAGTGGCAAATGGTCACTGAAAAGCCAGTGCTGAAATCAATTCGGAAAAGGAAAATAGCCACAAAAACTCCAGGTTATGATAATTAATCCACTGCTACATTTTGATATAAATGAGTATACAGAGAGGCAGAAAATGCTGACTGACTGTACTGTAAAGTCTCAATTTGATTAGTTTTCTTTTCTGAATAGAATAGTCCTACCCCCTGACTCCTGACTTTTCCCACCAGAAGTCCCCCCACTTGCCCTTAAGAAATACTCCTTTTGGGAAGTGGGGTTGCCATCTTAAAACCAGAACAAATCCAAATCATACACTAAAAGTCAAACACCTAGTATAACATATTTTAATTTTATTACAAAAATATTTGTCATGATTTGTGTTTGTGTACTGTATATAGAAGGGATATCCTAATAACTCAAAAATTAAATCTCACTCTTGTATATTGTGCGTGTGGAGTGTAGGTTGTGTGTGTGTGTGTGTATGGTGTGATATGTGTGTGGGGGTGTATGGCAGGGTGTGGGGGTATGGCTGTGTAGGGGCATAAGGTTATGTTTGGGGGTTCTGTATATGTTAGGCGTTGTGGGGGCAGGTTGTGGGGTGTGAGGTAGGGTGGGAGTTGTGGGGACCCCCACAGAGCACACAGCTCCCACTGCCAGCAGCAGAAGCAGCAGCAGCAGGTGGGATGCTCAAGGCACTCATGCCTGGCACAGGCACTGGTGCCTGGTGGGGCATGGCTCCGGCCAACGCTGCATGTGGAGGCAAGGAGCACAGCCTGCCTGGCTGCCTCTACTGGGGGTTCCAGGCTACACCTCTGTAGCTCCCACACTTGCACTTGGGGAAGCCCCATGCTGGACTCAACAGAGAAGCAGGGGGTGGGGCTCTCTCCACTCCCAGCACAGCCCAGGGCCCTACACAGCAAGGGGCAGGGAAGGCAGACAGCTCCAATGCAGGGCTTTTTCCCCTGTATGAGTGCAGGACCTGCAGACAGGCAGCCCCAATGACAGAGGCGGCAGCAGGAGCAAGTTAGGAACTGCAAGGGCTGGGCTGGCTCCGGTTGTATTCTGTAATCCCAGCATTGTAGCCAGGGACCATGTGGTGAAACACAGAGCCAACTGGGCACCACCCAGCCATGCACAGTTCCCGGCTGCAATGCCAGGACCTCACGGTGCAACAGGAACCAGCACAGCCCTTGAAGGCTCCCAGCTGGCTCCTGCTGCCATTGGTCCTGGCCGCGGGGCCCCGTGCTCCTAATCACTGTCACTTCCCCCCCACTCCACGCTTGCCACCACTACCTTTCCCCTGCTGTTTCCCTTCTTTCCCTGCCTGCTGCTCCCCCTCCCCTCCTCACCCATTCTAATCTGATTCTCCACTTTCAGGTGAAGGGAGGGCAGGGGAACAGCCACAGCATCACCAGGCCAGAAGCCTCTGCTAGGCAAAAGATTCCAGCTAGGGGCTGACGGTGAGGGGAACTGGGACTGGGGTGCGGTTGGGCAGGCCTTGCTGCTGCTGGGACCTGCTGCTGCTGGCACCTTGTCACCTTGCACAGCCCAGGCAGCCATGGGAAGATAATAGATTTTATCATTTTTTTAGGGGCTCCACGGACCAGACAGAATGGCCAGTCTGGGGGCTGTCTTGCCTGCCCCTGGCCCAATAGCTAGGCTCCGTGGACCCTGGTGCAACTGCTTGCAGTCTCTGCCACGAGCAGTCCGAGCTCCAGGGTAAGCCCCTGCCACCTGCCACAGAGCCCAGCTGCTCATGGCAGGCAGTGGGGAGCCTGCACACTGCTGCACCAGAGTCCACAGATCCTATCTATTAGGTATTATTCACCCCTCCCTCCCTCCTGCGCTGCTGCACCTGGCCTTTGGAAGTGGTGCATTAGTGGGCTGGTAAAGCCCCTCGCTGGTGCTGCTGCCCATGGCTTCCTGGGCTGCCTCCCTGGCAGGGTTTATCAATGCTTTGATATCTGGCTCCCTGTGCTGGTCTGGGAAGGTGGATGAAACCCCTCCTCCACAGCAGGTCAGGGTAGGGCAGGTGCTGGCCTTGGGTCTGAATTATAAGAGCCATGGGCTGGAGCCCAGCACTGTCACGCCCGTCCCCATCTCTGCACCCAGCAGGATGTGGTGCTTTCTGTTGCTACAGCTGCCACCGGGCCTGTAGAGGTAAGTGGGCATGGGGAAGCTCCCCTGGGCCTGTGGCTCAGCCCCATGGTGCAGCCTCCCTCCCCTGCCCTGCTTCTGTGTTGTACTGCATAATGATAAATTATGCTTTTTCAGATGCATCATAAAAAACTTTATTTACAGACACTGATAAAGTACTATAAAATCACAGCTAGGCATAATGACAATAACAGAAAGCAGCTGGTTTAGTGAGGCCTATTTGCTGAAGAAATGTGCTGTTCCTTGCAAATTTGGGTATTTCCTGGCATTTACCATGATTATTTGTTTGTAGTATCCATAAAATGATCACCATGTGGGACCTATGTCAGTATTTATCTGTCATGCTAACTTCCCTGTTAAAGGGTGAGCTATTCATTTCTGTATAGTGCATGCTTATAACCTCCTATAACAATAGAAGTTATAATGCAAGTAAGAATTATGCTTACTTTTGTTTGTGCTGGTATAACTCCCTTGGTTTTCATTGCTACTGATGTAAAACAGGAATAATGCAATGATGAATCAAGCACCATATAGATGCATGGTTGGAGATCACACCTCTACCTTTGATTTAGTATGATGTGTTGACAGCACTCAAAACTCTGTCAGTATAGAAGATAAAGGCCAATGGTACTATCCAGTAGTTAAGGTTAAGATATCCTTGATCATGGCTTTATTATAGGGAAACTTTATTAAAGGAATGTGCTATAAAGTATAAGTAGGCCCGTCAGATCAGCTTAACTGACATCATCAGAAAAGAAGGGCTAGGCCAGTGGTCCTCAACTTTTTTGGACTCAAGGCATCCCTTCGTAATGTTTGCGAATTGAGTGGCATACAACTTCCAAATCTAATTTATATATTACAGTGCCTACCTCCATGCAGAGAGGCTGGGCAGTGAGAGTAGAAGATTGTCCATGCAGAGGCAAGCCTGAGATTGTGCTTATCTCCTCACACCTTACATCACCCTTCAAAGGTGCTGGTGGCACACCAGGGTACCCCAGCATCTTGGTTGAAAATCACTGAGCTAGATTCTCAGGTCCAGTCAAGCTGCACTGAGCTTTCATCAGCTATGTGGGAAGCTGGTTGAACTGGCACCCTCTGAAAATACTTTGTATGTAAAGGAAATCCTTGGGTTGTATAGAGTTGGCATAGTACAAATTTGACTCCCTGCTCCTTGGAGCAAGGGTTATTCCTGGGATTAAAGGGGCTGTGGCCAGAGATCCTCAGCTGCCAAAATGGCCCCTTGCCTGCTGTAAGTTGTTCTGGGAATTAGACAGATTTAGTGGGAGGGGAGAATAGAAGTGGCTTACTGCCATTTTAAAGTGGTTAAGAGCTGATGTAAAGAGCTGCCAGAGGAAGCCATTTGCAAAACATGAGCTTTACTTTAACAAAACCTCAACCAGGGCAAAAGAACTTATGCAACCTTTGAAACTGTACGCTAGTGCTCTCTCTCTCAGTGGCACCCTGCTCATTCTGAGTGCTAAAACATTTATCACATAGTCTGTATCCACTGTCCATGAGCGTTTTCCTAAGAATTCAAGATGAGAAGATGACAGAAAATTCCTGTGATTGAATGAACTGTGACTGAATGGATAATATTTTGTATTTCAAATGAGCATTTCATCTTATGAAAAAAATGTTTTGCTGGCTTTTACCACACTGGTAGCATCTTTTTATACTAACTGGGCAGCCTAGGGTTGGAGTTGAGATCCTATTATCTTAACTTTCTTGGTCTCTAGAGGAAAATACATTGAAGAGTAGAAGGTCGCAGCAACATTGATCATTCAGCAGCACTATTAACAGATTCATTAACAACAGCTCTGGGGAAAGGGGACATTTATCTGCTCTCACAGTCAAAGAACTAGAAGGATCTGGAGGGAATTTGGGGAAGGGAAAAATAAAAATGTAGCCAGTGGAAAACTTAAAAGAAAAGTCACTTTTAAAAGAAACCAGTGTATTTTAGGATTTAGCAATAGTGAAAGCTAATAATAGTGACAAGAGTCAGGGAGATATTGTGCAGCTCTTCTCCAAGAGCTGTACTAATGTGCATACTGTGGTTGCAAAATACTGGCATTACATTGCTGCATCTCCCTTCAGATGGGCAGAGGAGATCCTAAATGCTTGATCTTAAATGTTTCCAATTTGGGAAAGTTTGTGGGTGTTTACATGCATTGCATTTCTACTGGTGGAATTGTAGCTGCCCCGGTAGAAACCCAGGGTACACAAACATGCACAGAGTTTCTTCCAAACCAAAAATGGGAGTTCTACCTTGTTGGAGCCAGTTTATTTCTGTACTAGAAGTGACCCTGTAGAGTTTCTATTGGGGAAGAAAAAGCACATATACTTACTAGGGCTGAGTGAAACAGCACCATTTAGTTTCAACTTCCATTTCTGCATTTCAAAGGGACAGTGTTTCATTGCACTGTTTTGAAGCACTGTTCCATTTCATTTAGTTTCACTGTTTTGACACTGTGACAGGACACTGTTTGTGCCTACTACTTTAAGGGCCTGGAGCTGGCAGCTGCCAGGTGCCTGATGAGGGCAGCCATTTTGAATCTGGGGCTGTCTATATAAACAGGGCAGCGCTGTTCCTGGAGGTTAGGGAATAATATTGTTTGGTTGGAGGGTTGTTAGTGTCATTGGGAGGAGCTGTAGGGGATGGTAAGTAGGCTCTTGGTCCTGGGCATGACCTAAAACTACACTCTACTAGGAGTGGGTGGCCTGGTGGGGCTCTCAGTGGTGTGGGAGCCTCCAGGAAGTGCCAGGCCAGTTACCACCCTAGTGAAAGGTGGGTTGGGGTACCTTAACCCATAGCCCCCACAACCAGGTGGGTTACCCCTTGTTTGGATGGCCTTGAGGATAGATCCCTCTGAGAGAGAGAAGGTGGGTGGTTAGCCCAGCAACAGGTGGGTGGGCCACTGTTAAATTGGCCCTGAGAAGGTCCCCTCTTACAGACATGTTTTGACATTTTGCCAATAGGCTATAATTGGGAATCATGAAAATGCCTATAACTTTGTCACTTCTTGCCTGATTCCAATTAAAATGTCAGGGATGGTAGGGTAGCCCATTCTGAGGGTATGAGGCCTGCCAAGTTTCAAGGAGATAGGTGCAGAGGTTTCTGTGAACCTTTACCTCAAACTGTTCAAAGCAAAACTTGTATCACTTGCTGGCAGCAGCAGCCTGCTGTCATCCTGCACACAGATCTGGGGGCCCACTCCCCCTGAGAGGAGTCTGGCACAGCCCTGCAGCCCTTCTGGAGGACACAGGCCTCCAGATCTGCAGGTGGGATGACAGCAGGCTGCTGTTGCTGGCTGGAGCCAGCACCAGCACTGGGTTCTTCCCGGTGCTCAGCACAGGCTGCACCAGGCAGGCTTGTGTGGGGGCTTCCAGAAAGACTGTGTCCCCTGTGGCACCTGCATCCAAGGCTTTTGTGACCTCATCATAGAAGGCAACCAAGTTGGTCTGACAGAATCTGCCTCTAACAAACCCATGTTGATTGCCTCTAAACATAATCTCCCCTGCTGGTCCCTTGCAGATGTGCTCCTGGATAATTTTCTCAAAGAGCTTCCCCAGGACTGAGGTAAGACTAATGGGCCTATGGTTTTCTGGGTCCTCTTTCCTCCCTCTTTTGAAAATGGTAACCAGATTGGCCCTTTTCCAGTCCTCTGGCACCTCACCAGAGCACCATGAATGGTTATAAACCTGTGCCAGGGGTCCCACAATGACCTCTGCCAGTTCCCTCAGCACTCTGAGGTGGAGATCGTTGGGACTTGCTGATTTGAACATGTCTAGTCCCTCCACAAGTTCCCTGACTAGGTCCCCACTGACCCTGGGCCTGGCTGAGCTGTCTAGATTCCCAGCGCAGGGGATGTACCTGTCCCTGTTCAGAAAAATGGAAGAAAAGAAATTGTTAAAGAGATTAGCTTTGTCACCTGGTGCTACCACCAGATTACTAAGCATGTCCTACAGAGGCCCCACATTACCCAGTGCCTTCTTTTTACCTCCTATGTATTTAAAAAAGGACTTCTTGTTATCCTTGATCCGGGTTGCTAGTCCCGGTTCCATCTCTGCCTTAGCCTTCCTAACAGCCCCCCTACAACTCTGAGCAATGGAGGTATAATGTTCCTTGGTGATGGCCCCTCCCTTCCATTGGGTGTATGGCTCCTTTTTGGCTTTGAGACATTCCTGGATGCTTTTGAGCCATGGGGGCTTTTGAGTGCTTTGCCCCCTTTGATCTGCATGGGGATTGTTGCCCTTTAGGCTTGGAGGATTGTCTCCTTAAGGAATGACCACTCCTCTTGGACTCCCAACTCCCCTCTCCTCCAGGACCTCAGTGCCTCCCTGAATAGTCTCCTTACCTCACTTAAATCCGCCCTCCTGAAGTCCAGGGCTGCTGCCTTGCTGCAGGCCTTTGACACCCTGCGCTGGAGGGTGAATTCCAGTAGACAATGATTGCTATTGCCCATGTGGTCAAGCACCCACAGTCCTCTCACCAGATCAATGCCTTTGGCCAGGACCAGGTCCCACAAGGCACTTCCTCTGTTGGGACTATGGACCTCCTGGGTTAGATGGAGGTCCTGTAATTCGGCTAGGAACCTATGTGAGCAGTCAGACCTGGCTGACTGTTCTTCCCAGCAGATGTCCGCATAGTTTAGGTCATCCATGATGACCACATCCCTTGACTGCCTCTGAACTGACCAAAGGATTCCTGGTCCAGCTCTTTTCCCCCTGGTTAAGTGGCCTGTAGTAGACCCCCCACCATTAGGTCCCTTTCTTCCCAGCCTCCTTGTATTCTGACCCAGAGCACCTCAGTCTGCCCAGTGCTGTTTTCTGAGGATGTGTATTGCTCTTTGACATCCTTTAACTACTTAGGTCCTACTAAAACTGCTTATTTTGGAAGATTAGCCACTGCTTATTTAACATAAATGGTAATAGATTACTTCTTATAGCTGATGTAAGGACTTGCATAGTCATGAAGAGTCATGGACTTCTGGGATCTCATGCATTTCTTATAATGAATGCCCTAGCTAATAAACTTGGAGCACTTCTAGCCACAACCTAGACAGGAGCCCATATTTCTGGTCCAGCCTTTTCATGAAGAATTACTGAAATTCATTAAGATTCCTTAAATTGGTGACCCACTTGCAATCTTCACCCAAATCAATTCTCTCATATTTTTGATATTACAGTGGGCTACTCCTTTTTCCTATAAAGTCATAGTTAAAATATTTTTAAGAATTTTAAGATGCATTACTAAAAATTGCAGAGAACCTCCATGAAATATTGCACGCTTTGAGAAAAATGCTTCCTTGCTGAAAATCCATTAAGGGAATAGAACAATGCTAAAGGCTTATTTAATTTGAAGAAGTATAGTTGAGGGGGAAAAAAAGAGCTGATTGTTGAAATGTTAATAGCACTTAATAAGATTATATTGGGGTAGGGTATGGAAGGAAGAGAGTCTGGAGGGAAATATACAGTAGAACTGATCTTGATTAGCTTCCTAGAGATGTATCTTCCTCCATGACCCCTACCCCTTTTAACTTATCCTGGTGCTCCTAAAGCCAAAAAATTCATGAGTGGTCGGGTCATGTACTGCATACATGGTATTGGTATGTCAGCAAGCTTGTCCAGTACAAGAAACAAACTTTGCTTCTTCTAGGGTAGAAGTCAGGATGATTTTTTTTTTTTTTTTTTTTTTTGTAGCTAATGGAGAAGTAACAGCTGTTCCATGTTCCAAACCAGCAGCTCCTATCACTTTTTAAAGAAGCTAACACATGGATTTGTCCATATTCTTCAGCACCTAACTCTCCTCCATTTGTTCTTTAGGCATCAGAGCTGCGTTTGTGTATTTCACCCCCAACATTGGCTGCTTAAGGGATAGGTATGGTGAGGCTTGCTTCTTCACAGATATTGAAACAACCTTATGGTGTTTCAATATTTGTGGGCTTTATTCCTCAGGGGTGCATCTGTATGAGATGTTTACTGTGGAGTAGACTAATTAGCTCCACGGTAAACTTCATGGCTTCTACATATGCAACTCTATTAAGCTGCAGGAAATTAATTGTCTCTGCAGTAGGTTAGCACTTACACCATCCTACTGCAGAGGGTTTTTTTGTTTATTTAGTTGTACATGCACAGCAACACATGCACAATAGCTAGCTCTGCACTGAAGCACCCTTGTGCCCCATCCAGCACTCGGCAACATGTTGAGCCAGGTAGGAGCAGCACAGGGCTGGCGGGTAGCGCCTCCCAGCCCCCTGCCAGCTGGGGCTGGTCTGACCTGGTTCAGCATGCTGTGGTCCCAGGGGAACAAGTGTAAACCTGGTGTCTGGAAGCAATAAACTCTGGTGTGCTATGCACCAGCATTTATTGCCATGTATTAATATGTATGTGTAGATGCACCCTGTATCTCCCTGGCTGGCTCTTTCTTGAGTAGCCCCAGCTGCTCAAGTAACTCCTTGTATGTAGGCCTCACTCTGAAATGCAGGGCATCCCTGGTCTATATCTGCACTAAGCCCATTCAGCAGGATCCATGAGCTATAAGGCAGTGGTATCTTGCTTTTCTCTTTGGTGAAAGCTGTTGGCTATCTTAAAGGTCATGTGGAGTTTAATGCCTCTGTCTGACACTCGTATTGTCAATGTGGCTCTTGTTTTCTCTCATTCTTTTTTTGTCACTGATGAGTCTTCCCCTCTACAGGGAAGAGTTGGGCCACATATGACACTGACAAAATGTCGCAACATGCAATTTTACATGCTACCAAATGGGTTCTTAGGAATTTGCTAGCAATAGCTTCTTGTGTAAAGGATGATCCTTTGTAGAGAATCCTTCTATATAATTGCTTTAGGTGTTCCACTGTAACCATACTTTAGCCTCAAATCCTATGGGACTTTCATCTAGTTGCTATTTAATTCCAGCCAGAATTTGGAATCAAAACCAGAACATGTCCCTGTACAGAAGCCTACTTGAGGACACCTATCAAAGTGTCAGGCCAAATAGCAGTTGCCCATTTAACATTCTCAGGCACTATACTCTATAGACTAGATGACAAAATAGCCTGCAGTTCTATCCATCAATTGAAACTTACAGCCCCATGTCCAGTTTTTCTGGGTTTCAACAGTTCCTTGTTTAAAAAGGCCTCTCATTTTCTCAAACCCTGTACACAGCCTGTGGGTTAACTGGGCTGGTAACAGTGACATCTTTGTGTGCTTGCTATCCCTTTTCTTGCCTTTTATAATGGCTTTAGTAATAACAGGGGATGCAGGTTGAATCCCACTCTTAAGAGTGTCAAACAATTGACAGCTATCTTCCATGTAATCAAAATACAGGATGGAAAAAAACTTATCATCATTAGAGAAAACAACAGTGAATGTGACTGCTAATCCCCTACTCATTTTAACTTCCTCTTTTAAGATACTGTAACAGGGCTCCAGACCAAAGCCCTGTTATTGGAGAAATTGCACAGCTGCGAGTGATTATGATCTGGTGGGGTGAGGAGACACCCCACGCCTGTGGAGAGCCAATGAGGCTTGGTGCCCAGGAATATGAGGAGAATGCTCCGGAGGGCACCACAGGACTAGAGAAGGAGCTGCTGTGGGGGGGGGGAAAGGATCCAAGAGAGGGGATCAACATCACGGGATCAGTCAGAGCCCAGACCCACATACAACTTACAGGGAATCCACAGGAACAGTGATGAGTGTGGGGAAGAGCAGAGCCATGGTGCGGGAAGAAGCCACGGTTTCTGCAGCAGGGCTCAGAGAGCCAACTAGAAGCTAACGGGGGTGGTGGGAGGAGTGTCCCCTACCCAGACCCCTGAAGAAACCTGGCTACTGACAGTCCCAGAAGGGAGAGGGGCACTGGGGGCTGAGAGGGTGAGACCTGGCCTCAGGAGAATCATTGAACCTGCACACTGGCTCCACACGGCAAAGAAGGTTGGGCAGTGTCTATAACAAGCTGCTAATAAGGTAATTAGCAGTGGGAAGCCCAGCTGGAACCAAACAAAGAAAGGAGAAGAATAAAAGAAAAGCTGCTTTGAGTCTGGGGAGTGGGCAAGGACTCTAATAAAAACTGAGAAGCCCAGAGACTCCCTTCCCAGGGCGAGAGGATGCGGAGGGAATTCTGCAGGCATGGATCGTCCCACACAGCTCAAGTGACCAGAGTGCACCCCCTCATTCCCCATCCCAATTTCAGGGTTGGGGATCCTCTTTGGAATACAGGGGTGATCCCAGGAATGATGTGGACAAGCTGCTGCCTCTACTGGTTTCCTGTGGGGTTTCTCTCTCTCTCAAAAAGAAGAGAGAAAAAAAAAAAAAAGAGAGAGAATTAAAGAGCACTTAGATTATGAAATAGACCAAGCATGGTTCTTCCGCAGGTACTAATTAGCGCACTTTTTTTTTTTCTTTTTCCGCTTTCCTCCCCATTTCCTTAATAAGATTGAAGTCGTGGCAAGTGAGAACCAGGGGACTCCAGTGGTACTCTGCACCGACATGCTAACAAAGTGATGCTTTCCATCATATAATCTGGCCAGGAAGCCAGATTATATGACAGAAGCCACAGACACCCAGGTCCCCATGGATTGGCAGCAAGCATATAACCTCGCATTAAGACTCCTCCAGGGCCAGCAGGCCCAGCTAGAGGAGATGAGGTTACAGTCACAAGAGGTGGAAGCAAGGATCCAGCTGTTTGCCTGCCAACAGATCTCTGCAAGAAGATCAAAGCACAACAGACCTCCCTTGTAAGAGAAAGGGGTGGCTTGGGGCTGCCTAGGATGTTGGCTGAAGACTATGTAGAAGCCTACCTAGAGACATTTGAGCGGGCAGCAACGGCTGCAAAATGGGACCTGGGAAGCTGGGTGGCCAAGTTAAGGCCCCTTCTTTACTAGGCTGGCCCAGGCTGCCTACCTCGCCCTCCCAATCAATGGTGCATAGCGACTTGCTGCCCCCCCACAGCTAGGGAGCACAGGAACCCCTGTCTCCATGATATGCATGCATGGGGTGGCCTACACATATCCCCAAAGAAAGGTGGAGCTTTCGGTGCTGGGGTGAATGGAAGAGATCCTGGTGGTGCTGATGAAACGTTACTCTGCTCTATGCTGGGCATGGATTGGCCACACCTGAAAGAGGTCATTCACCAGCTGATGATGGACATGCCTGAGGGAGACGAAAGGAGACCCCAGACCCTTTGCTTCAGGGGCCAGGAAGAAAATCTCGATGTAGATCAAATGATTAGGAGAAAGGGATTTTCACCAAGAACAATGCCAGGAGCCCTTGTTCAAGAACCTATGGAGATCCCAGCTTGGGGAACCTGAGGAAGTCACAGGAGCAGCACCTAGACACCCCCCCCACACACACACACTCCCAAACTCTACTTTGTGAAGTAAGGAGGGGCCTGGTCTATTAGGTAGAAGACCTGGGGGAGGGAAGGGAGAGAGCTCAGATTCTGGTGCCCTGGAAATATTGGGAGGGCTGACAACGGGTTGCCTGTGGGTGGGCACCTTGGGAGAGACAAAACGGAGGCAAGCTAAAGGGGGTGGTGGGAGGAGCATCCCCTGTCCAGACCCCTGAAGAGACCTGGCTACTGACAGCCCCCGAAGGGAGAGGGATGCTGGAGGTCAAGAAGGCAAGACCTGGCCGCAGGAGAATATTTAAACCCGCACGCTGGCTCCACACAGCAAAGGACACTGGGTGGCATCCATAATGACATGGACAATGTGCTGCCTCTGCACTGGTTTCCTGTAAAAAAAGAGAATTAAAGAGCACTTAAATTATGAAATAGACCAAGCATGGTCCTTCCGTGGGTAGTAATTAACACATCATCTCTTTCCTCCCTATGTCCTTAATAAGATCAAAGTCCATGGCAAGTGAGAACCAGAGGATCCAGCAGTACTCTGCACGGACATGCTAACAGATACAAAGGAAATGTCTGTGCCCCTGAAATATGTACCAGGCAGTACCATGCTAAAACATAGCTCACAGCTCCATGCACACTACTTCCCATGTTGGGGAAAACAGTATTTTTGCCCTTTTGTATTGTACTGTACTCAGACTAAGATGACAATTGAGTGTTGTTGTTGTGAAGGCAGCTAATAGCATACAGGGCTGCATTAGTAGGAGTGTTGCCAGCAGATCAAGGGAAGTGATCCTACTAGGGGTGCACCAATAAAGATTTTCTTGGCCGATACTGATAGCTGGTTATTAATTAGCCATACTGGCTGGTACCTATTCAATAGCCAATTTACAGGAATGCAGATGGATAGCTTGGAGAGCAGAATCCTGCCAGTAAGTTGGGGGGGGGGAGAAGGAAGGATTGAGGGGGAAGGAAAGGGTATGGGGGTGGCAGATCAAGGCCCCCACGGTAAGGGAGGAAGTGGGGGAGGGGTTGGGGCAGGCACTGCCCAGCTGGGGCAGTGAATGGGAGCAGGACAGAACTTTGGGTGGCTCATCCAGGGGGAATGGGGGGGTCACCTCCCCATCACTGCATGCACCCCTGGGGTAGATATGGGGGCATGTTTCCCACCACCTCCCTGGGTCTGTGCACAGCGTGGATTCAGGTTGCCCACTGTGGGCTTGGGACCAGGGGCTGCACCAGGCTCTTCCCAGTGAGGGGGCTGGGCTGGGGCTGGGCTCAAAGCAAGTGGGAGTTGGGCAGGCTCAGATGCATTAGGAGGAGTGGTTACAGGGAATTTTGGGGTGGCTATAGTACCCCAAACTCTCCCAGGACTGCCCCTCATGGGGGCACTCTGCTTTGCTGCCTTTTCCTTGGGAGCCCTCTGCTGCAGGGCAGGAGTAGGTGCACAGCCACCATGGGGCTCCCAAGGGAGAGGCATCAGTGTGGAATGACTGAAGCAGCAGCATTGCTCCAGGTGGGGTGGAGCATTTGGGGGTTGTAGTCCCCCTGTAGCCACTCCCAGTGCTGCTGCCGCTGCCTGCTCTATGCAGCGAGCCCACTCTACTCCAAGCCCACCCGTTGGGAAGAGGCTGGCACAGCCCCTAGACCTGAGCCATCAGCAGGTAGCCCACCTCTGCCCTGCATACAGATCTTGGGGGGGCTACATGACCCCCATGCCTCCCCTGGGGGTGCATGCAATGGCATGGTGCTGCCCCCTCTTTATACCCCTCCCACCCCCACAGTTGAAGTGCCTATGGCTCCTTGCTGCTTCCAGCTCCATAGTCTTATTCACTACCCTGACTGGGCCCCAGTCCCAGTCCCAGTCCCTACCCCTGCCTCTGCCTCACCGTGGGGACTTCCATCTGCCCTCCTACACCCCTTCTTTCCCCCATGTCCCTTCCCCACCCCCCAGACTCACCTGCAGGATGCTGCTCTCCAAGATGCTAAGCTGTATTCCCGGCTGTGTGCAGCTGTGCTCATGCACACATTGTTTATCAGTGACATTATTGGCTATATTGGCCCAAAAAAGCTGATAGCCATAATGTTAATCTTCCTTTTATTGGTGTGGATCTGATATGTGACTGATATAATGGTACACCTCTAGATTCTACCCCTCTATTCAGCAATAGCAAGACCAGTGCATCCAGATGCAATCCACTCCAGGATTCTGAGGGAATTGGCAGGGGTTACTGAGGGGCACTCATGGTGCTCTGGCCAGATGCCAGATGACTGGAAGAAGGCCAATGTGGTCCCCATTTTCAAAAAAGGGAGGACCCAGGAAACTATAGACCCGTTAGTCTTACTTCGATCCTGGGGAAGCTCTTTGAGAAGATTATCCAGGAGCACATATGGGAAGGACCAGCAGGGGGGATGATCCTCAGGGGCAACCAGCATGGGTTCATTAGGGGCAGGTCCTGTCAGACCAACCTGGTTGCCTTCTATGATCAGGTCACAAAATCATTTGATGCAGGTGTCACGATGTATGTAGTCTTTCTGGACTTCTGGAAGGCCTTTGACACTCTTTCCCACCTTATTCTCATTAAAAAGCTAGGTGACTGTGGCATTGATGTCTACATAGTCAAATGGGTCACAAACTGGCTGAAGGGCTGTACCCAGAGAGTGATGGTGGACAGTTCATATTCAACCTGGAGGGATGTGGACAGTGGAGTCCCTCAGGGCTCAGTCCTCAGGGCCCCACTGTTCAATTTCTTTATTAGCAACTTGGACAAGGGGGTGACAAGCACCCTGTTCGAATTCGCTGATGACACCAAGATTTGGGGTGTGGTGGGCATGCTAGAAGGGAGGGGACAGGTTACAGGGGTGGTCGAATGAGAATAGGATGGGATTCAATACTGACAAGTGCAGGATACTGCACTTGGGCAGTAAGAACCAGCAGCATACCTATAGGCTGGGGAACTCCCTTCTTGAAAGCACAGTGGCAGAAAGAGACCTTCAAGTTGTTATCAATTCCAAAATGAACATGGGCCGCCAATGTGAGGACACAGGCAGTAAGGCCAACTGCATGTTGTCATGCATCCACAGATGCATCATAAGCAGGGCCAAGGAGGTGATCCTTCCCCTCTATGCAACACTGGTCAGACCACAGTTGGAGTACTGTGTCCAGTTCTAGACGCCGCACTTTGGGAGAGATGTGGCCAGCATTGAGAGGGTCCAGAGGAGGACCGCTTGCATGATCAGGGGACAGCAGGGCAGACCCTATGAGGAGAGGCTTCAGGATCTGAACCTGTTCAGACTTCACAAGAGAAGGCTGAGAGGGGACCTGGTTGCCATCTATAAACTTACCAAGGGGGACCAGCAGGGAATTGGAGAGACCCTGTTCACCTGAGCACCTCCCAGAGTAACAAGGAATAATGGGCATAAGTTTTTTGAGAGTAGATTCAGGCTGGATATTAGAAGGCACTACTTCACAGTCAGGGCGGCTAGGATCTGGAACCAACTTCCAAGCGAAGTGATGATGGCTCCTACCTTGGGGGTCTTTAAGAGGAGGCTTGCCAATTACCTAGATGGGGTCATATAAGCCCAGTATTCTCTCCTGCCCAGGGCAGGGGGTCAGTCTTGAAGATCTATTTAGGTCTGTTCCGACCGTACATCTATGAATCTATGAGACTACATCTGGAATACTAGCAATTATGGGCCCCCCAGTACAGAATGATGTGCACTAGAGACAGTCCAGTGGTGGCCAGCAAAAATAGTTAGGAAGTTGGCACACATGACTTGGGAGGAGAGGCTGAGGGAACTGGGCTTATTTAGTTCAGGGAAAAGAAGACTGAGAAGGAAATTAATAGCAGCCTTCAACTACCTGAAGGGGAGTTCCAAAGAGGATGGAACTAGATTGTTCCCAGTAGTGGCAAATGACAGAACAAGGAGCAATGGTCTCAAGTTACAGCAAAGGAAGTTTAGGTTAGCTATAAACACTTTCTCCCTAGGAAGGTAGTGAGGCGCTGAAACAGGCTACCCAAAAAGGTTGTGGAATCTCCATCCTTGGAGATTTTTAAGACCTGGACAGACAAAGCCCTGGCTGGGATGATATAACTGGGGCAAAGGATTGGGCTAGATGACTTCCTGAGGTCCCTTCCAACCCTAAATTTTCTATGATTGTGTAGTTCTAATTAGCTCTTCTAAGAAAGAACCAATTATTCCACTGGCAGTGCCAGACTAAGGTGGATACATTGCTTCTGATTTGGGAGGGTAGCATGCATGGAGCAGTGAGCATGTTTCAGCATGGCACTGTTTGGCACTGTAAGAGGTGTATTCCTGGAGTCTCACAATGGCAAGCCAAATGATCTTTTGCCTCTGCAGTCAGTGAACCTCTTCCATGTTTTGGTGCATGTTTCAGATCATCTCAGTCAGCAACAAACTAGATTCAGGAGGCACCAGGACAAATGTTTCCATATCAAATAATTTTAAAATGCCATTTGCAATTTATTTGCCCCTAATTAAAAGAAAAGAAAAAAATTGTCCCAGGAAAATAACATAAAAATCCCACTAGTAATATAGAACAAAGGTTACTGTGCCAGGACCTACATATAACAAGTCTGAAAACTTGAAATCAAATTCTTAACCTCATGGGTCTCCTTCTGAACAGGGGTGTAACCTAGGACCTTTTTACACCTTATGCTGTGAGCCACACAAACATTGATCAGTTTAGTGCTAGCTTGGAGTTTGGAGCAGTTGCACCTTAAGGCTAAAAACCGTCTCTGACTGTCCTCCATCTGCATAGCCATGACTTTCCACTAGAGGCTGGGTGAGCCAGGACAGGCTCCTATGCCTACAGTATGAGCAGGGGTATGAAAGGGGCTAGAGGGAGGAGGAGGATGGACATGTACTTGTCAATGCCACCTGCCTCCCATGGGACCCAGCGCAGACACGGGCAGCATGTCTCGCTTCCACCGCTGCTGTTGGGGCTGCTAAATGCTCCCACAAGCCATAGCATGGTACTGGCTCTGAAGCTGCACAACACGGTGAGGCTCCATCACTGCCTGGCCCAGAATCATTGCACCAGAGTGTCCTGCTGGTTTTCTCTTAGCAATGTCTGCTGCCTCACCTGGTGTGTGTGCAGGTGTGGGCAGCCTGCTGGTGGCTTGCTGCAATAAGGCAGCACCTTCCCCTCCTCCTGAGTTTCCTTAATAGTGCTGACTGTTCCTTCTTAAAGGTGTACAAACTACACATGGCATTAGTGCAAAGCCAAAAGGCTCATGATTTACTATATAGTTTGTTGGGCTGGGCACCAGAAGAGTCAACAGCATTCATGCCATGATGACCCTATAGCTTAGCACCACTTAATGTGTGTGTATACTCCAGATACACCCCACAACAGATCCACATGCTATTTATCCCCACCCCTGGGTAGCAGTACACTTCTGCCACAGGTGGATGAAGGAAGCTAAAACACTGAGGTTCGTTGTGCAATTCTCACTCATTAAAATCCAGTTCATAGATTGGTGCAATTTTCATCTCCAGAACAACAAGCAGTAAATGTTGGCACTGGACTTGTGACCCAGATAGCTTGTTCTGGGTGGAGCCACACCCTCAGTCTGACCATGGTCTCTCCACTCAATAATAGGCAAACTTTATTGATACACAGTGATGACAGATAAGAATAATGCAAACAATTCTATATCTACCAATTCTAGAGCTGTCACAGAGTCAAGGTACATCTGGCCAGTATGCGAGTTTCACCCTGAGGTTTTCTTGAAAGTCAGGTGTCAGCAGCCTGGAGGTTGAAAGCTGAGGCCCACCTCCTAGTGGGGTGGGTGAGATGGGCTGGTAGCTTTGGGTTCCCCTCTTGGGGACCCTTTGCTGTTCTGAAATCCCTCCTTTTGTATTCTTTCTCTCCTCTTACTCTTCAGCTCTGAGCATTATTGATGGTTCTCCCACTGGTTGTCATACTGTCCATATTCTGTCCTGTCAGTGTATTCCTTTGTTTCACAAACCCATCATATGCACACATCCTAATTTGGTTATTTACCAGTTTATCCTAATTTGATTCATTTACCAAAACTGGAAATCCCAAGGGCTCTGTTATTGGGCACTGTGACTTAATGCCACCTTATCTCATTGTATGGAACTATGTGGTACATGTCTTCAGTTTCTCAGCCTATGTGTCTGCTTGTTGGTTGCCTGTGTCAGACAGTGGGCCTTGAAGGGAACTTTGTCATAAACAGGCTTTTAGAAATTAAGTGACCCTTGCCATTCCCCTCTACCATTGTTCTAATGCATATCTTCTTTACCTATAAGCCAGTTTCCAAAAGCAGGTCTTTAAATACCATTTTTTAGCCATCAGTAAATATATATGCATAAGAACACTGAATTGTACTAGCTTGGTCAGTTCTTAATTTTGGGATGCTTGCATTTACAATAATAATGCTCTTTAAATATAGATGATTTTTCCTGTTAATTTCCTGGTCTTTTAAGAAAAGTACTCCTGCAAACCCCCCCCCCCCCCGTGGAATCTTAGTAATTCCTAAATTCCTATGTGGTATTAATCATCAGGGTTAGACATTTTAAATCCACTATATGAGTGAGCTAGCTAGCAGAATAAACAATAGCAGTAGTAGGCTATTGCCATGTAGTCAGATTAGTCATTAGAAATGAGGCACACACTTAAACTGTGTGTGTTTATATATATAGGATACAGAAAAATGAAGAGTCGTGGGTGGGCAATCGTGAATTTTATTCCTGGTTCTTAAGGGAATATGCTTTAGTATTGATAGCCAATGAGAGGCCCTAAAGCAGGAGCAAAAAAAAATCACTACTATATAAAGTAGGGGAGTGGCAAAAGTGTAAATCAGTGGTCCTCAGTTGTTTTAAACTCAAAGTGCCTCTTGTTAGACTCAGAGCCTCCCTCGATATTGTTTGACAATACGGCAGATCCAGTGCCCTTACCTCAGCTCTTTGATCCAGAGGGCCCAACTGTGGTGTTCAGTCTAGTCTCCCCCTCTGCATTGTATTGTAGTAGCCTCCATCCACAGTTTACTTCTCACTCCTAAATATTCTACCCAGGTTGCTTGCTCCTTACAGCTCCATGCCTGGATTAATTTAGTTCTTGTCAGCTTGATTTTGTGCTAAATGAATGCATATTTATTCCCCTTTTTCACCTGCCCCTTTTGTCGTTTCACCCTCTTGATTAGATAAGTCTTTCTGTCCTCTAAGATACTGCTTTTCCTTCTACTGAGGCACAGGCAACCAAAACTGTACAACTCCATCTCCTTCTGAAAGATGGGCCAATGTTTCACCAAGAACAAAACTTTCCATCTTTTACTATATGGAATGTAAAGATTCATTTCCCTCTCTCTGGTTTCTACCTTCTCTGGTTTCTTGGTAGTTAATTTTCCTCTTTATTGATTTTGTGAAGGTTATACTTCTTTAATCAGGTATGTATTGTACTCCTCAGATGTTCTGGTGATCTGCAGTATCAGAACTTGTCATTCTAAACTACAAATATTTTTCTTCCTGTAAGCCCGTAACTTAATTTGTTGGATCACGTACTCAACAAGTAGTCATCAATGGCTCAATGTCCAGTTGGGAGGAGGTATCAAGTGGGGTTTCCTGAGGGTCTGTCTCAGGTCTGGTATTGCTCAATATCTTCATTGATGATTTGGGTGATGGTAAATTTGTGGACAGCAGCAAGATACTCTGGAGGCTAGGGCTAGGGCTAGGATCCAGAATGGCTTGGGTAGACTGAAGAAATGGGTTTCAAAAAAAAAAAATCAATAATATGAAATTCAATAAAGACATGTTCAAGATCCTGCACCTGGGATGGAATAATTGCACTCACAAATATAGACTGGGGAATAATTGGCTAAGCTACAGTACAGCATAAAAAGGACTTGGTTGATATTCAGCATCGAGTCCACTGTAATTCCCAACAGTGTGCCCTTGTTGCTAAAAATCTGATAGCATACTGAGTTGTATTAACTTGCAACTCAAAGGAAGCAAATCTACTCAGCAAGAGGGAGGCTTGCTGTCCAGGTTGGGGCCCCACACTTCAAGAAGGATGTGGACAGTTTCGCAGAGCAGTAAAAAATGATTAGAGGCCTAGGAGGCAAGATTTATGAGGAAAGCCTGAAAGGACAAGGTTTTTAATTTGCAGAAGAGAAGACTAAGGGGGAATTTGATAACAGGTTTCAAATGCCTGATGGGCAATTACAGAGCGGATGGAGATGGGCCTTTCTCTGTGAATGTACATGACAAGACTACGGATAACAAAGGAAATTTAGGTTGGAGATTAGGAAGGACATTCTGACTGTGAATGTAGTTAAGCATAGGCTATTTATGATGACCCCCCAAGGGGGACCTCTTTCAGGTTATTTACAGCATAAGCTCTAGGTGGCCCTTCCAATCTGAAGCAGACATCTATTGAAAATTGCCATGAATCCATAAATCAGCCATCCGCCAACTGCATGGTTGTTATAATTGTTACAAGATTGCCCAGCTGTAGAGAAAAATAGCTTAGCAGGAGAGGGCAACTTGGATCAGAAATGATAGGATAAAGGAAACAGAGCAGTGGGGGATAGAATCTTGGATCAGAAACCTGTCACCAGGGGAGGCAAGGCAGGGTGCTTAACAGTACAGCAAGCTAGTCAGCTCCATCTCTAGGTCAGTTTTGGTTGGGTCTTTCCTCCTGGTGACCTTAATAGGGGAACAGTGGTCTGTGTGGAACATGAATCCCTTGAATGGCCATTGTGCTGATCCCATGCAGTGATGTAGGGCAGCACTCCTAAGCTCAGGTACAGAGGTACACCACACAAGGCAAGGCAGAATGCTTGACAATATGGTGAGCTAAGCAGCACCATCTTTAGCTTAGTTTCAGTTGGGTCTGTCCCTCCCTGTGGCCTTGGGATGGAAACAATAGCCCAGGTGGGCCATGAATCCCTCAAATGGCCACGGTGCTGAGCCTATTTGGTAGACAGAAACAGCACTGACCTCAGCTTGGGCATCCATCAAATCCCAGTTTTAGGTTGAAGACCTTAAGGGGCAGTGGCAGAGACCTAGGGGCCTTGACCATAATTGGCTTCAAATAACCATTAGTGTTTAACACCCCTAGGATATGGGCAGCACTACCCCTCAGCTCAGGGATTCCCAATGGACCTAAGGGAGGGCTGCAGAAGCTCTTCAGCCTTGATGTACATCCAGCCCAAATGATCATCCATGCTTAACACCTTATGTGGGCCATCAGCACCACCTCTGGCCCAGAGGGGGCTTGAAAAATGTCCCTGCCAACCAGTCCCAGCTCTGATGAGAGTTTGCTAACACTATAGTATGCGGCTGTTGGTCATTAGTTGCATGGAGAGAAGGCATCATATTCAGAATGTAAGGGCCTACACTGTTTGCTGTGAGCATATGCCACTTCTATACTGTATGGCAGTGGTTATGCCAGCAGCCAAGGCTACTGGAAAGAAAAGTTTTCTGCAATGTCAAGGCCCTCAGGGGACTGGGGAACTGCTCCCCAGCCAATCATACTGAACATTAGATTAAGAGACCATTTATCACATTGGGCTGTGGCAGAAACCACAGGCAGGTGTTGGGCTCAATCCTGCTGCAACCTGTGACTAGACCATTGCATTTTTAGCAGCTGCCTCTCTTAAGAGTCATAGAAAAATTGTGGAATCTCCATTGATAGAAATCTTCAAGAGCAGATTAGACAGACACTTGGCTAAGATAGTTTAGTCAGGGATGATCTTGCCTTGAGCAAGGGGCTGGACTAGATGACTTTGTGAAGGATTAATTACTCAGGGTATACCTGTACTGCTATTTAGGGTTGGCATTGAGGTTTGCTCTTAACTTAAGCCTCTTTTCCCCATCTACATTACTTTGTCATAGTTGCACATAAAACACAGGAGTGGTAAGTAGTAGTCAGGCTGAAACTGGTTAAGATGAACCTGGTTGAATATAATATCAGATTTAACTGATTTGGGTGAAACTGGTTTATGAAACTTCTGCCCCAGACCCCTTCCTGGCTCAAGTTAAATCACAGTCCCCCAGCATCTCAGCATGCTTTCCAGCCCTGGGCTGGGCTTTGCTGTTTGCTCCAGCAGAGAAGGGTTGAGGTGGTCAAGGGAGGCAGAGACTGCCCCTGCCAGGCAAACTCCAGATGGGGCCTGGGGCCAGAGGGGGGGGGGGTTAAACCCCCCTCCCCCATGAGTACAGAGCTGCCTTGTTGCTAAACTTAGTGAAACTTACTGCTGGCTGTGACTGTGGACTACAAATCCCAGAGGCACCTGGAAGCAGGAAAAGGAAATGATGAGCAACCCTGGAGAGTCCTGCTGCTGGGATTCTGGACTACTAATCCCAAAGACTTCAGGCAGCAGGAGGAGGAAGCAAACGCACAGCCCATGCTGGATACATGCCAGAGAGGCATGCTCTAGCGCTGCCTGGTGTCTAGCCTGAGCCACTGAAGGCATGTGGCTGCGTTTCCCAAATCAAAAGTAAATGCGTGTCCAATTGTTTCTCAGTTTAATCTCTGCAGTTTAGACTAACCTGCAAAGACTGAATCAATTCAGCCTTGGGCTTTTTATCTGTCTGTACTTAGCTATAATGGGCTGTTGTAATAATGATTCTGCATAAGCAAAAGAGACTTCTGTCTCTTTAACAAACTAGGATACAGAGGTCTGGAAGTCCTTTAACCCAAGAGAGTTGTAAACACACTGAAAGGAGTTGACCTTGGGTTCCAAGGCTCAAAAGAACTTGTGGGATGGTTAGACTCCACCCAGAAGTAAAGTGACGGGGTTTTAATCTGAATTGTTGTTGGTTTAGAGCTAAAAGGTGGACTTAGTAGTGGCTCTATCTTCAAGGTCTTCAAAAAATAGTTTTCCATACAGAGACAAGACTCAGGCCAGCCACAGGAACCTCACAGGACCATAAACAAAGGAACATATCTCACTTGGCTTGCCCAGGGGCCCTTTGACTACATATTTGATAATGAATCACCTACTTTTGGAATACTATAATTAATTCAGATGTCCAAACTTCAAGGATATGGAAAAATTGAAGAGGATACACAGGAGAACCTCAAAATTTATTGAAATGTTGGAAAAGAAAGTACTCTATATGGGAAACAAAAATTTCATAAGAAAAGAGAGTTTTTTGGTCTTCTAGATCCAATGCCTGGAAGTGGAAGCTCAGCCAATTCATACCAAAAATGAGGTGCAAATTTTTAATGGGGAAGGTAATTACTTTTGGATCAATTTACCTTGGTCTGATGAATTGTCTATCACAGTAAACACTTAAATAAAGATGTGGATGTTTTCTTAGTTCTGTAATGCTCCAATTCAACCAGCAGCTCTCAAGCATGAAGCAGGAATGATTCAGGGATGCCCTACAATCTGATTTATGCAGGATGTCAGACAGTTGATAACAATGGTTTCTTCTGGTCAGAAGTCATGAACCCATTAATCTTCCTCCTACTTGCTTACAAGGGAAATGATCACCTGATCCCATGATGTTCATTCTATTCAATTCACCTGAAAGTGTTTTAGAACTCAGTTATATATGGTGTTTTCCATACTCCACTTGTCCTACTGCCATTTACAAGGTTTCATAGATTTCATAGACATTAGGGCTGGAAGGGACCTCGGGAGATCATCGAGTCCAGCCCCCTGCCC
>NW_017728917.1:31940208-31947833 GCF_001723895.1 Crocodylus porosus
ACTGTTCCAGACCTTGGGGGCTCGGACAGTAAAGAAATTCTTCCTTATGTCCAGCCTGAAACGGTCTTGCAGGAGTTTGTGACCATTCGACCTTGTCATCCCTTGGGGCGCTCTGTTCAACAAACGTTTCCCCAGAACCTGGTGGTCACCCCTGATAAACCTATAGGTGGCCATCAGATCACCCCTGAGCCTACACTTTTCCAGGCTAAAGAGTCCTATGGCTCTCAGCCTGCCATCAATTCAAAATATTACAATATTTTTGCAAGCTTCTCAGAGTGATCTTCTACTGGAAGTGTTGGATTTTATGTGCAATTTGCTTTAAATAGTGACTCCTAAAAATTACAAGGTATCCATGCTCATTGTTTCTTAGTTTTATAGATATATTCTCATTTTACAAGTTTTTTTTTTTTCCTGCTAGGCTTGCAAGCGCACCTGAGATCAAAGAACTAAACCTATTTTCTTAGACTAAGTATATTCAGTCAAAAAGTCTAAGCCTGGATTGATTGCATCTTTGCAGGTTAGCTAAGCTTCATAGATTGAATCAATAAACAAGTGAGCAGGTGTTCACTTTTGATTCCATAAATGCAGCCACAGGCCTACAGTGGCCCAGGCCAGAAGCCAGGGGATACTAGAGCATGCCTCTCTTTTTGGCTGGAGGCCAAGTCTAGCCTGCCCTCCCTGGGAGGTAGGGTTTGTGGGGCAGATGAAGAGCGTCATGGGTTGTGGTAGGGCTATGAGTTAACTTGAATCTGGTGAAAATGTGGGGCAAAAGTTTAATAAACTGAAGTCAGTTAAGTCTGATACTACATCCATCCTGGTTTATCTTAAACCAGTTTTGGCCATTTTGAAAGTTGCTTACATATACTGAAGTTCTGATGTGTTACAGATTTGAATCAGTTTCTGATCACTTATACCAGTTTGTGTGTAATTTCTGTCCCTAGCCTTATTGTTATGGACTTTTAGCAACAGTTAAGTTTTCTAGATTAAATTATATCCTCAGTACTTTCAATGGGTTTGCACAGATGCAGCTAACTATCAGTTCTGTTGATTTCAAAAAGAATCAGAATCCACCTCTCTCTTTCCATGAGATGTGTTAGCTCTGCATACTAATGGGACTAAAACAGGACTGCTGTTTTCATTTCTGTTGGTTCTGTATTTTTATAATGCTTAAAAATGTTCTACAGCACTATAGCCAGTAAAGGGTCATTTGTCCATTCTAATTCCAATACTCCCTGGACACATTTACACAGGGTAGATGCTGAAGAGTTGACTAATTAGCTCCTCAGAAAAGCATCACCAGTCTACTTGTGCAATGCTATTAGGCCAGAGTAAATTAATTAACTCCACTGTAAATTAGTACTGCAAGATGCAAGTATTTTTCTATGGCAGAGTTATTTACTCCATTGCAATGCACATATACATGCTGATGGGGTGGCTGGGGCACAAGGGTGCTTCAGTGCAGCGGCTACCTGCTGGCTAGCTTTGCACTGTAGCACCCTCATGCCCCAGCTGGCCTGTCCGCAGTATGTTGAGCTGGAGTTGGAGCAATGCAATACCTATCTAGATTTCACCACCATGGCTCAGACTGCTGCCCTTCCAGGCGGACATGTAAACACTGTGCCTGGGGCCAATAAACTCCAGAACAAACTATGCCAGAGTTTATTTGTGTCATATTAATATTCACATATAGTTATACCCCTTAATACCTTTCTGATAGGAGTGACTTTTTCATGCGACCTGCCAGCTGCCTGGAATTAGGACAGTTTGGTATGGAACTTATACAGGAAACCCTCACTATTCACAGGTTCAGCATTTGTGGTTTCAAATATTCACGAATGCCAAACCTTCAACTTAAATACACTTAAAGGAACTCCTTGGGAGCTCTGTGCTTGCCACCACCGGGCTCCTGCCAGACTCACTACCACTGCCAAACTCCCACCGTCACCAGAGCAGCCGTGCCCCAGCCCACACAGCCACCCTGGGAGCACTGTGTTCATGAACACAGACAGCGTTCATGAACGCAGTGCCTTATTCATGGATTTCACCATTTGCGGGGGATACAAGAATGTATCCCCCATGAATGGCAAGGGTCTCCTGTACATCCTATGTCTTCTTGCATACAGTGCACACCTTATTTCTAAAATATAAAAACCAAACAAACCAAGCAAGCAGCAGCAACAACAAGAACAGCAACAAAAAACAGCTGCTGGAAATTAGGGTATTCACTATAAGTGAGGAAATATGTTAGCAACAGATTATGCTGCTTAAGCTTCTGGCATACAAAAGCACAAGTATCTCTGCATCCGATCCACAGGAAGCAGAACAGTGAGCAGGCTTAGCTCCCCAACTGCTGCTACACAATTATATATTGTAAAAAAAGATTTTTTTTTAATTCTGCCTTTCAAAATCAAGGTCCATATCTTATTCTGAGCATGCTATATATGAGAAAATATGGTACTTATTAAAACAGAATGAGTGACAAGAAGCTGGTAGTAGAATGAACAAGCCAGAGGAATTCAAGGAGGATACAAGGGCTGGATTATAAAAGAGGAGATACAATAAGAATGTTTTATTTCAGTAGAATGCAGTATAAACAAATTTACATCGCTAAGGAAGACATAGGACTCTGACTTCTCACTTAAAAATGGTCTACTGAGAAAGAGGGTACCATTTTCATACTTGCCAGATTTTTAAAGGTATGTATGTCCATCTCCTTTAATGGTATGTACCCAACTTGATTTCACTGGAGTTAGGTGCCTAAGTAGCTGGCCCGCAGTGCCTTCTCTGTCTTCTTGGATACTGGTACTGTATGCATTGGCATCTAATTGTAGGAAGTGCTGTGCAAATAAAGATACTATGAACGAAAGGATTTTCCTTCATTATAAAAATTGACCTTTGAGAAGTGGGCTATAGATATAAAAAACTGCTGAGGTAACGGGGGGGGGGGGGGGTGTTGTAACCCTGTTGGTCTAAGGATATCGGCAGACAAGGATCTTTGGGTAAAGCCAATATCTTTTATTAAACCAACTCAAGTACTTGGAAAAAGTCTTTGCCAGCTTTCAGGTACAGATACCCTTCTGTATCTGAACGCTTGCAGAGACGAATTTTTCCAACTATTTGAGCTGGTCTGAGAAGAGATATTGGCTTTACCCAAAGAACCTTGTCTGCCAAGGTAACATGCACTGTTACACTCATGCTATATGTAACAGGGACTCAAGCGGGAGCCCTGTCGCTTGGACTCCCAGGAGGAGTGGCCTCTCAGTGCACCCTGCCCGGTGAAGATTTCACACCTGACAAGGGATCTGATGACTAGCTCGCAAAAACCGGAGATAAAAACTGGCTGCAGGACGTTTACAGGCTGCCTTGGGGCCTAGGAGGCTGAGCGTGGGGGTAATCGAGACCCTGGGAAACGGGAGAAAGTGGAAAAGCATTCTTACCTGAGCCCGGCGACAGCCACGAGCCCAGGAGAGCAGGTCAGGCGGTCCGGGGCTACCCCCAGGGAGCGCGGGAAAGCGCTGCGGAGCTGGGAGAGATGATGTGAGAGATGAGATAAATCCCTGCTCTTATCAGGCAATGTCTGCTGGTCAGAAGCAGAGCAAGCAGAGAGGGAACCGCAGGGGCTGCTCTCCGTGCAAGCCGCGGGTAATGAGCAAAAGATGCAAAGGATTGCGCTCCGCTAATTAAGTAATTGCGTGGGGGAGCTACTCGAGTACAACGTATCTCTAAAGTGGCAAACCAGAATTTCCCTGTGTTTGAGACTCAGGACGTCCTCTCCAATGAAGTAATTGGCGAGGCGTTGTTAATGTATCATGCCTGGGGCGTTTAACGCCCGAGTGGTATTTAACAATCAAAACATCAAAGCTCACTTTTCTCCTCCTCTTTCTTATTCAATCCAAATCGTGGCAGGCGAGTACAAAGGAGAGGAGAGGCTAAGATTACCTTACACGTTCACGCTATACACCAAGTTAAAGAAAAAATCTGGTCGAATTGCAATTCGACACCAGTGCAATTTGTCTTGGCCTAATCCTATGAATTTATTCAGCAATAATGATGTATGGCTAACAGTACAAGAAAATAATTCTGACATTAAAATCAACAGCTGTGTTAGAATTCAACATTTATCATCTGTCTTTGTTATCAGTATTTTCCAGATTAACATCTATTGCTACAGTCACTACAGTGTTTCTGTCCCTGGCATGAGTGTTTCTGTTAGTGGCAGGTAGTGTATCTGACACATTTACTATGATTGGATTTAGAAATATGCACTTGTGATTGTGCATTATACACAGCTGCCAACTGAAAATTTGGATACTTTGGTATCTAGCATGTAAAAGTTTCTGGTTAATAGCAAATTAATGTGAATATATCCCAATAGTTATATAAATATGAACTTAATTAGATTTATGGAAAAACAACTGTAATGTACTGTAATGTAGAGAAGCAGTAAGGTGAACTTATTACTTGTATACTGCAGAGTGTAAATGTATGTTTTGACAATTCTAAAAAATACAGAGTTCTGGAAATTTAGATAGAAGTATATAGTGCTATCCTCATATATATCACTAGAACAATCTTAATATTGAAGTCCCAGCTGACTTTTAACTTAAACTCACAAATTCAGAAAAGATATCCATTAAGACTTTGCCTATAAAGACATAACAAATATGTCTTCAGTTTCTTCAGTCCCTTAGTTTGACCTTTTTTTTGATAAATTGCAAAATCTTTTGCCTTCACATTGGGCTGAAGTCTGCCAAAAAAAAAAAGGGGTTTTTTTTTTTCATGCACACATGCTAAGTTTATAGTAAATCTCAATATCTCTAAAGCAGTTTCTGTACCTGCCCTAATGGAAAATGTATCTCTGATTTTCCCTTAAGGTTTTTTTTTTTTTTTTTTTTTTGCAAACTGCTAAAAAACAAAACAAAACAAAACAGTAAACAGATTTAAATAAGAGATTTTTGTTGTTGATATTTTAAGTACATGAACAAATCATAATCTTAATATGGTTTTAACTGAAAATAAACTATGATTATGTAAACTAGGCATTTTCCCCTTCTTCCTCCAGAAGCATCCTAATGCCTGATAGAAAATAGTCTATTTTGTAGTAAACGCTATGTAAAACTATACAGAGGCAATTCAAAGTAGCTCTGACAGTTTACATCAACTTAAAAGTTGATAAATGATGCCAGATGAGATTCTGCCCAGAAAGCTTTGTAGGCTAAAACAAAACTATATAAAAATTGTTTTCTTCATTTGCCATGGAAGCTGTTGCATAAATTATTACTGCAAGATAGCCCCTGCTACCACAACCACAACATACACACAATTGTGTTAAGCACAAATTTTGATATCTGTGTTCTCATTCATGCTTTGGATATCCTAAGCCAATGATTAGTATCTGATTTTGGAGTCAAATGCAACTAGTATGTACTTAGAATAGCTCAGCAAAAGTTTTAGACAATAGAACATGTTTCACTAAGGGACAGAAGTGTGTCCATAATGCCATGGTTATGCTGCAGTTTTTTCAAATTTAAACTTTGCACCTCTAAGCATTCAGCCATGGGTTTCCCTTAGTAATCATAATGCCTCTGTGTAACAAAGTATTTAAGCATACATTTAAATACTTTGCTAAAATGGGGCTTAATGTGAAGTAACAGCCTTTGTTAGGAGTCTTAAGTCTCAGTGCGGGGAAATGAAGGAGTTCGATTATTTCTCACTTCCCTTCCCGCTGGATAATCTTCATCTGATCCTTCCATTAATTTAAAATATTTGGTGGTTTAAGTATTATTTTGTTATCACTGCATTCAAATGGATTCTATAACTGTAGCCTTTTCAGTCTGTGTTTTCTTTAGCTGATAGTTCGTAACAGCTGTAAAGGAGCTATAATTATGTAAAAAAGAAAAAAAAAATGCAACTATGGATTTCTTTTTTAAATGCATGTAATTTGTTTAGATAGTCCATAATGGTTCCAATGTGTAAAGATGTAATTATGGAGTTTTCTTAAACACTTACTATTTACTCAATAGGCCATGAGAGCTCCCGAAGGAGCCTGTTACTTTTTAGATCACTGGACCTATAGTCTGTATAATAGCTCCTTTGAAGCCAGTGTGTGTAAGAGGGGTGCCATGTAGATGTCCACATGCCCAGAATCCCATTTTGAGAGAGAATGGTAATATTATCTTACGCTTATGATACAGCAAACAGTTTTTCTACTCTATAGGAAGTTTCGATTGTTTTTTTTTTTTAATTTTGTTAAGTAAGTGTTTAGCAATTTTTTTTCAGGATTAAGACTGCTTATCCTATGACTTGACCCAGAGAGTGTGTGTGTGTGTGTGTGTGTGTGTCCCTACACACTCACACCTGCATGTACACACACACACATTCATATGCACTCATATATTATACTCAGTTATTAATCACTGTAGGTGTATCTACACAGGACTGTACAAAGATCTGGCCTGAATTGAATCAGGAGACCCTTTAATTTCTCTGAATCAAATTGGAACCCTCTGAATCAATTTGGAAGTATTCGGAAAGATTCAATGATCCAGACATAGACACAGCTTTAAAACATTTTTTCTACATACCTCTAGGTATCAGGTGGCTCATGAATGCTGAAATGCTGGGGTGGATGGAGCATCCCACAGGAGTGTGGGGTGGTCCCTGGTGTAATTGGCAGCAGTCCTAGAAGCGGACCAGAAGCACTTCCAGTCCACTTCTAGGTCAGCTGGGGAGTGCACGTGGGGCCACTCCCCCCCCACCTCAGCGACTGGTGCTTCCTGGGTCTGGGGGGGCACCCAGGGTCCCCACATGGGTGATCGCTGAGCCAGGGAGGCACAGGGGGCTCCCCAGCATGGTTGGTGGTGGACCCAAAAGTGGACTGGAAGTGCTTTACAGCATTCACAAGCTGCACCTGGTATCTCGAGGTATGTGGAAAAAACACTTAAAGCTGTGTCTATGGCTGAATCACTGATTCTCTGCATCAGCATAAAATCTTCAAATTCAGATTCAGCTTAATTAAATTAGAGACAGTGATCTGAATCAATGAACTGAATCACTGTCCCTGATTTGGGTTGTGTCTGAATTGAATATGGCCTGTTTCATACACCCCTACTACACATGCTATTAAGGTAATGCACTAAACTCTGGAATAGTTCATGCTGGAGTTAACTGCTCATGAGTGCAGTGTCTATGTATGCACCCAGGACCACAGCAATAAGACCCAGGGTGGTGCACCCTCGGGATGGCAGAGGGTATGGAGGGGGTCAGCCTCGTGCTCTGGGTAGTAGTGTTGGGCAGCAAAGGGGCTGGCAGGAACCAGGAGTCTGGCCATTGCCTGGTTGGGCTGAATCAGCACAATTTGCGACCGGCTACTACCATCCACCCAAGTATTTGATTGCAGTTTATTATTCTGCCATAATTAATTAACTCACTCACAGTACTGTCTTATGATGGGGTTAATTAATTTACTGAACCTTAATACCAATGCATGTGTATATTGTGACACTTTTCTATGGAGCTAATTAGTCAACTCAACAGTGAAGTATATGTGTAGATGCATCCTGCATGTAAAATTTTACAATGGAAAATTAAGGTACATTTTAACAGTAGTGACAGAAATTATTTTT
>NW_017728917.1:31947953-31955230 GCF_001723895.1 Crocodylus porosus
TTTCTTGTTTCACCACTTTCCCTTCTTCTACATCCAGTCAATATGTGCCTGAGATATAGTCCATGGAAATCTATGGAAAGACTACCATGACAGACAATACAATCTATCAGCTATGAGCTAGGTTTTAGGCCAGAGGCCAGCAGGTAAAGGCAACTGAATAAGGCACCTTTCCCTTAAGGTGATGGAAGAAACTGATGTGGAGACGCAACAAGCCAAAGAGGCAGGAAATCATGAAAACAATTCACCTTTGAGGCACTTGCTAAAAGAGGAAGAGGACAAGAAACTTGAATTGTATGCATGGGTGACCTGGTGCCTCCTGAGTCTGGGGGGGCATGACCAGTGCGGGGTCCCCCAGTGGCCGGGGGGGGTTCCCCAACAGTATGGCAGAGGTGGAAGTGCCAGTACTTTTGCTGCCAGCACTTTTGCCATCAATGTGCCACTTGTGGAGCCAATATTGGGGTGGGGAGGGGCACTAGCGTTCCCTGTGCCCCCCCTACCAGTTGGAGCGCTCACTGTCAGGGGGTCACCAGCACTCTAAGGGGGGGGGCATGTGCCCCCCGTCCCTCTGCTACACATTGACTATGAGTGTGAGTGTGTGTGTGTGTGTGTGTGTGTGTGTGCATGCACGCGCTTGTGTGTAGTGGCAGTGGGAAGGAAGGGAAAGTCAAAGAGAGGTTAATTGGTAGAGATCTGAATGTTTGGTGACATGGATGAGAAGAAGTCGTGAAGAAATGAAAGCCCTCTTCAATTCCTCAGAGAGAATCCCTGTATATTGGTAAGTGTTCCAAGAGTTGAGCATTAGTATCAGTTTTGTTAAATAATCCAATCCCAGAGTGGAAAAAACAGAATATACAGAAGTGTGAAGACCTATGGTGTATTTATTCATGAATGGTATTTCAGGGACAGACTCAACATTTGTATTTTCATAGTTTCATTTAACCTCCCCCCAAAATGCTGTTACCATATGTTAGAGAAATTATACATGAGGAGTAAAAGTGATAGACACTGTGGACCTGACAAGACTAGCTAGCTAAAAATAAATGTATTGTAACTGATGACTGAGAAGATGGTATTACTAGTTTTGGGGCAGATTTGTTGTTTCTTTTTTAATGTGAACTTGAGGGTACATACAGATGTATGGGTAGGTTAGATCATGTTAAAAATAGCCACCTCATCTAATTTAGTTCACCTAAGTGTGGACCTTATTCTTAGATCCCTAATTAGGTTGATCTAAGTGTGAACTGTACAGGGGTTCAGGATGGTTAGATCTTTCTGGCTGACCTGATTTAAGTTAACTGTACCTCAGAGGTAGTTTAGTTTAGATACTCTGAGAGTATTTCAGAGTATTAGGTATGGTGAGACCAATCTCACTGAATTTCTGTACAGTTCCCAGCACATACCTATGGCTGGGAAAGCCCAGTCACTTGCCCTAGCCCCAAGGCTGTGCTTTTGCTATGCCCCCACCCAGCATAGAGTTATTTTTATCTTCTTCCCACTCCCACACAGAAAACCCCCACATGGACCAGCCAGCCTCCCCCCTGAATCCGCCAACCCCCTGCTCCTGCAAGTCACTCCCAGTCCTGTTGTTACTGGCATTTGCCAGTACCAGGAGCCCAGGAAGTAAATTAGGTGGGGGGAGGGGCAGACAGGATGAGTGGGGGTTGCTTCACCACAGGGGTGTTGATCATCTAGGGGTGGGTGGATTGGGAAGCTAAAAATAGCCCCTGGTCATCAGTTGGGATGATAGAGCCCCTCTTATCCCCCCAAGTCCCTCAGCAGACCCCACTAGCCCCTCAGATCCCACCAAATCAAACTGGGGACAGTGATCTGAATCAACGAATCAAATCGCTGCCCCTGATTCGGGCTGAATCCGAATTGAACAGGGGCCGTTTCAAACACCCCTGATCAACATAACTACATTTCTTATTAGTCGTTCACAGAAGCACTCTTTTAACTGTAACATTGTTACACGGATCAGGTTTTGATCCAGTTACTAGTAGGCAACTGAACACGTCCCTGCCCAAGACACTATTTGTGCAACACCCTTTTCACTCATGAATATGGAGAGTATTCAGTCCTCTTACCCACAAAAATGGTTACTTCAGAACAAAGTTGAAGTAGACTGTAAACTTTGCATTGCTTACGACTTTTGCTGAAACTGTCACATAGCTAAATATAGCCACCTTCCCTGTATGCAACTTTTCATCAGTTTAACTTAAAATACATAATACTACATTTTTTTTAATTTAGCAATTCATATTAATTATGGAGAAGAGGGCATACATAAAGTGGTCAACCTAGTCCCTGCCCACAAGATTAGATTTGAATATTTCTGCCAAAAGGACCAGTTGTCAAATAGTTAATATTAATATTTACATTGTCATTGGTCAGCTTCAGAATTTTTCTCTTACTTAGATGAATGGTGTAAAATATTCCATATCTCTGTCCCTTTTCAGAAAGAACTAATGTGCAGAATTGCAGCCACATTAGTTCTTTGTAGAGAAAGTCTGAAAAAAGATGGTATCCTTCCTTTCCCAGATCCTACTGTGGATGTGTATTTATTCCATTGGCACTATAAGGCCATGTCCAGATGAGTGCAGACATTTGGATCCCCAGAGACAAGTAGCTGTGGTGCATTTTGCATTGCAGGTCCTTGTCCCTGGGTAGCACCTGTGCCATGCACTTTGGTGCGTGGCAGGTTACCCCAGGAATGGTAGGGGAAGCCATACCTGGAGTCCCGGGGACCTCCTGGAGCTGCAGCAGCAGCAGCAGTGATCCAGCTGGGTGAAGCCTGGCTGGCCGCTGCAACACAACTGCAAGCAGCCTGGCTCCACTTTTCAGTGGTGCATGCTGCCTGTGCATGTGCTGCTCTGTTTGTCTTTTTTCCACAGGTTTTTTTGACTCCTGGATATCCAAGGGGTGAAAATAAAACTAGAGCAGCACATGCATGGGCATCATGCCCTTGCAGCACAGAGAACACCTGACTGTGCAGTATGTCATGCTGCAGATGTGTTTGCTGTACCACAAGCTGCACAGCTGTGCTAGTCTAGATACGGACCCTGAGGATCCATGTGTTTCTCTGTTTGTAGGGTTAAGACCTTAAGTCAACATAATGGTGGATCTCCTGAACCCGGATTTTGTGGCATTCCAGCTAGATCCCTTTACACAGAGGAAACTAAATCCAAGGAAGAGGTTAAACTTTTTGTCCCTAGACAAAATATGTCCCTAGAAAATGTATTTAAAGCTTTTTATCCTGACATTTTCTTAATCTGTTGTTTATTTTGTCTTTGATTCTTCACTGAACTACATGGATATAATTATGCCCCTTTCCTGTCCCCCATCTCCTTTAATTCCCTTTTGTATTGCAAACAGCACTAATAAAAGAGATACAGTTGCATTTCAGATATCACTTCTGTCAATCTGTGCTGAAAACAGCAGTTTGGGGACTCTAAAACAAAATCTCCAGTAAAATTTCACGAAAAGTCCTCAAGCAGTGCTGGGTTCTAAAATATTCCTTTTTGTTCTAGAAATATATATAAAATATAAATACACAAAATGTCTTGAAATTCTTAAACTATAAAATTTACTGTCATCGTGGTAAGAGGTATTTTTAGCAAATAGGGGAAAATTCCTTTAGGCTTAACATTTGCAGTAACTCAGCTTGCATGTTATGACATGTTAATCTTACTGTGCAATAAGTATTGGAATAAAATATCCAATGTAATGGAAAAAGTACAGATACGAAGAGAGATTTCCATATATATATAATTTCTTTGACAAGAAGACTGAGCTTTCTGTACAGTCACAAGAAGACACTTGGGGATTCTCACCAAAAGTTATTTTCACCCATCGAAAGCAGGCCTAGAAACTAAGTGTAAAAGGTGCTGCATTGGATAGATGTGACACAGCTAGTAGGCAGGGTTGTTGGAAGGAGATCATCACTAAGCATGTTGATCTGATCAGTTTTACATGTTGGGCTATAGGATTCTGACAGCTAGCAATCTGCCTTGCCCTTGCATTCCACCACCCATGGGTCCACACTGGCCTAGATACCTCCAGAAACCTGGCTGTCTTTCTTCAGTTTCACTCATTAGATTAAAGAGGGTTGAACTGAGGGATGGATGGATGGATGCTATGGTTCATCGGTTACCAGTTACATTGATTCAGTGGCAAGTATGTGGTCTGAATGCTATCTAAGTGGCTGAGCTTCCCAGCATTGTACCTGAAGTTTTAAGTGTAGATTTGGACTCCCAGCCCTTTCCCATTCCCAAAACTGAAGACCTCTTTACTCATAGACTATTAAGTTTATTCTCCTTTTTCTCCTGGGCTGAGAGCTGCTTAGTTTATGGCTGCATGATACTTATGGTATCTTTAAACCCTTCACACAGATCACAGAAGTGCAGTGATTTCCGACCACCCATAGTGGTCTCTTCCCTACCCATGATATCCCACTTTTGTGGAATTGGGCTGGAACACAGAGGCAGATTATGCCAGCTTTCTATCAGTTGATAGCTTCCTCCCTCTGTTGGAATTCTCAGCTCTATTGATCTAGGTTTTTTTCTGGTCTCTTATTACCTACTAAACATGGGGTGAAGAATCTGGGCATCAATGAAGGATGAGGAATTAACTCTACTCCCAGTATTAAGTTGTGATGAACCCCTCTAGCCATCTTTCTGAAAAACTGATTACATGAATCTCCAGGAAGAAGACAACCTTTAAAAGATTCTTGAATTTTTTTGTTGTTTTTTGTTTTAATAGCAGCCCCTCAGTCACATTTGAAAGCATTTTGTTCAAATGGTGGTTTGAGAATTGATGGCTTTTGTGATGAGGTTTGCTGCATCACAAAAGGTGATGATTAAGGCATTGTAAAAAGTGGTATTGCTTTTGCAAAATGAAAATGTCAGAATACAAAATCTGGACTAAAAAGTGTCAGATATGCAGAAATGGCTGTTTTCAAACACAGTCCATCTAAGTGAGCATTGTCAAAACTAGAACTCACAGGCCTTTGTGAGTGCAGATAGAAGTGGCAATTTTCACCTGATCTGGCTACAGCTGTGACCAATTACAAGTGCACAACTGGAGGCAGTTTTTAAAAATGGCCAATTGGGTGAAAATCGGAACCTTCATTGCATGAGCAGTCAGATGAATATATTTCAAAACAGAGTGTCTTCTGTAACTTCTGTCTGTCCTGTCTCCTAGCCTTGAGTTATTTTCAGAATAGGAGAAGGAAAAGGGAATGGAGGGAATTAGGTCTGTTGTTTTTTTCAGCCCTCACTGGAGGGTGGGGCGGGTGTTGGAGTCCCCATGAGAGATGGGATGGCTCCAATACACCCACCCTACCTTTCAGTGCTAGCTGAAGAGCCCCTACAATGAGCTGCCTCTTCTCCCTTCCCCCTGCTCCTATTCTGAAACACGGACAGGCTGTGAGAGAGGAGGGGCTGTTGCTAGGGGAAACTAGCTGCAGCATCCCAACCAGCAGCTAGATTCCCCCCTCCCCTGGTGCCAACAGTGAACTTCTGTTTGGTCCAGGTGATTGCTGTAACTCAGAATGCTTCCTGAAAACTGTTCTCAGTTATAGCAGGGAGCTGTACTTCTGTCTGCACCCTGTGTGTATAGCAATAGATGGGAATAGATTACCAGCTTAATTTAATGGGGGAAATGCTCTGGTCCATTCCTCCTCTAATGGCATAAGGAGTCATAAGGAGACATAAGGAGGACATAAGGAAAGATTCAGAATAAGGCCAAGTGCAATGGAGTGTGGGAAACAAAGCATCTTGTTTCTGCTCTGCCAGGCATGTAGCAAGCACTTAAACTTGGGCTTTCCACATCTCATGGAAGTGCCTTGCCAAAAGGTCTTTTGCTGTTTTGCAGTCGGTCTCTTTGTTCTGTTTTTTTTTTCTTGGGGGAAAAAGTAAGGGTTTACCTTAGTTTCAGCACAGAATAAGTGAAATTTTGATGCATTGAAAAATGTCATGGAAAGAGATCTGTTTTCTTCCCCAATCTAATTGCTGGTTAGTGTCAAATACAGCAACCTCTACATTGTAGATCCAGTTTGAGAATTAGGGAAAACTCCCTGATAGTTGTTCCTTTGTCAAGCACCAAGCAGGAACTGAACCAGCACTTCTATTAATGAAATAGAATGGGGAAACTGCTTGTTAATTACATTTTCTGATTATACAAGACTGGGAGGTGTTGGAAACCCAGCAAAGAAAGAACAGTTATACAAAGAGAAAGTTTAGCAATCTGAAAAAGAAATGAGATTTAGCCATAAAAAGATAGATGAATAATTGTAATAATTAGAAGAAAAGTAAACAGAGTAATAGAACTGAAATTGATATCTAATTGAAGGGGAACCATAAGGAAAGCAGCAAGGCCAAAGCATGCCTAAGAGTAACTGCAGTCAGCAAAAAAAGTGATGGTTTTACAATTCAGTTTGATTGGGGGAGGGGGGGGGGAGAACCAATGAAGTGCCAGGTAGTGTTAAATTGAGCAACTTCTACATTATAGACCAAGTTTGAGAATTAAGGAGTAGTTACAGACTCCCTGGCCATGTCTACACAAGATGCAGACTGTAAAGTAGCCTGAGACTACTGTGCAGTAGCGTCACTATAAAAAGCGATGGTGCCAATCACAATTGTTGTGGGTTCAAGCTTTTATTGACCCACTGCATTGTTGGAATACATTTAAGACAAGCTTTTGAGCACAGTGCATTCTTCATTAGGTCTGAGAGAAGAAACAGACACATTGGCTGCATACAGATGTGGAAAAACTTCCCAGCACTTCGCTTTTAACTTGCTGTGTGCCCATGCCAAGTACAGCATGTGCCCAGAAGAGGCGTTGCATTAGTTTGACCTGTCTTGCCCAATGTCTGTATAGATCAGGCCCTTCAGCAGGGCTTTTTTGGTGCTTTTCTCTAATAGCTGATTGAATCAGGTTTAGTGGGAGCTCAAGACCTTTCAAATGGGAAAGAGTCATTATCACCTGTAGCATGAAAAAAGATTTTCAGGATCGGGTAAATGATAATAAGCCATAAAGTTAATATCAGTGTTCAGTCCTAGGTTCTTGATGTCTTACCAGTTTAAGAAATGATGTTTCGAGGCTCACCTTTTGAAGGTGCTTTGAAAATTTCCCTTGAATATGAGATGGGGCCATGGCGCTCTATATTAAGGAGAAATACACATTCTTGTTAATTAGCAAGGAGTCAGGGGAGGGGCACTCTGAAGTGCTTTGGGTTAGAGTACAAGGCAGTCGAGGGGAAAGGGACTTAACGGTGGGAG
>NW_017728917.1:31972528-32019039 GCF_001723895.1 Crocodylus porosus
CCATGGCAGGGGGTTGGACTAGATGATCTGCTCAGGTCCCTTCCAACCCTAGAAACTATGAAACTATAGTGAGGCCAAAAAGGGAGGGGCTGTTCTATGCAAAAAGTGCTCCTACTGATTTTGTGTGCCTCTGTCCTCTGTATTTTTTCTATGAGAGTTCATTCTGGTACATAGTTTCTGTCTAGTTTCACCCATGGAAATACTGTGAGGGCATTTGGTGCACTAGATGAGATATACTGCATTTTGCAAAAGGCATGTATAAGATCCTTGGATTCTGGTGAATTTGTTGTGGGAAGTATTGATTGTTGTAGCAGTGGAGATATGCTGATGGGTTTTGCATCTATTATTAAGTGAAGACTGAGTTCTATTTATTTGATGCCTGTTGAGCAGTGGGGGTTTGCTTCTGATGGTGAGTCTTAGGTGGTTGTGTGAAAGGGGTGGAGGGACTGAAAATGGTTCTCTGAATGTCTGATTTTTGTTAAGTATAGACAGTAATTGTCTGATTATTCTGATCAGTTCAAATGTAGGGTGGTAGGTGACCACGAGGGGTATGTACTCATAGGTTTTCTTTTTGTATTGCAGCAGGTTACTGCAGGGTATTTGAGAGGGTCTTAAAAATATATCCTACTTTTCTACTGGTGTGTTGTCCTTGTAGAAAGATAGATTTCAGGTTGGCACGGTGAGTGTCACAAGTACTCTCTTTAAAGCAGATTCTGTGGTATCAAAGGGCCTGACTGTAGATTACAGGGTGGGGGGTTTGGTGCAGTTGGGATCATTGCTGGTGTCATCACTATGGTGGTCTGTGGGTTTTTTGTATATGGTGGTTTGTAGGGTGCCATTCCAGATATGGATTGTGTTGTCTAGAAAGTTGTTGTTTGTGTAATAATATTCCAGAGAAAAATTGTTCAAGGGAAGATGGCTGTTGAACCTGTGGTGGAATCAGTAAGTCCAGGTGTTCACTCTTGATGATGAAGATATCTATATAACACAGGTACAGTGCAGGTGCTGTTTTCTAAAAATATCTCTTCCAGGTGGCCCATAAAGAAGTTGACATATCAAGGGGCCAGCTGTACCTATGGTTGGAGGACTTACTGATTGTTGAAAGTAAAATTTGTATGGATGAAGATGATTTGCACAACATGTCGTTGCAAATCTTGTCGGTATTTCAGGCAGGCAGCTGTGTCTTCATAGTGTGGTATGCTAGTGTACATGCTGCAAGTATGGCTTTCTTGGGAAGGTAGTTGAAGTTGTGGATTTTGTTGAGGAAGAAAATTGCAATGCAACCTGTGATTTAATGATAGACTGTAATTTCCTGTCTTCCTTGTGATTTTAAAGTTTCTGTTCCTTTCAGTTGTTAGATTGCTGGCGCTTTCAGATGTTTCAAAGTTTGACAATGAAAACATTTACCTAAAGAGGAAAAAATACACTTTAGTTCTTTCTATGCCATAACTTAACAGAAAAGCTCCATTAAACTGACCTGAGCTCATTCTTTAATAGACTTCAGTTGACCCACCCTATCTGAGTAAATCTGATGCAATAACTTCACTAAAAGCACGTCCACTGTCCGGAAATACAATCTTCTGATTTTAATGAGGTTTCTGCATCAGTCATTAGGTAGTTTCTGTTGAAGAAACGGTTACAGTTTTAATCTTTTAGTTTAAACAAACTGTCAGTAATCAGTGAACAGTTTTGCCCTCTTTCACAGCTCTACATCTGTGTAATTAGAATGGGATGTGAAAGCTAAATTACTGGCTTTTGCACTGCATTAAATCTGGGGTTCAATTTGAACTCCAGAGAAATAGTCCTTCATTTTCCAGTAAGCACTGTCCTTAAGAAGAAAAAAAATATATTTCATGGAATACTCATGCACTTCTTGAGGAATGGCTAATGTTTTATGGTCCAACAGTTGTTAGCCATATTAGAAGAGATACTTAAAATACACCTGGCTCTTATTCTAAAACATTAAATCTCCAATGTAATGTTTTGTAAAATTTACAATTTCTGTCACAGGTTGAAAGATTCTATGGAGGGACACCTGACTCTTCAGGTAGCTACGTCCCAAGAGATTTCTTTCAGAATTAAGTTATTCTAGAACACTAAGTAGATGAATGGCTGATATGTCTTTGGTTATGTCTCTATTGTCACATAGGTGTGAGATTGTTGGCTGCAAAGGACCAACTTACAGGATCAACAAAAAATCCTAGTTTATTGGACAGATGCAAAAGTCAGACCATAAACCTTGGTGCTGATCCTCTCAAACACACACACATTCATGTGCATGGATACACTCACAGTAGCTAACTATGAACACTAAGCACCTGTGTCAAGATTTACCTATCTCCAAGCACTGGAGTCTGCTGTCAATGGCCAGTCAAGGCTTCTTTCAGTGCGATGTTGCTTCAGAAGGAGGTCACCAGCTGGTCCTTCTGGCTGGGCAGGCAGGGTGCTGGTCAGATCAAAGAGGGCACCATTGGGGGTCATACTTCACTGCCTTTTATCCCTCTCTGGCAGACTTTGGTGACTCCCCAGTTCTCAGGCTTACTCAATCCAGGGGTCATTGACCTTAAGGGACAGCCCTCTTGGTAGCTGCTGGATGTTAGCTGTCAGCCCCGGGGGTCATGTCTGCAGGTACGTGCAGTCTTGGGAGTCCGTTGAAGAATTTTGATTGATTCACTACCATGATGAATAGAGCTCTGGAGGTGGTTGATCAGGGGGTATTTCAGCCCCAAGGGTCTGTTTCCAGCGTTGATTAGTTCAAACTGGGGCTTCCAAACCTTTAACAGTGAAGTTTCAGGGAGTTCCTGGCTCTGTATTGATTCTTTCCTCTTTTTAGACTGTAGTTTTGTAGGTGTTAATTGCCGCTTGTTAACCTGTTTATCCAGACTAGCTACTGTGTTACACAATCAACCATGATTCATTTGGGGACCTGCTTCATACAGAGACTCCTGCCCTTGCTAGCATTGTTACATGGTACAACTTACTTTTAAACTTAAAGTACATTTGTAAAAAAATCTACAAGCTCTATTTTCACTACAAGTACATCTTATATAAAAATAATCATAATATAATAAAAGAAAAAGAGAGAGGAAGGGAGAAAAGGTAGAAAAGAGAAAGCATCCCCAAAAGGGGGCAACTACTGCAAAAGGCGCTTTTGCCATTTGGAGGAGCTTCACATTTGAGGGCGGGGCAGGTAAAAAGATTTCTTGCTACAAAATATCTGAGCTAACAAACTAAATTAACTCCAAGTACCAGAAATAGTTTTCTCACAACATTACTGAACTTTACACAGGCTAATTCACTGTTTTTAGGAAGCACCAGTATGCCTTTAAACAGATTCCATATTACTGAATGTTAGAAGATACTGGACTGTTAAATAAACAATAGCAGAGGATGCTTTAAAAAGCCATGTGATTGAGAGCTAGACAACAAACTTGCTAAACATCACATAAAGCATTTGGACAGAGTTTCATAAAATCTCATCTGGTAGTTATTACCAGATGTCTCATTTGTAAGCAGCTTATCACCAGAGTATCAGGACACAGTTTATTTAATTTAGAAATGGAATGCCCCAATATTGAAGGGGAAGGCAGCTCCCTAATTTTCATTTAAAAATGCTTGCTTGGAGCAAATCCAAGTGATGTCCACGAATTCAAGACCACAGCTTAGGAGAAAAGTTGAACAGACAGAGCATTTGGCATTGTACCCTTAAGGAGGTAGTGGCTTATTGGACAACTGTGCATTGGATGAACAGCTTCACCAGTTTAGAATGAGGATAAATACTAACATTTTTGAATTATTTTGAAGCTGTAAAGTCCTGTAAGCACTAAATACTGCATAAATATTATGAAATTTTTAAGACACAATGAGAACATAAACAAAACAAAAAAACTCCACCCCTAAGATCTTATTTAGGATAGGACAGGAGGACAGGTGACACTTTTGTTAACTACATATACAAACCATTGTCCCTATGCAGATAAAGTGATTATAGCAATGCTGGGTGCAGTCTTACTGGCTATATGTTTCATATGCCAGAGAGAGTTGTCCCTCTTTTATGAACCAGTTCCTCCTGTACCCACAGGACTATTTTTGAGCTAGTGGGAAGTGGGGCCTGCCATACAACCCAGGTGCTACAGGGTATGTTTAGGCATTGGTGGTGGGAGTGCGGGGAGAGAGCTGTGCCAGCACAGCCCCACTCATCCCATGGCTTCTTGAACCACCATCACCATGGCTGCTTTGCCCTACTGCTTGGTGCCGCTGCCTCTGTCACTATCCCCACTACCACCATCATTTGTGCCATCTTTGCTGCCATCACTGGCCCTTTGCTGTAGCTGCTGGCCCTCCCAGTACCACCACTGCTGATGCCACAACTGCTGACTCCAGTGCCTCTGATGCTCCGCTACTCCCAGATCTGGATCCAGTCTGCAAGGAGTCTGAACCTAGTCTGGCAGGTGGGATTTTTGACAGCCCCATCTTATATAATCATAGAGAAGTAGAGCTGGAAAGAGACCTCCGGAGGTCATCTAGTCCAACCACCTGCCTAAGGCAGGATCATCCCGATCCAAACCATTCCATACAAATCCTTGTCTAACCTAGTACCAAAACTTCACAATCAACCTTGTCATACAACTGCAAGACATGGCACACTAATGTGCCACAGGTAAAGCAGAGGGACAACAGTGGTCAGTGACCTGCTGCTGCAAGGGCTGTTAAAATATAGCTGGTTCTGTCTGCTTCCTCTCCCGTAGCCAGTGGCAGACTCCTATGGGGGGTGGGATTGGGAAGCTTAAGCTCTGCTGCCTTAAATGACCATTCTGGCTTTCCGTCCTCATCCAGAGCAGGCAAGAGAAACCAATTCTGCTGGCACCAGCAGCTGGGCTTATCCAGGGGGGCAGTTAACTAAGGCAGGGCAGGTGTCTGTAGCCCTGGTAGAGCCTTTGTTCTTCTTGCAGGAGATGGAGGGTGCCCTGCCCCACTTCCTCAGCCACCCCTCCCCCACCTCCCTGGACACCCCCCCCATGCTTCACTTACCCCAGGGTAGTGCAGACGCATGACTGCAGCCTGCTGTTTCTTCCAATACCATCCTGGCCCCCTCCATGGCCCTGCCCCAAGGGAGAGGGACCCCATGAGCTGGCCTATGGCTGCCCCTCCACTCCCACACTGCCCTCTGTGTTCTTCCTGGCTGGGTTGGGAGTAGGGTGGGGGTGGATGGACAGATGTCTCCCATGTCCTGGCCAAGCTCAGCACTAGCCTCTGGGGCAGCTGCAGCTTATGGGGCTTGTGCAGGCTTCCTCCCTCCCACCTTCCCCCCCGGCCTTACCCTGCTCTTTCCCTGGCTAGCAGGCAGGCAGGTGCTCCCCACCCACCTGCCTCGCACAACACATGCAGGCCGTATAATATCTAATGACCTTTTTTAAAGGTATACTGTTGAAAAATGGACATCAAAGTTGTTTTGGGCTGCAGGCATGCAGGCTAGGTACAGACATTCAAAAAGCCCATGGTGGAATTGATTGAATTTACATGGTTTCCTGTAAGTCGTATAATTTAGATTGGTAGTGAACAGAACACACATTAGCATTTTGGTGGTGGGGAGAGGGGAGGACATAGACTTGGTTCTACCATTTTTAAACAGTCTGTGTGTGCCTAATGTCTTTTCTGTTAATGATATAGACCGGTTTCCAATCACATATAGCAGTAAGAGTGTAATGTCTGTCCCTGGTCTTAAGTTAGGGGTTTCAATGAGGGTTAAAAGACTAATGCCCCGTTTCTTTTTAAATGTAGTGGGAATATCCATTAGCATTTCAAAACACATAGTATACCTAACTCTGGAAGGCCTCTTAAAAGTTCCCAATTTTGTATTGCTTTAATAAGTCTGCAAAATATTCCTTCTAAAATTGTGTTGTAAAACACTTATTACATGTATGTGTGTTACATTTTTTCGTATCTTTGAGGTACATAATGTAGCTTTTTGTTTGGTGTGCCTTTGCAGTAAAAATGAGAAAACCAATAACACAGGGGTTGATCAAGTTTGGTTTGGGATGCATCTAATTTTAGGCATTCTAGCACCTAAAATTTTGGTGTCTCAGCTCACGAGAGTTAAATAATCTTTGCAGCTTTAGTCCATAAAATATAGCCAAATGGGATAATGAAGTACCTCCAATTCGACTGATGTGCTGTATAGAGAGAATGGAGAGAGGTAAGCACCTCCAAAGGATGATCCAAAATATTTAGAAGTAGCCAATAGAAAATGCTAAACACAGAGGAATGTCTGAACTCTGATTCCTCTTAGAAGCTTATGTACCTAACTGAAGCTAGACTTTACTGTAATCCAGAATCCTTTCTTTTGCTTTTGAAGGTAGCACCGAACTGCCCGCCTTTTGTCCAATAGTCTGGTGCAGTGGTTCTTAGTTTTTTTTAGAATCAAGGCAACCCTTGTTAGAGCTGTGATGCCTTTTGGAAAGTGCCAGCTCTAAATTTTCATTTGTGTTCTGGAGCATGGAACTATAAAAGAGCAATTCTTCTGCTGCAAAGAACTCAGACCACAGCAGGTCAGAATTTTTTTTAACATTATGGATTCCTCTTATAAATCTCTGGATTTATCTTGTGAATCATATTTGCACACCTAACAGTGCTAACCCTGCATGGCAACCTGCAGCACCCTTGAAAAGATATCAGTGTATCCTGCTTGAGGTTCACTTGTTAGTGGTTAGAGTACTAAGCCTGGAAATAAGAGAGCTGGGTTCTAGGCCTCTGTAGACAGTGATGATTCATACCCACATTTTCCATTTCTTAGAAGACTGCCATAACCATCAGGCTCTAGAATAGTATGGGGTTGTGGGAGGAGCAGCAGGAAGCATCCTCTTCTCCTCGTCTTAAAACGGGGCCATTGTGCAGCTAAAACTACACAATTCCTGGGACTGGAGACAAAGTAAGCAAAAGGGAGGCTGATCCTGAAACCTGGTAACACTTACCTCCAATCCCTGTTTTAAGGGTTGCTTGTGGTTTTTAGCTTGTGGCTGTCTAATACAAAAAGAGTTTGAGGATAGGGAACAGCACCTGGGCCTCCATGCTCTGAGGGGAGTGCCAGAACTACTTGTCTATGGAGGCATTTACCTTGCTTGCTTCCAGGATTCAATGCCCTTTGTATCAGGCAACCATTGGTTAAAAAAACAGAAAGGACTCTGGCAGCAGGGACTGGCATATTCCTGATATCCTCCCCAAGTTCTCTGATACTCAGGCTAGGCTATAATTGTTCTTTGTAGTAGCAATGAATACTAATTCTTTGTAAATACAGATTGTAGAGCAAACCAGCTTTTTGTGATGCCATTTAAGTGTTTGACTTTGTTTCTGTAGTGATCATATAGAAAGGCAATAACTTCACATCACTGCATGCACAGAAATCAATTTCCAATATTAATGTTCTCTCCACTTCAGCTTTCACCTGTTTGTCCATGTCACCTGAAATTAAAAGTTTGCTCATAATATGCATTAGCAATCCATTAGCCTCAAATCATTTGCTTCACCAAAATGGCTTTCCATTAGCACTCTTTGTAGAAACTAAAATGGAAAATGATTCGCTCATGACAGGGAGAGAAGCAGAAATTCAGGGAGATGAGTGCTTTCCTGATCTGTATATCTTTCTGATCAGTCAGCTGGAAAATAGTGCTAAAATAAGCATGGTCACTGAAAAAACAGGATGGCAAAATGACTTATGCCATAGGGCTATACATTTTTTTTCATTTAATTTCAAAATGAGTTCTCACCGAATCATAGAAATTAGAGAAGGGGAACAATGTTATTTGGTCACTAAGTCCATCTCTCTGATTGTAGGATTGATTGTACATTCACCTGCAATTTAACAAGTGGCACATTTGTAAAGAAACAATCTTCAATCTTTTCCTTTTAGAATACAGATTCTCCAACATTTTCATTGGGGACATGATTTTTTTTTTTTTACCATATTCCTGTTTTAATGGGGTGGTCTCTCTTACATTTATTTGTTTTCTTTCTCTCTCTCTCTTTCTCTTTCTTTCTCTCTCTCTTAAAAAACTGTGGTGATACTCCAGTAGAGTAACCTAAAGAGAGAGACAGAATGGGCTCTCAAGCTTATCATTTGTGATTGTGCACATGATTCACTTCCCATCCCATTCAACCCTTTGACAACTGGAACAACAACTTGCATGGAACAGTAATACCAGTCAAGTTGTGCAATGTTTGTTATCTTTGACTTGCTTTAGCAACTGAAAATAAAGAAACAAACCAGCACCATTGACTTGCTGGCATGCTACAGACCACCATCAAATGGTCCACAAATAGAGAATTTTGCTTTAGGGTTTTTTTAATGAAGCTATACATTTCTAATATCTAAAATATTCTTTTACTTTGCTAAGTATAATCAAGTTATTCCTAATTAAACATCCGTGGAGTACTGTACATACTATTTTCTCTCACAGGGAACAAATGTTGCCCTCAAACATGCTCACACTACTGAAGTGGTATAGAGAAGAATTTTTCTCTTTTAGGTTTCCATATTTCAGTTACTCATGTGTAGGTTTCACATTATTTGTAGTTGGTGTATATTCAGATTCTTCCAATTGTTCTTCCAGTTGTCATGCAGGCATTTTTTGATTCATTTCTTTTGTGCTGTCATTCATTTGTTGGTATTTTTGTGTGTATTCCAAATATATATTAGGACTGAACACAGTAGTCTGGATCAGTGGTTTTCAACCTGTGGTCCACAAACCCTTGGGGGTGCACAGACTATGTCTAACAGGGTTGTGAAAGATGACTACAATCAATCAAAAGTATGTGAATACCCACACTTACAATTCAAAGTGCACACCTCTATTCAAAATTTCCCAAGGGGTCTGCACTTCCATTCAAAATTTTTTAGAGTCTGAAAATGAAAAAAGGTTGAAAAACACTGGTTGAAAATCCCTAGAGAGAAACATCTCTGGAACACAAGGGATGAAGCCAGACAAGTGCACATGTGCGGTTTGCTGCACCTCAAACCTGTTTGTGGCACTGTAAGCCATTGTTGGCAAACATGCAACTGTGTGTCATACTGCAAATTTGCAGCATGGTGCCAAAATTTGATACAGGGATGTCCTGGTATCAAACAAACAAACAAACAAAAACAGCCACAAAAAGCTGTGCAGTGCACGCGGCAGCAGTGTGTGCTATCAGAAACAGAACTTGGTCATCCAGAGCCACGCTCTGGCTGTCCGTCAGGCTCTGTGTGGCTGGATCAGTGTCGCTTCTGTCCTGGGAGGCGCCCAACATGTTCTTTTAAATTATGATTCCCCCTATTGGTTCCAACACTCTTCCATCCTTGTGTTAAGTCCAATCTAATTTGATTTTCACTATTAGATGCTTCACTTCTATATAGCATCTGGTGAATTAGGTTGTTGCCTACTTGCAGGATCATGCCTTTGAACCAGTTAGTCTCTGGGGAGCCACCCTGTCTTCTGCTAGCCTTCTGCCTGATTGATTATTGTCCCTATTTTCTCTCTCAGAGGCAGGGTAAATGTAACTAAGACTCAGGATATCTGAGTTGCATCAGTTCTGGCTGGTGGATGATCTTGGCTTGTCACTTTACCTATCTTTATCTCAGTTCCTCTATCTTTAATATGTGAATTATGATCATTTCCCTTATATGAAAAGTGCTTTCTGTTGATAAAAAATACATGTAGGAGTGTGATCTTACAAATATTACTAATTTCAAAATACCTTTCCGTGAAGATTCATCTTGTTGTTCTCCTGAAATTGAAAATAACATTTCTAATTCTGTGATTTTTACAAATGTTAAAAATAAACCAGAGGATCTAAGATACCTGCTATACAGTTTTGTCCCTCTATTGACTTGTAACTTGGTCATCTCTTGGCGCTTGTCTTGGCAGTCCAGGTGCTACAGAGTAACTCGGGGTCCTGTGCCAAAAGAGGTGTTGTTTATCTTTCAATCTTAGCAGAAACCAGGCATGTTGTAGCTGATATTATTAATATTACAGAGTATATTTGACCTCTTTATCAAGTGGCATGTAACTGATAGTTTTCCTTAAAAAATGGAAGAAAAAACTCCCTTTAATTCTGGGGCATATGCTTGCATTTCTCTGTTAGCGCTTGCTGATAGAAGTGTGCGGATTCACAACTGGTAAAGAGTTTTGGATTGCTGGCTATATGAAGTCTTTCTGGGTTTTAGAGAGGTTTTTTCTTTTTTTATTTACCTTAAATGGCCTTGCTTCAAGTAAATTCTTCTAGTCTTTTATCTTGCCTTTTTTCTTATGTGGCAAAGGAGGAATGGGGTAAGCATGTCATGTTATCCAGTCAATGTAAAATAGAAGAGCTTGCACTGCCAGAAACAAAGGCAGCTTTCTCTAGGAAAAATTACTGGAGCAATGAAACATGAAAGTGACACACAGTGGGAGATCATTAAAATATATCCCATTACTTCAGTAATATCATGTATTGTAATGCAGATTATATTGATTAGCTGCAAATTTCAGTGTGAAACTGCAGTTTCCTCCAAGCAAGAACAGGTACCAAATCTCTTTGAGCTACAATGTCAAGCAGCAGGGTAGTTGGTATGATATTTCTCTTACCAAAAAAACTCGAGATCAGAAGGTCATTAGCAGGAGGTTTCTAGGCTTTAAAACATTATTAAATAACTGCGTTCATACTATTTGTAGCACCTTCAGCAGACAGTTTTGAAAAAAAGGGGGGAAAAAAAAGCTTAAATTAGCATATCACCAAGGTTACTCTGGGACTGGACGGTCCTCTTGCTGCACCAGAATACTAGCAGTACAAAGCAAACGTGACTTACTGCAGTCCTGTAATGCACCTCTAATTACCAGACTAGTGGTAAAGGGTGAGTTCAAGTAGGCAAACTTCCTTTTGCAGCTTGACAAGAATTCCTACAGGAAGAAAATACTGAAAGGGGTAAAGAAGGAGCTGATATCTGTGTTTTCTCTTGGTCCAATACTAAACTTGGGAGAGTGGGCTGGGGCGGTCAGGAAAGTGAAGGTCAAAGGTCCATTGTACCAACCATTCAGCTAATTTGTTCAAGGCATGTGGTTTGCAATAATCAGTATCAAACAAAGGAGTTATATGTCTAGCATTATGGCCTGCTGCCTGTGGCTCAACAACCCAAATGACTAAGTTCCCATTTACTGCTTGATTGACTGAGGATGGCTCTCAGTATAAATCTGGAGCAAGGCTCAAACTCCTGCTTGTAGATCTGTAGCAAGATATCTTGATCTCTCCACCGCTATGCCACTAACCATTTGGAAAACACTGCAATTAAAAAGAAAATGTAGTCAGAGTTTGGTTTATGTCAGTTCTTGATGCTGCTTATTTTGGTAGATAATTCTTTGCCTACAATTACATAAGAACATAAAAACATAAGAATTGCCATTTACTGAGTCAGACCATAGGTCCATCTTACTCAGTGTACTGTGTCACACTGTGGCAGAGATCAGATGTTGAAAGGGAGACTGAACTGAGTCGGACCAGGGTTTTTTCCCCCACTGTTCCTCCAACTTGCAGCCTCCAGCATTGAAGGTCCAGGAAGTTCTGATTAAGAGGCTGTATCCCTAACTTCCAGTAGGGAGTTAGCTCAATAGCTACTGCTGCACTTTTCTTTCAAGAATCTGTCTAATCCATTTTTGAGTCTGGTTAAACTGTCACTCAACATCTGGTGGCAATGACTTTCACATTTTAATTACATGCCATGTGAAAAAATAACTTCCTTTTGTTAGTTTTAAACTTACTACTACTAGCTTCATTTTGTGACCCCGAGTTCTTGTGTTGTGAGAGATATTAAATAATAAATCCCTATTTAGTTTCTCTTTGCCATTTAGTATTTTATAAATCCTTAACATGTCTCTCCACAAGTGTCTCCTTTTTTCTTAACAGCATAAGCCTAGCATTTTTAGTCTCTCCTCATATGGAAGCCCCTCCATACTAGTAATCATCTTTGTTACCCATCATTGCTCTTTTTCTTTAGAATGTTAAATAGAAAGCTGAGAGAGATGGGGAGGGACCTTTGCAAAATTGTTTTTCACTCATCAGAAGTTCCTCTAATGTGATGGTTTTAATTCTAAATAGGATGCAATTTATCAGACAATGCAACAGGTACTGATAATGCCTTATGAAGGGGAAGTCTATATTAAAGAACATGAACAGATCCAGTATTTTAAAAAAGGGAGTTTGGGAGCAGTGACTACCTCTGGAAGAGGGGGCTGTACTCCTTCCTCTGCTCCCAGCCTTTCCCCTCATCCCCCTCCTTTCTTGTCTGTGCCTCCTCTCTCATTCCCTTGGCCCCCTAACATTTCCTCTTACTCCTCTGGGCTCAGGAATGGGTCAGGGAGATCAGCCTGCTGCTGTTGGAATTACTGTCCCAGGCACTCCTGTTTTGTTCTAGCTGGGGCTCTAGGGAATGGTTACATAGAGGCACTCTTTTTGCCCTGCCCTTGGGCTGCCAGGTAGGCTTACCATACATCCAGGTTTTCCTAGACATATCCTCTTTTTAGATCCTCCAATCTCGGTCTGGGCATTTTTTTTTATAAATATGATGAAATGTCTGGGTTTTTTCTCTGCTCAGCTTCAGAATTTTTCCTGGCACTTCCCAGATTGCCCTAGCAAGGAGCTGCTTGGGGCTGGGGCTGGGGCTGGGGCAGAGCAACTGAAGGCAGGTACACACACATGTGGTCAGCATGTAGCTGGGCAGGGGAGTGGGAGCAGCCTGGCAGCTGGATACAGATAAGTCTATGGGGGTCAGGGGTGTGTGTGTGTGTGGTGGGGGAGGTATGGGACTGGAGCAGGGTGGGGGAGTCACCTGCCCTTCCAGTGGGAGAAGGGGGTGGAGGAAGGGTGCAGGGAGGCCCTTCAGGGGCAGCAAGGAACTATGTGGCTGGCCCAGCGGCACTGGGGCCAGTTCCTGTGTTGGCAGGGGCAGGGTTGTGGGGAGCAGGGGGCTGCAGGTCAGGAGTGAAGGGCACTGGCAGGGCTAGGGGGCTGGAGCTTCAGAGTGAGGGGCACTGGGTGGGCAGGGAAGGGCTATGGCTTGGGAGTTTGGAGCACCAGGGGGGTAGGGGAATGTGGGTCAGGGTGTGGGGAGTTGCAGGTTGGGAGTGAGGGACACTGCCAGGGACAGGGTTGCTGCAGGTTGGGTGTGAGGGGCATCAGCATGGCCCATGGACTGTGCCTTGGGAATGAGGGGCATTGGCAGGGTCAGTGGTCTGTGGGTTGGGAGGAAGGAGGCAGCAGCAGGGCTAGTGTGGGCCAGAATGTGGCTTGGGAGCGAGGGGCAACAGAATGGGAAGGGGCAGGGCACTGCCATATCATTGCCTCCCTCTCCCCACAGTCATATACCTGCTCTTCCCCCATCCAAGAGATGTCTTTTTTTTGGAACTGGAAATATGGTAACCCTACTGTCAGGGAACACAGGAATGGGGACCAGGCAGGGTGGAGAAACCCATCTGATGCTGCCCCCAGTGTCCCAACTGAATCCAGCTCTGTTCAGACCAGCCAGAGTCCAACAAGAATGTTGCAGGGCAACACTGCAATACTGGGAAAGATATTACTCTATTCTCTATTGCTTGCTTTTCCCTGTTACAACCCTGACCCTTCTTGGCTTCAATGTGTGAGACTTCTTGCAGATGGGATGATTTTTTACTTTTGTTTACTTAGCATTGTATGTTACACTGTCACACTGCAACATAATCTGGTCCCAAAAGTCTGTTTCTGTTATGCCCTATTGAAGAGATTAATGATTGTACAGTTTTTGGAGATGCCTTCAGGCTTGGGAATAAGCAGAATTTTAGATGCCACTTTTGAGCAGCCTCATTTTTATGTAATACATCTGCAGTAAAAGTGTTAAAGAATATAACAATGGGTATATTCAGAAGGGATATATCTGGTTCATATGCACTCTTCTGTGGCATTCAGAAAACAGCTGTTAGACTAAATAAAAATGCATGATAAAACCAATTCGTCTTTTTAATTGATTTTAATCTAACTGCATCTGGCCATAAAAGACTCTCTAATGATGATATGGTGAACAGTGTGAATGCAATTAGTTAGCAATTCAGCATGCCTTACAGAAAATACTCCTTAGACCTCCTGCAAATAACTTTCTGGTATCTTAACCAGTAAGTTTGTTATGAAATGCATCACACCAACAGGTTAACAACTCTCTGTAGACCTGCATTTTGTGAACTTTCCATTTTTAAAATTAATATAAGAAACCCAGATGCCGAGATAAAGAAATGATAAATTTCTTTATTTCAGCAGATGTACATAGATAAATGTTTTTGATTAACATAAGGCCAATGTGGCTCATTATAGAAGCCTCTAAAAAAAAAAGGTGTGTGTGTGTGGGGGGGGGAAAACGACCAGTGCTGTATTTATATTAGTTGAGTCTATTAAAAAACAATATAATGTGTTTTGAATACCTAGGAATATTGACCTCATAGCTTCCATTTATCCTAGCAAAAGTGCTTTATTTGAGAATGATAACACACAATGATGTCCTCACATCAGTGCTAAAAGGTGGCATGATTTAGTAATATATTTTCTGTTTATTTTTAAAATATATTGATTAAAAGCGAGGAAGCTCAAGGTGACACTCTACCTTAACATCTTAGTATTGCACCATACAGAAGCATAAACCTCCACGGTACTTAAGTGAAGCTGAACCAACTGTGGTAAGAGTTGAAGCTGTCACTGAATTTTCTTGCTTCTGATGCTGGGAGTAGGATCAAACTGATTCTTCATGGAATTCCTCTTTTAGTATTAGCTTTATCACTGACCTGCTTCTAAACTCTCCCCGTATTTGATTAGTTCCCCTCAATTTTTAAAAAATATTTTGCATTAAAATTAGCATTATCATTCCCTGCTTGTGCTAGCTAACAGTATGGTGACAAACAGTGGTGCTCAACCTAGCCATCCCCATGGAACAGATGAGTGGTGGGCTTGATCCATGGGTTGGATCCTATGTGTAGGATTACTCTGGCTAGGGACAGACATTATGCATAAAACAGTTTAAGTGATTTAAACCTGTAACAACATTCAGTGCACATAAACCAGTTTGAAAATGGCTGAACTGGTTTGAGATAAACCTGGTTGAATGTAGTATCAGACTTAACTGATTTGGCTCAGACATTGCATAGAATCATAGAAGTAGGGTCAGAAGGGACATTGTAGATCTTGGCAGTGGCTGGCAGGCATGCTCTAGTGCCCCCCAGCTTCTGGATTGAGCTACTGAAGGCATATGGATGCATTTCCTGATTTTTAACAGAGAATGTCTGCCCAGTTATTAATCAGTTTATGCTGTGCAGTTTAGACGAAACTGCAAAGAGTGAATCAATTAAGGATTGGACTTTTTGAGTGTCTGTCCTTAGCCTCTGAGGGTAGATCCTTAGAAGCTAGCCGGGGGAGGGGAGGAGTGGAGGGAGGGGAAAAGGACTTGGTATTGCAGGTCTGCTACAAACCTCCTAATCAGGATGATGAGCTAGGCTAGGTATTCTCCAGGAAGCTCTCGGAGATCATTAAGGCGAGGGAGGCGGTGGTCATGGGGGATCTAAATTACCCAGACATCTGGGTAATGGATATTCTTATACTGTGTGCAGGACCTCCACCTAACCCAGCTGGTGTCCAGTCCCACAGACCTGCCCTTAGCAACAGGGGATGATCTTGTGGGGAACCTGCGAGTATACAGTAACTTGGGAGATAGTGATCATCACTTGGTAGATTTCACCATCCAGTGAAGGTAGGAAAAATATCCAGTGAGGCTAAAGTGTTATACTTCAGAAGGGTCAACTTTAGTAAACTTAGAAGGCTAGTTAGTGAGGTGGCGGAACTCAAGAGCATCGTGTAAATGGCGGTCCAGGAGCGTTGGCAGTTTCTCAAGGGAGTGATCCTTGGGACACAAAAGGAGTCTATCCCCTTATACAGGAAAGGGTGTAAGGGGACAAAAAAAGCCCCCTTGGCTGAACAGGGAACTCGAGGAAAGACTAGGGGCAAAGAAAGAGATTTATAGGTAGTGGAAGTGGGGGGCAGCCACCAAGGAGGAATACACCTCCCTGGGATGCTATTGCAGGGAATCAGGCAGGCCAAGTCAGGACTGGAGCTTAGGTTGGCTACAACAATCAAGGACAATAAAAAGTCCTTCTATAGATGCATAGCGAGCAAAAAAAAGGCACAGAATAACATAGGGCCCCTGCAGGACAAATCAGGACAGTTGGTGGCTGACACAAGGAAAAAGGTGGAGCTCTTCAATGAGTTCTTTGCTTCAGTATTCCTAAGTACTGACCAACACAATTCCCCCATCTTGAACACAGATAGATTGAGCACTCATGGTGCTTTAGCCAGGTCCCTGAGGATTGGAAAAGGGCCAATGTGGTGCCCATTTTTTTAGAGGGGGAGAAGGGATGAGCTGGGTAACTTTAGGTTACCGCCCGACACCTCCATTTCCATTTTCATGGACTGGCTTTCTTACCTGCATTGCATGCCAGACCAGTCTCTGGCTTCTTTACTATTCCTTCCATCCAGGACCAATTGCAGGTACTTCCTCAGCCTGACAAAGGGTTTTTCAACCCTAAAGCTTCCTAAGATGTATTTTAAGTACTCCTTTTTTCATAATAAACATATAGACATAAAAACACCAGAGAAGCCATCACACACCATGAGTAACATCATATGTCCAACGCAATGCAACATCTTTACTTTTTGCTGTCAATTCCTTTATAAAAAGAAAGGCTCTGTGACAGTTCTGTTCAGGTACCTTTGCTGCTGCTGCTGCTGCTACTGGTGTTGATCCAGCTAAGTTATTTTACCTGTTGTCATGTAAAGTGGTCGACTGGCCCTGAGGCTGTAGGGGAGGAGGAGGTCTCACTGGGGCACACTGCCATGTTGTGCAGAGGCATCAGTGTCAGGAAGGGCGCACCTTAACACACACAGTGTCACTCACCCACGTGACGAGTTTTACTTGTTAGCAGCCAGAGGTGCAGGGCCCCAGAAGCAAGGCAGCTCCTGCACCTATCTCCTTGACAGGTGGCAGGCTTTGTGGCCTCACCAGGGGCGACCACCCCTGCAGTTTTTAGCCCGCTGTGCCTTAACACATACAGGGTCATCTATTTCATGAGTTTTGCCTGTCAGCAGCTTGAGGTGCAGTTCTCCCCAACCCCCTGCACCTATCTTCTTGAAACTTGGCAGGCTTCGTGGCCTCAGGAGGGGCCACCACTCCTGCAGTTTTCACCCCTCTGTGGTGTAACATACATGTGACATGAGTTTGGGTTTTAAGAATTTGGGGTGCAGTTCCCCCCGAGCCTCTCAACCTATCTTCTTGAAAACTGGCAGGCTTCATGCTCTCAGCAGAGGATACGATCCCGGCAAGTTTCACCGCAATCAGATAAAAAACAACGAAGTTATAGATATTTCATTGATCCCCCATTATACTCTATGGCCGGATCGCTGAGGCGGCTCTGAAGCTTCGGAGCTGCTTTGGCCAGATCAAAGTGGAAAACCGAACCGGAGCGCCGAGTCAGATTGCTGACGTCCAAAGCGGCCGGATCCAAATCTGGATTGAATACCTGCCTACTCACACAGGCCTACTAATTAGACTCTGGTCCATTTTCCAGCTACTACTCAAAACAGAAAAGAGTTCCTGTCAAAATAGTGTCAGGTTCAGTCCACTGCTGCTACTGAGGAAATGCATGAGCAACAGGAGCAGGGGTCAGGGAGGAAGGAGGCACAGAAAGCTTAAACAGCTCAGGTTTTGTGCTTTAAGAAGCAGCCAAGAGAAGCTGGGTGAAAGTTGTTCAGCTGGAAAGCTTCTTTTTCAGAGCACCCAGGAGGCTATTGGAAGAGGCATCAAGGAGCTGACATCTTCAAGCCTCTACTACCACTTGAAGGCAGGTGAAAATGGATACCTGTTGGCTATTCTCCCTTGTAGCAGTCAGTATTATCAACAGGGATTTGGGTTTTCCCATTTAAAAGGAGAAAAATGTGGATTTTCTCCTTTAAAGCAGGAAACTGCAGGTTTCCTCTTGCAGGCTGGCAGAGTTCCAGCCTTGGATTTTTTTAGCAGAGAAAACCAGGAACCCTTATTATTAAACACTTACTAGGCAGAAGCAGCTAAATGAAAAAGGAAAAGACTCCTGCATTGCAGGGGGAGAATTCTGTCCCTGAGGGAAAGTTACATTGAGGAGTTAAACTGGTCCTCTCACTTCATCATTTTCCCTGGTCACTACTGATGCACCCACCCTCACACTACTTTTGTTTCAACTTCTCATTCGGTAGTATCTATGAAGTATTCCAAAGCCCCATTGTGAGAACTTTCTTCAGTATCATCCAGAAGACTGTAGACCAGCAAGTCCTCAAACAAAGCATAATTTATCTGCATTTTCAGTCTTTATAACCAGGAAAGACTTCTCAGATGCTAATACTGGCTGGCTGAGGGAGGCAGGCCTTTTCCTCCCACTGAAGAAAAAGGGGAGGAAAAATTATTGTCAGTATACCATTATGTATACACTGTAAATCAAAATAAATATTGCTAACAACCTGTGGCAATGAGCACCATAAATATATCTATGAATCAAGCTACAGAAGAAAAGAAGGATGACTAGAACTTTTTCCTAGTATCGTTTTTTTTTTCTATGAACTGATTACAATCTAACTAGCAGAGTAACTACAAACAGGATGTGCTCTTTGCTAGAGGTTAAAAACCCCTTGTTAATTTTATATTAAGGTATTAAGCTATTTTTGCTTTCTGTAACCTAAATACTAGTCTGCAAAAGCTTGGATACTGGGCTTAGGGATCAGATCCTAATGGCACCATTACTACTTGCCAGTGCAGGGGGAGCTTCAGATCCTACACTCCCCTTCCCCAGAACTGGCAAGTTGAAAGCTGGGTGCCAGGACTCTGGAATCAGCTGGTTGTTGGTCCCAGTTCCAGCACCAAATCAGAGTCTTGAACCAGCTCTGCTGCCAGCCCAGGCCCTGGACCACACAGGAGCCTGGAACCAGCTTCAGTTCGTCGTTACCCTGCCACATGGTCAATTTAAAGTATGGTGGAAATCGGCCACAAAGGTATTACACAACTTGTGGAATATTTTTGTGGTTGATTTCCCTTTCTGTCACACCATTATTTGTCCGAATGCGTGTTAGGGTTACTATTTACAGTGTGATTAACAGGTTAATAATGCCATAAGCATAATGCCTGCCAGGGTCCAAAATATCTGTTCTTTTTTTTGGTTGCAATTCCCCAAAAATTCAGGAAGTTAAGTGGGGATGAAAGAAATGTTATCTATACACAAAGTAGCTCAGTTAATAATATGAAGCCACAAAAGATTTGTGTTGTCTTGGTTTTTTTTTAACATTGCATTAGCACTGCTTGTATCTAGATTAGCCAGTAAGGACAATAAGGACATTTAGGGATGATTGAGAAGTTGTAAATTAGAAATCCATTGCAGGACTATATATAGCTTGCCTATAGACCCTAACATTCTCAGTTGGATTGTAAAACTATGTTTGGAGAAAGAGCTTTCTCAAAAAAGAGTTAAGTTTTAATATTACCTGTGCATGTGGTTCATTGGTGGTGGCTTGCAAAAAAGCCAGGCTTCTGGGGGGTGACAGAGGATGCAGCCTTTGTGTGTGCAGGCCAGGCAGCCCCTCTCATCTACCTTTGGAGACCCAAACCCCACAGTGTCCCTGTGCATATGGCTGGTTGGTGGTGGCTTGCACAAAAGCAAGCCAGGCTTGTGGGGAGGGACAGAAGAGACATCCTTTGTACGTGTAACAGGGACTCAGGCAGGAGTCCTGTTACTGAGGCTAACTCTGGGAGGAGTGACCTCTGAATGCCCATCAAGTGGAAAGGTTTTCACACCTGGGGGAAGATTGGAGAATTAGCCCATGAAAACCAGAGATAAAACCAGCAGCGGGACATTTATGATCTCCTTTGGGCACAAGAGGATGAACATGGGGGTAATTGAGACCCCAGGAAGAAATAGAGTGATAAGGATTCTTAACTGTGATCCTGGGAGAAAGCTGTAAGCTCAGGACTCCAGAGAACAGGTCAGATGCCAGGTAACAAAGAGCTTAGATGTGAAGGAGGAAGTCGATGTCATCTTCTTGGACTTCCAGAAGGCCTTCAACACAGTGTCCCACCCAATTCTGGTGGGCAAGCTGAGGGACTGCTGCATTGATGAATGCACGGTCACATGGGTGGCAAACTGGCTCCAGGGGCAAACCCAGGGGGTGGTGGTGGATGGGTCAATGTCGACCTGGGAGGATGTGGGCAGCGGAGTCCCCTAGGGCTCGGTCCTGGGGCCAGTGCTGTTCAACATCTTCCTTAGCAACCTGGACGAGGGTGTGGAGAGCACCCTGTTCAAGTTCACTGATGACACCAAGCTGTGGGGTAAAGTGAATACACCGGCAGACAGGGACCGCATCCAGGCAGACCTGGATAGGTTAGAGAAATGGGCGGATCTGAACAGGATGCGGTTCAACAAGGACAAGTGCAGGGTGTAGCACTTGGGGAGAGGGAACCAGTATTATGGTTATAGGTTAGAGGCTGCCCCTCTCGGCAGCACAGAGGCAGAGAGGGATCTTGGAGTCAGGATTGACTCCAGGATGAATATGAGTCACCAATGCGATGAAGCAATAGGCAAAGCCAACCGCACCCTGTCATGCATCAACAGGGGCATCACTACCAGGTCCAGACAGTTCTTGCTCCCCCTCTATGCGGCGCTGGTCAGGCCGCAGCTTGAGTACTGTGTCCAGTTCTGGGCACTGCACTTCAAGAAGGACGTGGAGAACCTGGAGAGAGTCCAGAGGAGGCCATTCGTATGGTTGGGGGCCTCTGTGGCCAGCCCTATGAGGAGAGGCTGAGGGACCTGAATCTCTTCAGTCTCTGCAAGAGGAGACTGAGGGGGGATCTTGTGGCTGCCTACAACTTTATCAGGGGCCACCAGCAGGGACTCGGGGGAAGTCTGTTCACCAGGGCCCCCCTTGGAGTCACTAGGAACAATGGCCACAAGCTGAGGGAGGATAGGTTTAGGTTAGATATTAGGAAGAGCTACTTCACGGTAAGGGTGGCCAGAGCCTGGAATAGGCTTCCCAGAGAGGTGCTGCTCTCACCTTCCCTGGAAATCTTCAAGAGGAGACTGGATAGGCACCTGGTTGGGGTCTTATGACCCCAGTGCTCCTTCCTGCCTATGGCAGGGGGTTGGACTAGATGATCTATCTAGGTCCCTTCTGACTCATTGATTCTATGAAAAAACTTTCCAAAAACATTTATAAAACAATCCATAACAATTCACAATGCACCTCCAAAAGCCAGATGTGGCCCTACACACACAGTACTTGTGCAGAGAATGGGAGGGTTCCAATGGGAAATTGGTTTTGGGGAGTGGGGCATTATGTACCATCACCCACATCTGAATCACCCCCACCCCATTCTACCTCTTGGTGGGCTAGGTGGGGGGCAGGGGGAAGCAAGCCAACAGCAACCCACATTTTGAAAAAATCATTCCAAAAACATTTATAAAACAATTCACAACACACCTCCAAAAGCCGTATGTGGCATTATACAAACAGATTGATGGTGCACCTGACCAGGGAACTGGAGGCTTTCCCATTGGAAACTTTAAGATCAATGAGCTTGGGAATGCTGGGAAATGTAGTTCAAAAAAACAAAAAAAAGGAAGACAGAAGACCACCCACCTATAGGCAGAAGACCACCAACATATATATAGGAAGGAATCACCTATCAACTGGGTGGCAGCAAACACCCACCCACCTATCCAATACTCTTATGATATAGGTAGTTTCATTATATTAATGAAAAATACCATGGTGGAATGGAAAGGGAAAGGAACAAACGGGAGGGAAGGATTCAACCATGTGACTTGTCTTTTGGGCCTGGGATGGGGTCCTTGTGATTGTGTACTGATGGAGAGAGACCAGACCAAATGAGCATAGGCAGGTGTGAGTGACACGGATGACTACGATCATACCAGAGAGAGAGAGAGTTAGGACTGCCCAGTGAGAGTCCGGGGACTGGGGAGCTTGGATGGTTCACATGCACCACCTGCTGTAATACATTAGGAAAGACATTTTAGGAGGTAAATTGCTATTTGACTCCCTTTACTTTCATTTGTGGGGAATAACATGCAAGGGCGTAACTCGCTCAAAAGCACCACTCATGCAAACATGAATGCCATGTTGTGCAAACAAAAATGCATCACACCAAAAAAAAAGCCACATTAAAATTAATAGGTGATCTACCATTAACTCCTGTGTTGTATGCATACACCTAATGTCTTTATTAACGATTTGGATGTGGGAATGAAGAGCTCACTGGCAAAGTTTGTGGATGACACCAAGTTATGGGGAAAGTGTGGTCATGCTTGATGATAAGACTACAGATACAGGAAGACCTAGACAGGTTAGCAAGTTGGGTGGATCAGAATCTGATGAAGTTCAAGGTAGAGAAACATAAAGAGCTCCACTTCAGGATGAGCAACCCCCGACATGCCTACAGGCTTGGCAGCACCAAACTGATTAGTACCACAGATGAAAGGGATCTGGGGGTAATAATATATCACAGTAGGAATATGAGCTGGCAGTGTGATGCTGTAGCCAGTAGAGCAAATAATACTCTGGCATGCATTAACTGATGCATCTCCAGCAAAACCAAGGAGGTGATTCTTCCACTCTACTCAGCACTGGTGAGACTACAGTTGGAGTACTATGTCCAGTTCTGGGCACCACACTTTAACAAGGACATGGACAAGCTTGAGAGAGTCCAAAGAAGAGCCACCTGTATGATCAGAGGCAAGCCATGCAAGCCATACAAGGAAAGGGTGTGGGATCTGGGACTCTTCAGCCTGAGGAAAAGAAGGCTGAGAGGGGACGTGGTAGCAGCTTACCACTACATTAGGGGAGTACATCAAGGGCTTGGTGAGCATCTGTTTATCAGGGCAACCAAGGGAAGGATCAGGAGTAATGACCACAAACTCCTGGCTCAACATTAAGAAAAACTCCTTCACAGTCAGGGTGTCCAGACTGTGGAATAAGCTCCCTCCAGAGGTGGTGCAATCACCAACCCTGGAAATCTTCAAGAGGAGACTAGACAGTTACCTCGCTGGGGTCACCTGATCCCCAGTTATCTTTCCTGCTTGGTGCAGGGGGCTGAACCCCATGATCTTCCAAGGTCCCTTCCAGCCTTAAAATGTATGAATCTATGTATCTAAGAGTTAAGACAAGAATCTGATGTCTTACCATTACTGCCAGCAGCCACTGATGACAGAAAAAGTGTTGATCCCATGTGAAGGTGCTTGATGAAAGCCAGTTTCAGCTACTTTGACAGTTTTAGCTGATCAAAATCAGTTTTGACCAAAATCCTGGACAAAACTAAAAGTGGGTTTTTTCCAGTCCTGCTTGTAAGTAACATTTTCTTGAACACTGTTAAATAACACAGTCTTCAAGAAATAGGAAAACTTGGTGATAATCGTGCTGAATTGATGAAACACTTGTCTGGGTGATTCATTTTTTACATGAGGAGCGGAGTAGACACTGGCAGGGCCCCATTGAAATGGTCCAGCTCTTGTCATGTGATCTCCAGGTAGCCAAAGCCACCCTGATTGCCTTTTTTTAAGTGCTTCATAAGTTTCATAAGTTTACAAAGAATTGTCAGCATGCAGCATGTTGTCACTGAGTGCTACTGAACTAATGCAAAGAGGACACTCATGCATAATCCAACATGACTATGTCACTTTAGCCAGTTACCTCACACCTAAAATAAAAAACTAGCAACCAGGACTTGGCACAGTGATATGTTTTATGGGAAATGAAGAAGGCAGATGAGTGTTGCTAGTTGCAATAGGCTGAGCTAGGAGTCTGTGGCCTATAGCCCATGAGAGCCATTGGATCTAGCCCAGAGACAAAGGCTTCAGTGACGGGGGGGCGTGCTTTGCCTGCATTGCAGCTGGGTAGCCAGTCTGTGGGAAGAACCCTATGCTATGCTACAGCTGGGCAGCAGGGGTGGTGGCTGCATCCTAACACTGACTGCAGATCTGAGCTGGGTCATTCCAGCCCACAGCCAGAAAAAACACTGCAGACTGCTGGTCTAAGTTATAAAAATGTCTTGACTGTTGGTCCTTATTTTGTTTATAATTTCTGTATGTACTAACCACCAAAATTACATTTTATAATAGTGCAGATGTAGCTTCTTTGTTCAAAAGTTTCTGTTATGTTTCTTCTCCATGCATACACACTTATCTGTGCTAAACTATTACTTTTTTAGAAGTCTGAATCAGTAATGTGTAGTTAGAAATGTGGGTAGTTTCCTATAAATATTTTATTAAGACAACATACCACAACTCATGTAATTTTTTTTCCAACAGGCTTTATTTAGAATTCTGATATGAAAATATATATGTCATATCTACAGATTAAATCTGTCAGACTGTTAACTTTTAGGATTCAATTGGTAGAAACTGTATTAATTCAATTTTGTACAGATGACTACCTCATCTGTATATTAGTTTAACAGTCTACTTAACATCACGTTTGGATCTGAGACACTGCAGTCCTAAGCCTGGATAGTCATGCACAATAAAGTGACTTTAAATTTTCCCTAAAATAGCTCAAGTGAAACTTGTTTTTGTGTGACCTATATAGAAAAACATGTGGTATACATATGGGACCTGACAGGTGTCTGGTCATGATCACCTGGTTTTGGATAGTGGAGTATGGTTGTGGATACTGAATGTGGGCAAAAAATAAGGAAAAGGCGCAGAAGTAAAGGATTGACAGCTATTTGTGAGTCTCCTGCCAAAAAGCAATCTTACAAGGGATAGGAAACAATGGTCTTCATTGTACTGAGTATACTAGTACCATTTTTCACATTGAGCCACTCATTGAATTGTCATTGATGCTTTTGGTATTTTTATTTATTTATTTATTTTTAGGGGAGGGAAGGAGTAAATCCCAGAATACAATTCCAGTATCTCTTTATTTCCCTCATTATATTCCTCCCTGGTGCATTGTATTATCTTTAGTACTCCAGAATAAATAATAGAAACCTCATGTGTTGTACATGCGAGTCTCATTGCTACAGTAGAACAATGGTGTCTGCTGCAATTGAAACCTGCTAAAGGAAAAGACCTGTTAATAATATCCTATTTACTCATATACCACATGCAGCTTTCCCTACATATCAGCCTTCCAAAATTTCTATGCATGTGGAAGGAAACTGATTTCTGTGCAAGAATTGAAGAAGTAGAATACTTTAATAGGACTGACAAGGGCTGTGCTTCTCTCCTAGGCCAGGAGGGAAGGTCAGAGTATGTCTTTCATGGTGACAGTTTTAACCATGTCATAACTGATGCTGAATTGACAGTAGCTTTGGGTAAACAGCCAAACTCTGCTAATTTGGAAGCAGCTCTAACAGGGTTAAAACTATAGTTCTGAAGTTTCAGGTAGAGAGATGCTGACAAGCTGACTTTGCCTTTCTTGCATGGTCAGCAGTATTCAGCTATGTTGAGCCCATGCTGTGGTACTTCAGATTCTGGAAAAATCGTGTTTTCATTCTGCTTTCCCAAAACAAGGGATGGGTCTTATTTGGGGGCAGATGACATGTAAGAACATTTAGTAATCTGTTGGGAAACTTTCAATGAGCTTGGTTGTATGCCAAACTTCATCTCTGGAGGCCAACACCCTATAATCCAGTGGAATCAGTAAAGCATGGCCAGAAGCAAATGCCATCTTTCTCTTGGGTACCCTGTCAGTGTATTCAAGAGTGATTGTTTTTATAGATCTGCAGGTTGTTCATTCTTCATGGTATTATGTTTTGGCAGTTTGAGGCAATTCTGTATTATTCAATAGGATTTACCTTAGTTCAAACTTCTTGGGGAACAGGGATAAATTTAAGGCTCCAGAACGGAGCCTTGTCACACATCCATGTGCGATAGCTGCAAATCATTGGAATACTGTAATGTATTAAAGTTAATATGTGTCAAGGTGATGGCACATGTTCAGTTGCAACCAGTGCAAATCATTGGGATGTAGTGACCTAGTAAACTTAAGAGCTGTAAAAGAGAATTATTTCCCTGAAAGGAAACAAATTTGCAATACCAAGATGGTGCTTAACTTCTGCTAAATTGTTTGAACACAGTGGCTGCTTGAGTTTTGACTGTACTTAATGGTATGTGGAATGTGTGACACAACCCTTAAGTCCCTAAACATTGGTAATATGATTTAGTTGATCTGGGAATATTCCAGGATGGTGTCCTAACGCTGAAAGGCTCCATGTTATATTGTGAAACAGGTATCAATAACTCCAAGAGTTCAAAAATTACGAGCCAGAACTCCAAAAATCTTTAATATATTCTAAATATTATTAGAATAATAAAAATGAGTCAATGGTGTGTCAGTATGCTGTCAGATTTCTGAACCTCACCTGCACAACTTCAGTGCATGTGCAACACTCACATGCTAAAGAGCCAACTTCAAATACATACAAGAACATTCAAATTAATGTACAGGTGCAATTCCTGCTGCACAAACACTCTCCAACTCTTTTCTTCCAACCTCTTTTTATCAACTAGACCTTCTCTGCTTCCCATAGTCTGTTCTGTGCCTCTCCTGTTCAGCTCAAGCATACTCCACTGCTCCCCAGCTTCTAAAGTCATTTCCAGTAGCCAGCCCCTGCACCCAACCCAGCTCCAGGGAAAGGGGTTTTGTTTGAAGACTTACAGCAGGTGTCTTCCTTTCTGAATAGCATGACAAACTGCTGCTGCTGCCAGAAAAAGAGAAGAATAGCTGCTCTGAGGCTCTGTCTAGTGCTCTCATTATTTAGGCTACTTGCATCACAGCAGCTGACAGAGAAACTGCATATGTCAATCATACCATGAGACAATAATACATGGCGTGTTAGCCACTAACTTGTCCTAACACTCACTCTGAGGCAATGTCAGAAGGAGTATCATTAAGACCACGGCCATTTTTTCTAAGAGGGTGTGATTCCTTTTTTGACAACAGCACTTCCATTTGCCTCTGCACTTCAGACACCTATACATGTGCAGTGAGACTGCTCTGATGTACTGTCATTTCAATGCATCAGAGCATAATCAACTCAATCAAGTTTGCTGGAGTGTGGCAATTAACATGCTTCAGCAGACTTGAGCGTCACATGTATTGGTGTCCCTGTACTGAAAAATAGCAGCAGGGGCACATTAAAGCTCAATGAATGATCTTCAGCTAAAGTGCCCCACCCTGCCATTTTTCAGTATGGGGACACTGATACATGTGACACTCCCAGTGCTTTAATTAGAGCAGCTCCTGGAGCTCCTGGAGCTGCTCTAATTAAAGCATCCCCAACCCACTCTCAGAGCATGTGTATAAATGCCCTTAGTTACTATTCTAAATATGCACAAATCCCCTATGGGTCAGAAAATAGGGATTTTTCAAGCTTTAGCCACTAGATGTCAGCACTATGGCAAAAAACACTTGAATATTTTTCTGATACCTGAGAGCCTGTTCTCATCTACCTTGACACACTCCTGAAGTTTTTATTTCTCTTAAGTTACCCTTCAAGGGGTCTTGTGTATTAACGAAAAAAGCATTTTAAAATAGTTGTATAAAACTTTGGATTTTGCAATTACTCTTCAGGTCTGGCTGCCAGCAGTAGTTACTTCGTACTAAGTTTTGTATACCTCAGGCCCTTCCTGCTCTAGTGCCTTGTTTTCTTTCCTTGAGGCCTTCTTCTCCTTGTCCAGTGCCAACTGGAGTGCTGTACAACCAGAAGACATTCAACACACACTAGCAGACCAGAATATCTGAGGTAAATACAGTGAGCCTGTTACGTGGCTAATGAGAAGGAAATCTGAAAACAGCAGTTTGACTTTTTTCTACCATAGAATGACTTATGGGCAGTGGAAATGGTAATGCCACTAGGGCTACTAGTGGCAACTGATCCCTGCCTTTGTCATTGTAGTACCACAGATGCACATCATAAATGAGGCTTATGCAGGCAAAATGTCACAATGTTGAAATAAAGTTAATGGACTTCTTGTTTTACTTACTTGCTGAAGCCTAGCTATTATAGGTGTGAATGCTCATAAAACACATCAACTCTATCCTCCATAGATAATCTCGACATCATTTTGGAATAAAAAAATTAAATTATTTTACTACAATTACTGTTTTATAGGGCTGCGCAAAATTTCGACTGCCATTTTGTTTTGGCGGTGTTGTGAGCATTTTGACGCTTGCAACTCTGAATCCAAAACAAAACAGGAGACATGTCAAAATGTTCAAAATGAAATGAAACAAGTTGAAACATTTTGAAGTTGTTTTAGCTTTTTGAAGGTGTTTTGAAGCTGGGCTTGCAGGGAAAGGAAAAGTAAAGAGAGGGAGGAGGAAGAGTGGGGAACAGACTGTTATCTGTAGCTGGCCAGTGTCTGCCAACTGTCTCTGAGGTCCTTTCCAATCCCAGTACTCTAACAAGTTTTAAAACAGCATATAAGCCTGTGAGTGCCTTAGCTGTCAGCCTGTCGCTCAACCAGAGAGCACCATTTGAAAGGCACTGACTCTGGCTACTTCCTAGCTGCTACTGTCTAGCTAAGGAGTGTATCTTCTACTTGCAAAGGATTGAATAGAATACAGTTTACACAGACAGCTTAGCTATACTAGCCTAACTTCAATACCAGTACTGTTATCCCTATATCATTTCTTTTTTCCTGTATCCATTCCTTTGAAGTTATCCTTTTTTTTTTAAACCTGAAGAAAAAGAAATATATGTTTTGCCTGACAGTGTGATTGCTAGGGACTGTTCAAGATTGCACAGCATAGTTTAGATAGATTACACGTACAGACACCTACATATAGATACACTATACACAGTCAGACACCTTTTCCAGCACAGGAAAACATGAAGTGTGCTGGAAAGGCTGGTGCTGCCAAGTCTGGGAGGGGAGTGAGAAGGGGCAGAGGGAGAGGTGTCAGTTCCCTGCTACCCAAGCTGAGACACAGCCTCTTTTCAACCAGCCATGAGGTTTCTGCTGGTACTGGGAGCAAGGAAGTCACAGCAGTGCCTGCAGCTGCACCCCCCCTGACACCAACTGTGATAATAAACCACAGGACCAGCAGCATGACAATAAGCAGCACAGTCTCCATCACCCCAATTGCAGAAGCCTCCCACTCCAAGTCTTAGAGGAGCTCAATCTTAAAGTAGGGGACCTCAGCTTGATAGCACAAGAAATTCCAGGGCAGGAGGGGAGGGGGAAGCAGAGTTTGTACTCCACACCCCTCAAAGTTCCCCTAGAGCCAGGCGTCCTTCCTCAGAAGGCACTGCGGAGGAGACTGTTAGGGCAGCTAGCTCAGCTCCTCCTGCTGTTGTGTCTCTGCTGAAGAGGGGGATAAAGCAGGAGCCCCACACGCACCCCAGAAATGAGGGGGTAATGTGGTCTGGGAACATTTTGAGATGGTCTCACATATGCTACCTACTTGCAATGCTGAGCCAAAACCAGCTGAGGTAAGGGGAGAGGGGGAAAAGCATGAGGACCACAGGGAGGCTGATGCATCTCTGCAGGCACCACCCCCTTGCGCTTGCTCCCTCTGAGCCCAGCACCAGTGGAAGCATGTCCCAAAAGAAGTCCCCCTCTTGCTTGAAAGCCCCCATCTCCAGGCCACCCTGGAACAGTGGGGGAAAGGTAGACACACAGGGGGTCATGCTACCAAGGCAAATGAGGTTACCCACAGCATTGGAGAGATGCTTTCTGTGGATGGCCAGCCCTTCTCCTTGTTGAGCAGCCGGGGTTCAGGTGGCTCATGGTGCTTGTGGCCCCATCATACAAAGTGTCCACATGCACCAACTTCAGCAGAACAGTGCTGCCCTCCCTGTATGAGGCATGCAGGGAGTACTTGAGAGAGGAGATGTGCAAGGCAGGTCTACAAGTGGCCTTACACTTCACCTCAGACATCTGGAGCAGCCTGCATGGAGATCACACCTACCTCTCCCTCTCAGAGCACTGGTGCAACCATTCAGGCCATCAGCGGGCTCTCTTTCAGGATGAGGTAAACAATGAGTCCTACATGGCACTGAGATTATGGGGACCATGGGGTGCAGGGGTGGCTCATTGGGCAGGGCAAGCTCTCCCACAAGTTCATTGTAACTGACATTGGGACCAATATAGTCAAGGTGGTCCATGATGCCAGTGTGGCATACAAGTTCCATCTTTTTGTCAGGGATGCCTTGGAGGAGGACAAAGCTGCTGGTGATGGTGCCAGCTCCACCAACAAGCTCATTTCCAAATGCAGGAAGGTGGCAGGCTACTTCTACCAGAGCATCAAGGGGGGCAAGATGTTGCAGGATAACAGACAGAGCTGAATGTCCCACAGCACAAAATCATGCAGGATGTGGAGACTTGGTGGAACTCCACATACCTGATGCTCAAAAGGCTGGTGGAGCAACAGAAGGCCATCCATGAGATCACCTTGCTCAGAGAGATTGGAGTTAGTGGCCCCCTTAACAGAGCTGAGTGTAATACTGTCTCCCAGATCTTGCTGGTCCTCAACCCCTTCCTTAAGGCCACCGAGATCCTCAGCACTGCTGATGCCTTTCTTACCCAGCTGATCCCTGTAGCGAGGGAACTTCAGAACGAAATGGAGAAGTTCCAGGAGATAAATGTTCCTGGCTGAAGAAAGCCACTGCCACCAGACATGCAGGCACTGGTGAGGTGGCTGAAGGAGGGCATCAGGAAATGATTTGATCCCTTGTGGTCCAGTATGGTCCATCTGCTGGCCCCCATGTGTGACCCAAGGGTGAAGAGGAGCGTATGCGACAGCAAAACCCTGGATCATTGGATGGAGATGCTGGTGAACAGAGTCAGGGAGGCAGAAAGGTGTAGGAGGATGATGCAGAACAGGGGGACCCCCTGTCCCATGCCAGCACGTTATCCAGCAGCCAGTCTCCTTCTCTACGACAGCCACTGCCAACGTGGGCCAAAGGCATGACTTCCTTGGTGGGGTCTAGAGGCACCAGACCCCACCATCAGGCAGGTAGCACTCAGGCCTTGGTGGCTGCCTATCTCACCGAGGATGTGGAGCTGCTGCATTGTGACCCTTTGGCCTACTGGGCAAACCACAGCCAGGTGTGGCAGGATCTGGCCAGTTGCCCAGGAACACCTGTCCTGTCCACCGACCAATGTTCCAAGTGAGAGGGTGTTCAGCATTACTGGAGATTCTGTGACACCTCACCACACCTCTTTGGATCCTGGTTTGGTGGAGCAGCTGGTGTTCCTCAAGGTAAGCCTGCTGCTGCTAGGGTTCCCCAAGCTCCAGGTGCAGATGGAGTGTCGCCCTCCTCACTCCATCTGCACCTATTTCCTTTTGGTTTCTGATTTATGAGCCATTTAATACACCACTCTCAGAGCTGGAGGCAGCTCTCACTGCATCACCAGCCAGGAAGGGAAGAACATGTCCCTTCTAAGTTCCTGTGCCAGGGCAAGCTTGGAGGTATGGGATGGGACTGTGGGGAAGGAGGAGATCCAAGGTCATAGGCATGATTTAAAATTTCACCCTGCCATGGTTGGGAGGCCTGGTGGGACTGCCGGTGGCACACCAGCCCCCAGGACATGCCAGGACCAATAACTGGTGAAAGGTGGGTAGAAAGCACCTTATAACCTCCAGCCACCACACATACTCACAGTCTTGGCTGGGGAAAGCCCAGACCCCTAAAATATTTTAGATGCCTGAGGCTGGCTGATTGCAGTGGAGTTATGAGGCTCCATGTGTGTTCACCTTAGCTGCCTGGGATGCCATCTATGAGGCATGGGCCACAGTGTAGGGGAGGTACAGAGCTGCAGAATCACATACCAGGCAGGCAAGTTTCTCTGGGTCAGTCCAGTCTGCTTTTGAAACTAGTGTCCAGATCTTTTATGAAGACATTAAAGAGTACAGGTCTGAGAATGGAGCCCTGGTGGATGCCACTACTCACTGAGTGCCATGTTGATGGAGTTCTGTTACTACCACTCTCTGACTCTCATCTCAGAGCCAGATCCCCAACCATTGGATTGTGGAGTAATCGAGGCTGTAGTTGCCCAATTTTTCCATGACATCAAGGGACACCAGGTCAAAGTCTTTTTAAAAGTCCAAATATATTACATCAACCTCTTCCTTTTTGTCCTGGTATACATCACATGGTCATAGAAGGAAATGAGATTGGTCAAGCAAGACCTACCCACAAAACACCCATGCTTGCAATCCCTCAGAATGTTGCCTTCTGTCAAGAATGGTTTCTTTGATAATTTTTTCCAAAATCTTCCCAGGGATTGAGGTGAAACTGATTGGCCTGTAGTTTCCAGGGTTTTCTTTCCTGCCTTTCTCGAAGATGAGCACCACATTGGCCCACTTCCAATTTTCAGGTGTGCCACAAATTCTCAAATATCTTCTCTAGTGGTTGCGCTATGATGTCTGCCACTTCGTTTAGCACTTTTGGGTGCAACCTATCTGGTCCAGCTGATATATGGGGATCCAGCCTCTCAAGATGTTCCGTCACAAGATCCATGCCAATGGTAGGCATATATTCATCTTTACCCTGGTCATCCCACATCATGTTTGGCAGCACCATCTCTTTCGTCTGGTGAAAAACTGGTGCACAGTAATCATTAAGTAGATTGGCTTTTTCTGGGTGTTGGTAGTCAGCTATCCCAGGTGGTTTAGCAGGGGTCCAATGTTGCCCTTGTTTTTCTTTCAACTCCCCACGTATCTGAAGAAGGACTTTTATTGTTCTTGATTCGTGTAGCCAGATGGAGTTCAGTCGCAGCCTTTTTTCTAGTTTACTCCCTGCAGGTGTGAACCAGTGCAGTATAGTCCTCCTTAGTGGTGTTTCCTGTCTTCCATCCATTATACACCTCTCTTTTTAGATTTGGGTGTTCTTGTCTTTGATAGATTTTTGGTGTGCACTCATTCTGGTGCACAGTTGTTGCTTGTTGTCTCCTACGTATTTTCCATCTGGACATTTGGTGCCCTGATGGAGATATGTATTGTGAAGATATCTCCATACTGGAGATATTGTTGGCAGGTTTTGCATGTCTTGTCATGGAATGGTCTGGATCCATTTGGTGTGTTTTGGGCTGTAGGAAGTTGGTTTCTGGTGATGAGGCTAGCAAGGTGCAGTGACTGAATTTCAAACCACTTTTCACAGATGAGCCTACAAGCCTCCTAGGTACCTCATGGACCTAGACATTGGAATGATGACACACTACAACCTGCCAGACATCTGACTCCCCAAGTACCTTCTTTACCTGCTACATCCTCCTTCCTCAGCCTGTCTCTCACCCCCTGATGCTTCCATTTCCATTTTCACTGACTGGCTTTCTTGCCTACATTATATGCTAGCCTCTGGCTTCTTTACTATCCCTTCAATCCAGGGAGAGCACACGCAACAACTGCAGGTGCTTCCTCAGCCTGACAAAGGGTTTTCAACCCCAAAGCTTCCTAAGATATATTTCTCCAACTATTCAGTTTACTAAAAGATATTGGATTGACACCATAAACCTTGTCTACCATGTCCTTAGACAAACACAGCTACAACCTACACCCCTAGCACTTGTCCCCAGTCAGCTGACCAGAAGGATGCAGGGCCCTGGGCACATCTAAGTTCTAAGATGTGGGCACATCTAAGTTCCAGAGCTGGGGTTGGCAGAGACAGCTCTCTGGCAGCTGCTGGAGAAAAAGCTCCTACAGGAAAGGAAAGAAAGGCTTGGTGACAGTTTGGCTGCCTGAGATGCTAGGGCTACTGAAATGCTCCAAATGGTGGTGGATTTACCATGTCTGGGTAGGTTGTTCCAGTAGTTAATCACTTTCACCATTAAGATGTTGCTTCTTATTTCCAAAATGAGTATTTCTGCCTTGATCTTCTTTCTTTCATGTCTCTGATGAAATAGAGAGACTCCTAACATTAATTTTCCCCTGTCTCTGACTACTATGAGATAGAATACATTTGGTTAAAGCATCCATCTTCCATTTTTATCTTGTCCTTTAATACTGAGTTGTTTAAATACATCTGATGACATTAAGGATCTTAAAGACAAGATAACTGAAAGAGAATGAAAACAATACTTTGCATTTATATAGTATCTTTTGTTACAAGATTCCAAAGGCCTGTGCCAATATTATCCAAGTCTCTTATCACACCTTTGCTTATGCTTATGCTCACTTAACAAATGAACAGAAAGAAAACAGCAAGGTTTTAGCTTGCTCAAGATCACTCAGCAAATTTGTATGCACTCAGGAAATAGAACCGTGATGACATGACTTCCAGTTCCTTCTCTTCCCATTACACTATAATATTTTTTTTCTAATAGGATAAGAGTAGGCAGGAGAAAGCTCTTCTCCTCACCTCATCATATCTTTGCTGCTAAGTTAATTTAGCAATTTTAGAAGTACAGAAACACTGTGTTTTCATTCTCACAGAGAAATGCACCAGGATATCAAGATGGCAGCAGGAGGACAGTATTGTTAGGCTGAATTTTAAAGGTCCTTTAGAAAGTGAGAGCATGAGGCCTTCCTGACTAAAGAGGTGTGAAAGAAAAAACAGTGTTTCCTCAACCCATCCCTAAATCACAAAACTAAAGTATATCTGCTGAGGCCTAGACATTGTATGAAGTATACCTGATGAAGTCTAGACATTATATGTTATGGAAGCTGGTAGTATTATGTCTGGGCTGCCACACTATCCAATGAAATATACCCTTGAGGGGCATCCTACAGGGATGAACTCCTAATGAAGTTCTGCTTACTATTTCTTTTAACTAGTTCCATCAGAGGAGCACATGGAGGCATGTGTTGCTATGTTGCAGTCATTGTATAATGTGGCTGTCAGCTTATATATTGGCTAAATATCCTTCCTGTCCTCTGCGTGATCATATCTTGGTGTGATTATTCTGGTATACATTAAGCAGGCCCAGCACATATGCCAGGAGAGACACTTTAATTAACTATGTTTTGGTTCTTGAACTCATATTTAGAAATCCAAATTTAAATGTACACACTGGGTCACCATTGATTCATACTGTGTGAATAGGAATGTCTGGTTTTAGGGATTACTGCAGTACCTAGAACAATAGATCAGCCAGTGCTTGTGCAAACGTTACTTCACTTCCAGCTGAACACCTCTCTCAGTCAAAGTAGAACCAGTCTTGTTTCCTTGGCACATGCATTTCATTTATAGATTAGCCCTGAATGTGTAAATAGAATTTTCAGCTTGATTTTTGAGATACAATTACATTTCAGTGACAGCAAAAGAAACACATACTTTGGATATCCATTTCCCTTTCTCTAAAATCTTAGTTGCTGGATGCAGATTTGCATGAATATTTTATACAGTGAAAGGTAGCATACATGCACCAACTTTAGCAGAACTTATTAGGGGAAGGACAAACGGTACATAACTGTTTCTCTAACATAACTGTATCTCTACAAGTTCTGAATCAATTGTTCACTTTCTTAACAGGAGTAACTAGCATACGGTGGCTGGTAGAAGTCTTACATACAGTAAATATGGAAATATTTGAAGCATAGAAAATTATTGTGTTTTCCAGTGAAATGAACAAATGCTGAAGAATGTTAAACACAATACCAAAGATTTATAGCACATCACAATACAACTTGGTATCTCTAAAAAGTGCATTATTCTGGGGAAATTATAAATAAACAGGATACATTTGAAAAAAAACAATTCAAACTCCATATTTATACTACATAAAAAAATTATCTGGTAAGCAATCTATGCCTTTGACAAGTTGTATGTTCCCAGGTTTAAAAATGTATATTACAGAAGTCAAAATGAGTAGTTGGCTGATAATATAAACTGCGGTCTGTTTCTTTCTATAAACTTTCCATGTACTTCTATATCACTGAAGATTTCTATCTTCTCTCCAGTTTTGCTATACATAATGGGAAGAGGTAGTCTTAAAGATGTAAAAAATGCACAATAGCTTAGCAGTCCTAAGACTGGCCCCTGAGTTTTCAGGAGTCCTGGTCAAAGCCAGATCCCCTTTAAATACTTTGAACTCTTAAGGTCCTATTTGTCATATGAACATTGCTCACTTTCACAGACACTTGTTTTACACATATTTTTCCAAAGCTTTACACCTCACTCATGATTATTTTTCCCTTGAAAGTGAAAGGTTTTGTTTCACTGAAGAGTCATGAACATGTCATTGTTTTTCCACACCAAATAAAATCAGCCACGAGATAAATTATGAGGGATACGAAGGATCTTTTTGAAAATCTTCTTGAAGTTCTCATTGCAGAGAGGATAGATGAGTGGGTTAAAGGTAGAGTTCACATAGCCAAGCCAGATAGTGAACATATGTAACTTAAACTTCTCACACCTACAAACAGCTATTACCATAAACACCACAAAGTAGGGAATCCAGCACAACATGAAGGCTGCCATTATAAAACCCAACTGCTTGGCTGCTTTTCTTTCTCTGTTCACATGTATTCCTTGTATGTGCTGCTTGGAATGGATGCGCAGTCTCTTCCAGGTCTTTTTCAGGTAACCAAGGCTTACAAAATCTTTGTTATTAGTTTTTTCCTCAGAACCAGAATTTGACTCCAAAGCAGGATCAGAGTCATTTTTACATGAGGCCACTTCTGCGAAAGTGTGTTCAGACGTGTCACTTGATTCAAGATCCTCTGGGCAAGACACCTCTTCATTCTGTTTGTGCTTATCAACTGACATATACGTCCTGCTCACTTTTTCTACACCTGGCTGAGACTGGGCAATAGTGAGGGGGAAACAGCTAAGTTTCATGACTTTTCTGTCATTTCTTCTAGGGAGGGTCTTTGAGGCTTTGTCTGAGCTGCCTTGGTGAAGCTTTGCCTCTACACTTTCAGGAGGGAAGTTGATATTTACATTGCAGCTGGGATCTACCAAGCTTTTTTTCAAAACACTTGTGTTTAAACCCGAGTTTTCCTTCTGGAGACAAATGTTTTGCTCGTCTTGAACCTTATTACTATGTGCGATTTTGTTTTCTGATAAAGACCGATATGATTCATTGATGAGCTCTCGATGCTGACAGTGTTTCTGAACAGCTCTGAATATTTTCACATAGAACCAGAACATCAGTAAAGATGGCACATAGAAGTTGACAATGGCTGTTGACACCTTAAACCAGGTGACTTTGTGGAACTCAGTTTCACAAACATCTTCACAAACCTTCCTTTCTCCACCATTGGCAAAAGCATGCCAACCCAGAATTGGTATGATCCACAGAAAAGAAACTAGCCAAGCTCCAGAAATCATTACAGTTGCTCTAGTTTTGGTTCGGTACTTGAGATACTTGAGCGGCTGCTGAACTGAACGGTAACGATCTATGCACAATATGAAGAGGCTGAAAATGGAAGCAGTGCTGGCTACATAATCCATCGAAAGCCAGAACAGACAGATTGGTCTACCTAGTACCCATGTTGGAGTCAGTAGGTACACGATATTCAGGGGCATAACAATTGCACCAACTATAAGATCTGCAACAGAGAGGCTAACAATATATAGGTTGCCAACTGTCTGTAATTTCTTTTCTGTTTTCACTGCATATAGGACCAATATATTTAGGACAATAGTGATCAGCGAAATGCAACCTAGGACCAAACCTAATGGAGCTAAATGGACCCCTGTTGAGTTCTGTGTTGTGGTTTTGTTCAGGTCACACATCTTGTGGTCAAGGTCACAAAGTAGGAATCAAGGCAGATGTGAAAATCCTGGGGAATTCACTCTTTCTACCTATTTCCAGTGAGTTTATGGTGAGTTGTTTTTTTATTTTTTCAGTGGCTGTAAAAAGAGAAAAAAACCATGCTTAATAATTATTATAATGAAATAAAACAAAAAATATGTTCCATAGTTTAACACACAGACTTTACTTTCCTTAATGTGTCCAAAACTCTTTGTATGATCCTTTTTATGCCATACCAATCATATATGACTCACAGATTCTCTCAAAGTTCTGACTCGGGTCTCCAGGGAAGAAATTTCAGTCAACATAAGTTTTCAGTTTTATATACTGTGTTTACCTGATTCTAAGACAAATCTAATTTGTTATAATTTTCCATGTATATAATCAAATTATTGGAGGATCATCTTTAATTCATCCTTCCCACTGCTGTAGGGAAACAAGAAGTGGGGAGGTCAAGTATCTTACCTCCTGCTTGTGCCTGCCTCCTCCCTGCTTCCCCCCACCAAACCTCTGCTCCCTACTTCCCCCTTCCTCTTCCCCAGTGTCTTTTCTCCATGTTAAATAGAGAAAAAAACTCAGAATAGAGTAAATGTGGTATTATGTTAGTTAATAGCATAAATTTACTTATTTGTGAATCTAATTGGCAAACTTCTAGCTGACTAATTGGTGTTTGGTCCTTCTGGTAGAATTCAGTGTAGCCAAGGGCAGTAGAACCAAGGGGAAGCCCTGGAGAGCTCCTGCAAAAGCAGGGTCCGCCTGGCCTCGCCCCTCCAGCTGGAAGCCCAAGGAGGTGCTTCTGGTCTGGGACCATGTAGCTCCTCAGCGTGGGAAGCTTAGGTAAGGTGGGGGTGTGGGGAAGGGCAGGGGAGGAGCTGGTGCTAAGCACAGGGGAAAAGCATTCCCTCCCCAACCCTATGCCTGGAGCTCCCTGCTACAGCCACTCGCAGCCCACGCAGGGCTGTCCTGAGCCTGCGAGGCACCCCCAGGTAGTCTGCGAGGGGCTACAGCATGGGGCTCTGGCCACAGGGTGGGGGAAGGGCTGCTTTTCCTTCCATACTCAGCACCAGCTTGTAACCGAGCCCAGTGCTGGCTCCAGGCTTGCCTGCTGGGGCTGTGCCATTGTGGCAGCAGCTGTGACCCCCCACTTGCCAAACTGGGGTGGAGGCCGCAGCTGCTGCCACACTGGAACCCTGTGAACTGATTTGGAGAGATTCGATGATTTGGACATAGGCACCGCTTTAAATGTTTTTTCTAAATACCACAAGGTACCAGGTGGCTCATGAACTTTGAGATGCTTGAATATTCCCCCCAGCTCCAGATGCTCCATCCACCCCACCATCTCAGCATTCACGAGCTATGCCTAGTGCCTCGAGGTATGTAGCAAAAACATTTAAAGCTGTGTCTATGGCAAAACTGCTGATTCTCTGAATCAGCATTGAATCTTCAGATTTTGATTTGGCCGAATCAAATTGAGACAGTGATCCAAGTCAGTGAATTGAATCAATGTCCCCTTGTAGCATGAACTGAATTAATGTAGCTGATGTTAACACAGAGTGCAATAATAGTAAAATATAACCATGTTAATCTTGTCCTGTAAGCAACCTGAAAACTCCATTTTGACATAAGGGAATGAACTCTGCATAGCCTTTATGTATGTGTGTGTGTAAAAGGGTGAATGGTGAGAGAATGGCATAGAAATGGGAGAAGATTTAACTGTTTATGTAAGCAACAAGGTGCCAAATGTAAGTTACCAGTCAGTAACTAACTAACAAACGGCTGAAGAATCCCTTTGAAGCTCGAGGGCACAAAGAAGATAACAAGGAGAAGAAATGTACCCATCCTTCCAGACAGGCAGCAAAAACACTCCAAAGCTGAAGACAAAAGTAGAGCAACCGCAAAAACAGAAGCTGGGTATGGAAAAACCCCAAAGCACTGAAACAAAGGATGCGAATCCCTATAAAAGAACACTTTGAAAATGCCAAGTTGGGTGAGTCTCTTTCTCTACTGTTGTTTCATTGGAGCACAGATTCATCTGTTCACCCCACTCCAGCTGTTATCTTTAAATCTGCTATCTTCAAATCTTCATCATCTACTCAATAAGCCTGGGTTGGCCACCCTGGGCTGATATTGAGCAACTATTGCTAGTAACTATACCTGGTGTACATGTGGATAAAATGGTTGTTTTGTGTATGTGTATACCTGTGTGTAATGATGTGTATGATGATTTATGTGTGTTTGTATGAATGGTGTGCCCGAACCTCTATGTCTAACACATGTAATCAATAAACGCAACACCTTGCCTTATCTCCCTTTATAAAGCCTTGGTCGTGATTTGAGCAATTGGCAATTTGTATAACACCCTGAATCAGGCTGAATCTGAATCCAAATCAAATACAGCCCACTTTGCACACCCCTAATGAGAACCAAATTCTTCCCAGAAGGCTTTTGTGGAAACCCTTAGTGACAATGAGGGGGAGACGCTGTCTAATAGATCCATACTGGACTACTACACTGCAGCTGCCCAAAATGTCCACAATCTGTCTATTGTACTCATGCAGGCAACACTCAGGTTTCAATAACTTGGGGAAAGGGCACTGAAACAACTGGAAGAAGGTGTTTTCATCTATGAGGGATACTCCTGAACCAGAGCCCATTTCCATTTTGCACTTCTGTCCATTTATTACTACAGTTGCAATCATCTCAGAACCTTTAGTTCTAACAACGCCAACGTTTTTAAGCAAATATAGTTTTTGTACCTCATGTTCTTGGGAGGACTCTAACCTCTGAGTGGTTTAGGAGTGAATACATTTGCCAGTCTTTTTGTCTCCCATAACTGGCCTTTTAGTGGCAAACCCTCTCTATGTGACCTTTCTTCTTGCAGGCATGACATTCTGCATTCCTAAACCTGCACTCCCTTTGTCTATGTTGGACACCACAACTCAGACATGTCTGTGGATTAATTAGCTTACATTAGTGAAGGTATAATCTGCTGAATTTTCTGGTGATGATCTCATTCTAGACCTTTTTGGAGTATGTGGATGTTGCTGGAGGACGCTTAGTGAATTTCTCTCATGTTACAGGATGCTGCTTCAACTGCCCAGGCTTTTTCTTGTGCAGTAGCCAAAGTCAAATTTGGTTAGAGAGCAGGTGACATTGGATTGCTTCATCTTGAACCTCACAGATAAGATGGTCATGAAGCAGGCCATCCAGGAGATCACCGAACTCACAAAATTTCACAAGGTGACAGAGCTTAGCCAGGTAGTCTGTTATGCCTTTATTGGCCTTTTGGTCCCGTTTTAAAAAAATGAAATCTCTACAGGGTAACAGGTGGCCTCAGGCAAAAATATGTCTTTAGCAGAATAATTAGTTCAGCATAAGACTTTGTGTTTGGTAAGGCAGGTTGTGCGAGGGAACAAAAAATGGCAAATGTTTTGGCACCACAGACTGTCAGGAGGATCGCGTCTGTTCTAGGTTTTCCACTTTGTTGGCTTCCAAGTAATAGGATAGCCTTTCAGCATAGGAGTCCTAAGAAGCCAGCTGGCTCACATCAGATTCTTCTATATGACCCAATGTAGCCATCTTAACTAACATCACCCATAATAGAGAGAAGAAAAAAAAAACAAGAAAAAAACCCTCCAACCTTCCCTCACAAAAACACAGCCTGGTCTCAGAATGCTGTCCTCACAATCTAGGGGTGTCTTTAATCAAGCAATCCTATCCTCGTTGCCAGATGATATGTTGTGAGTTCAGCAACAACACTTTGGACACTCCTGTGTTGAACTAACAAGCATTTATTAATATAACTCTATGGAATCGTATCCAGGGTGGATCTTAACAGTTGCCCTAGTACGTATGCAAGACTTATACTTGCTCTGTCCCTGACCTTGACCCCTCCCCTGGTGAGTGGGAGGAACCAAAAATATATCCCCTGGGTCCTTGTGGAGTCCCCAGAGCTGCAAAACTGCCGCAAAACAAATGGAACCCTGCAGTGCTGAAAATGAAGGCTTTGGCCTTAAAGGGACAGTGCAAGAAAAATACAGTAAGACACAAAAAGGATCCTCCCACAACCAGGATCCTCCCATCAAGTGATGAGTGGCTGGTGTGCCCCCCTTGTCAAGAGAGATTTTGAAGTGTGGATCCATCCAGTTTCCCAGCATAGCACTCTAACCACTACAGCACAGATCAGGCATTTCCAGACCCCTCTCCAATCACTCCTTTTCAAGCTGAGCCATTGTCCCTCTATTTTAATAGTTATTACATAAAACAGATCGAGTAAGATAAGGAAGTTACTGCCTCATTGGAAACAAAGCTCTAGGGTAAAAATGAGCATCCATCTCACTGAGGTACACACTCTCTATCTTGTTCTCTTTTTCCTAGCCCCACCTATCTCCCTCTCCTGGCACTTAGAGATAGTTTCAAAACGTGTGCTGGAGAGGGTACTAAGGCCATGTGTAGACAAAACAAGAGGCATGTTCGCACAACACTTTAAAGCAGGCTAAATGCTTTTGCACTGCTTTAATGGTTTTGGTGTTTGCGTGCCTCGGCGGTGTATCGCACATTAATTCCAGTCACTGTAGGAAATTTGGCGGCGTAATGTGCCTTAAATGACTTGGGGCTCAAACTAAAACTCCTTTGAGGAGTTTTAGTTTGCTGCCTCTACAGCCACAGAGCAAAGCACCAGGCTCCATGCAGCTCCATGGCTCTGAAGGAAACCCTGTAGGCAGCCTGACAGCAGTCCAGGAAAGCAGTTCCGCCCAAGAAAAGCAGCGAGCCTGATTTTTTTTTTTTCTTTCTTTCTCCCCTGGAACCTGCCTGCCTGCCTCAGCTGCACGGGGAACTGGTGCTTCCCTCCACAGCTGCGGTGTCCCCCCGGACTACCCAAGTCAGGTGCCTGCAGGTGGGGGGGGTGGGGCACAGCCATTGTGGAGGGAAGTACCAACTACCCCCTTGCAGCCCAGGGACTGCTCTGTCTGCTGGCAGCTCACCCTTCCCTCCCCGCTGAAGAGGCAGGTAAGTCAGCTGAGTGTTTGCACGACATGGGGGTTTAAATCAGCCCTAAATTGAAGTGGCGTTTTTTAAAATCCACTGCTTTAATTTAGGGCCCCTGTTTCATCTACACATGCCCTAAACTGGCACTGTAGTTAGAACACTGTGCTGGAGACACATAGGTTCAAACCCCTCTGGGTGAGGGAGGCCAGCAACCTGGTGGCTTCCTGGGAAGTTGCCCTAAGGCAGCACTCAACTATTAGGACTAAAACCTGAGAGGTCCTCCTATTTCTCATCTCTCTGTTAGTTGTGAATTTCTGGCTGGCTTAATTTCTGGGACTTAGATGCAGGCATGGGTGTAGAATGGGCATACTACATAGCTGTGTAGCTGCCCAGCCACAGTGTAATTTACCGAACAGGCTCAGTTTATACACGCATGTTTCAGCATCCATACTGCAGGGAAAATTGCTACATGTGCTTAAGTGCAAAAACACCACTAACATGGCTAGAAGGCTGCCATTTAGATGCACACAGTAAATTCTCCAAAATAACTAATTAAATATAAAATAAACTGTATATAAAATAAATTGGATTAATGACTCAACAAATTAATCTAACTTAAGTTTTTAAGCTATTAGCTTCAAAATAAAAGAGTATCCTCACTTTCAGTGTTGACTGGTAATATTTGCTTTGGTAAAATGGCTGAAGTCAAAAAAGTTGAAGTGAAAGATGAGACTGATTGTGGTTTAGCAGCCTGTCAGAATTGTTGGTGGTGAAGTGATAACAAATCTCTTCCCACCTATCATAGCATTACAAGCTGCATTCAAATACATTTGAAGATAACACAAAATAATCACATTTCAAATTTAAACTAATAACAGTTTAGGGGAAACTAACATGATTTTTCAGGACTGATAACTTCCAACTCATAAAATATATGAATGCATGCTTTTTTTTAAAGACAGGGAGCTTATTTAACTGATGGATCATTGAAGTATCAATGGATCTAAGCATATATACTCCTGTGTGCACTCACATTCGCTACCAGCTGTCCACTAAAAATTAAACAAAACAAAACACTGGAGAAAATACAAGACAAAGTTTTATCCCTGTGCTAGAAACTTGCCATATCCAGGTAGCTCAATTTAACATGAAATTGACTTAAATTATTTAAATCTGGGTTGTATCCAAGTAAGACCATTTCATAATAGATTTTTGTACCACTTTAGTTATATTAGCTTTTAAATATATTTCATTTAAACCAGGGTAACTTATATGTGGACATGATTTGAGGTGCTAGGAAAAGGCAAGGCTGCACATATAGTATAAACTTATGCTCACTATAGGAAAAACTGATTACAACTGTTTGCTTTTAATATGTTATTATAATTTGTTTAGGGCTTCTAGCATGCGCTCACTTCAAACTGATTTTTTCCTTCCTTCCTTAAGGGTGGGATTCTCTAGATATCCTCAGGGAGCTGCAGCTATTGCATTTAATTTATTTAGGCATCTAACTTGCAATTAAGTTTGGGTTGCTACATAACCCCAGAGGCTTGTTTAAAGCATGTGCAATGGAACAGGAAGTGGTAGACAATGGCTGGCAGAGCTAAGATTTTAATTTTTAATGTGTCAGGAAGGTACAGGTAAAGGAGTAATAGACACAGATCTGTCTGCTTGCTGATTCTAAACACATATTTTATAAATTAATGTCATTTTTACAGAGCTATACAAAATGTCTCTTCTTATGAAGCAAATGTTTGCCAAGAAAGCCTGTGGCTTTATATTAAAATGTATCAGTTCTGAGCAGAGGCTCTAATTGTGAACATGAGCCCAAATCTTACTGATATACTTAAAAGTAGAAATTAGAAGTACTTTCTGCAATCAGATACCAATGGCTGTGTGATATGTTTTTTTAAAAATTTAGTTGTATGTAATGTTTCAAATAAAACTCCAATTACATGCATTTCCTATTACAGAAAATCAAGAAAAAGCTCTTTTTGAGCATAAGTAGACAGATGTATTGAACAAATACAACCTACCAGGCTGCTCCATGTGTGCACACACATGCATGCACACAAAACTAAAACAACTTGTTGCAACAAATCAGACAGTAGTACAGTTTAGTCTACACTGGAGAAAGATACAGTCTACCTCATCCCTCTATGCATGCGGCTGATGAAATAAGACCATAGGGTGGGGTGGAATCAGCCAGTGGGTTCTCAGTTCAATTTTTCCTGACACATTTTTTTTTTCTAAAGGTATCACAAATTTAAATTAAACAGACTTTAATAAAAGACTGGGTGCACAATGGCGATTGGAAGAAATTAAATAAGCAAACGTCTTCTGTCAGTGTTATGATCCCAGCACTCTTTCACCTCTTCCCATGATGCATCTGTCTCCAGCATACAAACAGACCACCTTCCATCTCCCTGTCCCCACTTCCATTGCAGACTTAAGGGAGAATGTGCAAGCTAGTTATCCTGCTGACACTGATTCAGACAAACATTTTTACACAAACCATCCAGAATGAGGGACAGCATCTTACATATCGAAACAGCCATTGTACTCAATATGTATATTAGACATGCAATCAATTGCATATGAAGGCTTTCATATATAAGGGCAGAAGGTGTATGTTGAATGTTTGGCCCTTATAAAGTCAACTCAATATTTCTACCACGTTATTCCATTCTACAGTGTAGGATAAGCACAAAATCTTAAATGCAAAAAATAAAGGGGAAAAGTAGCAGGGAAAAAGGTAGAAAGAATGAGAAAGGTGGTCAAATAGTTACCTCTGTTCCCTTAGACAAAGAAAGCCTCCATATCTTTGATGCAGTCTGCTTCTCTTCCATTAGCCTCATGGAATGACCTAGGAAACCCTAAACCTAACTTCTGAGCATCCAGTGGTGAGCAGACTTATGGACTAGCCCGAAGATTTATAATGACTCTTACCAATGATGGTGACCTGTGTGAACTTCCTGTCATTTCTCTTCCACTGAATTTAACTTGTGTCTTTTTCTCTCTTAAATACAAAGGTGATACCTTTGCCTGTATGTTTCTGTGCAGCATTTACCTGACTAGAACACAAGCACATAAACTGGATTTCTGATCCTTATTATTTCAAAAGTGAACAAAACAGACACTCCCTGTACTATTTTAATACATATTCTAGCCAGTGCCAGTGCTGGAATGTTTGTGCCTTCCTTCATGCAGGGAGGTCAAATTCCTTATTCTATAAACTTTGTACTCAGAAGAATTGACTCTTAGCAGTGCTGGTGTTATAAAACAGAGGTGTGGCTGCTAGAGATAGGAAACTGAGCAAGAACGGAACAAAGATACAAACAATGGGATGCTTTACTGGGAGGAAATTTGACTCAGTGAAGTATTCAAGGTTCTGCCATGCATATTTCCTCCACAACATACCTTCAGTGGTGTGGGTGTGACAACTTTCTGGAAGGAGCACAGGGATTAGAAAATTCCAAAGGATACAATCCTAAACCTAGTTAAACATGAAGAGCAGATGCTGTCTGTACTCTCCTAGCCACCCACCCAGAAACACAATCTCATCAATGCCTAGCAAATTATTGACTTTGCTATCCTAGCTATCCCCTACTTTCCCATTATGGGAATTAGAGGCATGGAAAGTACTTAGCTTCTGTGGAAGAAATCAAACTTCGCGTTGTGGTTGAATCAGAACTGACAGAGCCAGCTTTTCTTTATTGAGGGCTATACTGTGATCACAGGGGGAATTCCACACGGCAAGGGGAGTCACCCACTTGT
>NW_017728917.1:32019139-32022249 GCF_001723895.1 Crocodylus porosus
TCACCAGCACTACTGCACAGTAACTCCAGTGCCTGCACATTTATTTAGAACTTGATTATAGAAGTACTAAATAAATGTGCCGTAACCACTGCACAGTAGTATCTTGTGTAGTTGTGCCCACTGAGTTCAAGGCCTGTTCCAGGAAACTGCTTTTCTGTTTATAGTCATTACAACCTTGAATTTGCATGCATATGAGCTGTGATTTCCTCTGTAAGTGACTTTAAAAGGTTCTGAGGGTTTTACATTTGGAGCATGATGAGGCGGAAACAAGCAAGACAATATTTAATTGGCAGATTTTCTCCATACTATGTTCCTTCAATATTAATATGAATAACATTCCCTGTATGTACTTCCCATCTAATTGTTTTTAAATAAAACAGAATAATCTCTTTCAGGAGTTCATAAATTCTGTCTAGGGATTGAGGGACTTGACTGCTGGTATCTATCTTCCTGCTGCACTCCACTTTTAACAGCTGCCTTTTCCTTCTCCACTGTGGAAACTCATGCTCTCAAATGACTGCTGTCATCCAATCTTGGATCTTGGCAACATGCAGCCTGCTCTGCTTGAAGATGCAAACAAATTCTGCTATGTCAGAGCCAAATGATGGGGGCCCTTGTCAGCTGTGTACAGAGAAGGAAACTGTCTTTCCTCTTTTCCATACTTCTTGCATAGCTAAGCAATGCTTTTCTACAAAAGAAGTCTGTGTATTCTCTGCTCTCATAAATTTCTGCTTTCTGAAAGTGAAAAAAGGAAGAGAAAAGTCAGGATCACAGGGATACTTCTCACTTTGCACTTGCCCACAGTGTGGTATCAGTATAGCAAGGAAACAGTGAGCTTCAATTTAAGGACTGAACACAGAATAGCTCTGGACAGGCTGTATTAGTTAAGACATAGTTTTCATGATATTCATCCCTTGGCAATGCAGCTCCACAATGCCTTCTTCTCAAAGCTGTGGATTCAGTATGACATTGGTACCTTTACTGTCATTAAGTTAATCACTACAATTCCATGACATGAATAACACACTGTGCAGCATGTTTGTCCTATAGAAAATACTCTGAAAAACAGCATCCCTTCTTAATACCATACCACTCAAATGTACACCTGTCCCTCTCTCTAAACTATTTTAACAGAACATTGTTAGTACCATAACAACTCTATTTTAACATTTAACTTTTTAATATAATTTAACATTGAGAAGTATTAATGTTCCCTCCACTGCAAGCAGGACCCTGTTGATATATAACTAACTATAAAGAAAACAAAGGCTAACATCTTGGATAACTATTAAGACTTGTAAGTCCTGACTTTCTAAAATGCCTAAATTCATTATTTCCAGGAAAGGTAAAAGCTTTCACTATAATTGGAAATAAGCCATGGTACCTTGTTTGTTATTGTATACCAGGAGGAATATAAAAGGTGTAACTGTTTTATATTTTTATTCTCTTTTCTGTATAACTGCTGCGTGGCACTCTCACATTTATGTAACCTTGAAGTCTTCACTGTTAATCAAAACAACTGCCTGGTACTACTCTCCGCTGGCAGTAGGCCACGCACCTGCACTCTGTAAATTTTACTTCTTATCTAAAAAGTGTCAGTTTTACAGAAACGAAACTTATGTAGAAAATCTGCCTAGTAACTACTATGTAAAAGAAATTATCCTATCCCTGTATGCTTAGCTTATATCATAGTTAGTGTCATAGAGGCAGTACAACCAACATCTATAAAGAGGCAAAGAAGCAGGAAACAGCAGAGATGACAACTGGAAAACTCTGTAGGCCTGATCACCCTGCAGACCGGTTCTCAGCCTCCCCGCCTGGGCGTATCCCAGCGAAGACAAAGGCCTCGAAAACCCGACAATCGACAACGACTCACCGTGTTACAGTTTTGTACTCAACATCCCATTTATGAGCTGTTGACCAGTTCTGGGACTTAAGGAGCAGGCAGCCGCACCTAGCATTGGACTAGTTCCAGTGTTGCAATGCAAGGACTTGCTCTGGAACCCCATGAACCAACAGACCCCCTTTGTATCCGGCATACTGTAACCAAAGAACCGTCGGAGACTCCACTTCTCGACTGCCTCTCATCGTAGCTTAGCATATCTACGCTCCCTGTACTTGTATTTACTGCAACTTCATTCCAGCCGGCCTCCCCTCTTATTCGTAAGAGGGTGAGGCCAGGTGAGTGAATAAAACATTTTGTTTTACCTTATATCTGCTCTGTAATAACTTCTACTACTAACATCCCATCTCAATGAGCTGTTGACCAGTTCTGGGACTTAAGGAGTCGGCAGCCGCACCTAGCATTAGACTGGTTCCAGTGTTGGAACGCACGGGCTGGCTCTGGAACCTCATGAACCAACGGACATCCTATAGACTTATTACAAAGAAAACTAACAACTTACTCTAAGTCGTCTACTTGTGCCAGCTCGGCGAACCTCGAGGGCGGCTATAAAGCTACCTCCAATCCCGCCCCACAAGCCGCGCGCTCGCACAGCTCCGCAAAGCCCGCGGCTCCCCAAGCAGTGCTGGAACCGCTAGCCCGGCATTCCGCCACAAAAGGCTCTGATGACTCACTTTTACAGGTGCCAGTAAGCCCAGTAAGCTCCACCATGAACAGAAGAAGAGTGGGAGTAAGTTTTTAGAGACAGAGAATCGGGGCTGAACCACCCTGAGGGAAGACTCTAAGAACAACCACAAGTAGAGAAAATAAGGTCTGGGCTGGAAATTTGAATCTTTATTAATCTCCAGGAAGAAGGCACACTTTGTCCTCAGACCACATATACAGTAGGCATCTGTGACGTGGCTAGTGTTTGCTTCAGATTCGGCCAATTTGGGGGACAGTGATTCAATTTGGTGATTCAAATCACTATCCTGAATTGATCTGGATTAAGCTGATTTGGAGATTCAGCTTGTGCTGAATCTCTGAATCACACAGACCCATCTGTCAACCATTCTCCCAAACCCCAGCAATAGCTGCTCCACCCACCCCAGCTCCTGGCTCTTTGAAAGAAAAAAAAAGCCCCAGCTGCCAGGCTGGAGGGCAATCCCCACTGCCCCCACTGCCCCATGCTACTTGGGGGGGCTCTGCATGAGCCCCCTAACCCCCC
>NW_017728917.1:32022785-32025639 GCF_001723895.1 Crocodylus porosus
GGGGATGGGGCCTGTCACGGGTCCCCCTGGTCCCCTCTCCCCTTCTCCAGCTCCCCCTCCCCCTCCTTACCAGCTCTGAGTCTGGCTCCAGCTCCCTGATGCAGCAGGCAGGGACTGCCCAAATTGAAGCTCTCAGAATCTTTTCCAAATTAATTTGGAGAGCTTTGAATCAATTTGGACCTTTTTATTGGTCCTCTGGTTCAATTCAGCTTTGGAGATTCGGCCTGCAAATTGGGCCGAATCTCCTCTGAATCAAATCAGCACCCGAAGCTTCACACAACTTTAATATACACACTGTTCTGTGCCAAGCTGAGAAAGCTACCAACTCCCAATGACACTCTGTTCTTCAACCTTAAGTGATAAACACTTAAAACAACAAATGATTAAATTCCTCTTCTCGCTTGAAGACTTGTTTATTCCATCAACAAAAAGCAGTAAAATTACATTCTGTGCAAATTGGCCCTTGAGTGATAATTCTCACAGAGGCTTGAGAACTAACTGCTTTCAAAGCATAGCCATGTATAACTCAGTCTTGTTTTCATAGAATCACAGAATCATAGAAAATTAGGGTTGGAAGGTGTTAGGGTGATAATATTTGGATCTTGGGAAGCACTGGATTTGCATCTGAATAAAGGCTTTAATCTGTATCTCAGGAAAAGCTGCTGGTCACAAGGCAGAAGGATATATTAAAAGTAACATTGCAAATGCTTAGGCAAGCAGTTTTCTAACAAGGTCTTAGTGTTAGAGACCATTGTGTAAGAAGAACAAGATGCAGCCCACCAGCAATTGTCAGGAGATAAAGCAGAAGCAAGACCTTGGAGATGAAGAAGGAGTCAGCAAGAAACCAGAAAGAACCAGCAAGTGACAGGAGAAAGTGGAGGTCAAAGTCTTGAGCATGCGCTCTTAGCAGAGAAGCATGTAAGTGAATGAAATGCATAGGCAATTCCATGCTAATGAAGTAAATGGTAAACCGAGGCGGAGCTTAAAATGGGAGGAAAAATGGGTGGAACAGAAGGAGGGATGGAGGTGGAACGAATGTTAACAAGTATGAACCAAGGTGCATGAAATGTGAAAAGAACTAACGTTTGGTGCAGGTCCCCGATTTGTTGGTTTTTTAGGAATAAAGCCATTGTGAGCAATGTGTGCTGGTGTTTGCTCTCTGCCTCCACTGGCTAATGAGTAACAGGATCCATGAGCAATTAGATTGTCATCTTCCCAGTCGTTGGGCACTGCATGGAGTCGGGATCTAACAGAAAGGACCTCAGGTGGTTATCTAGTCCAACCCACTGCTTAAAGCAGGATCATTCCTAGCTAGATCATTTCACCTAGGGCTTCATTGATCTGGGCCTAAAAAACTATCAAGGATGGAGGTTCCACAACCTCTCTAGGTAACCCATTCCAGTACTTCACCACCCTCCTAGTGAGAATTTTTTTCCTAATATCCAATCTAACCCTTCCTGGCTGCAATTTGAGACCACTGCTCCTTGGTCTGTGATCTGCCACCACTAGAACAATCTAGCTCTATCCTCTTTGTAATCATCCTTCAGGTAGTTAAAGGTTTATATCAAATCCCACCTCTGTCTTCTGTCTTCTGCTCTTCTCAGCCAGACTGATTGACCTGCTCCACCAGGCTTTAAACTAAGCCCGCTGGGAGACGGGGGGACTACCGCCACTGCTGGCCCACTGAGCAACCCTTGCAAAGCCAGCAGGCCAAGGCACTTAAGGGAGGCCACCCCTACCCGAGCCCTGGTACAATCTGTGGGCAAGGCAAGAGCCCCCAAGGGGACACTTGCCTGCCTGTACACAAATGCCAGGAGCTTGGGGAATAAGCAGGAAGAACTCATCCTCCTGCTTAACACAAATAATTACAACATCATAGGGATAATGGAGACCTGGTGGGACTCTGCCCATGATTGGATCATGGGTATAGATGTCTATACCTTGTACAGGAGAAATTGAGTACATAAAAGGGGCAGGGGTATAGCTCTTTATGTTAAGGAAAGCTGATGTTGGTGACCAGGGTGGAAGACTGGAGACCCTCTGGGTTAAAATCTGTGGAGAACATGGCACGAGGACACAACAGTGGGAGTCTACTAGAGACCTCCCACCTAAAGTCAAGAGCTGACCAGAAGTTTGCCCGAGAACTGGCTGAGGCCACATCCTCCAGGACCATGGTTGTCATGGGTGACTTCAACTACCCAGACATCTCGTGGGAGGATCGCTCAGCAAAAGCCGAGCAGTCGCAAAGCTTCCTATCATGCGTGGATGACCTCTACCTGACTGAAGAAGTCTACGGGCCAATGAGAGGTAAAGCACTGCTCAACCTGGTACTGGCTACTGGGAATAACCTAATCGGTGCCCTAGTGATCAATGGGTGTCACAGGGTCACGTAGGTGCCCCGTGACTGGGATTGAGATTGACAGAGCTGCCAATCACCAGGGCAGCTCAGGTGCTGGTTGCCAGGGCGACCAGGTGGGTCAGGTGGCCAGAAGGGGGCAGGGCCGGGCCTTTATAAACAGCCCAGGCCGGAGCCTGACCAGCAGTTCCCTTCTGGCAGCCACAGGAGCAGGAGCTCTGTGGCTGAGCTGAGCGGCCAGAGTTGGTGATTGCAGCCTTGCTGACCGGCCGCAATGATGCTAGGGAGGAGAGAACCCTGAAAGGAGGTAGGGTGGAAGCCCTGCTGGGGCTGGGAGTTTGCATTATGAGCGGGAAGGCTCTTTGTTGGTTTTGTTACAGCCGTTTGGGCTTGGCTTGAGTTAGAGATTCATAGATTCATAGATTCATAGATGCTAGGGTCGGAAGGGACCTCAATGGATCATCGAGTCCGACCCCCTGCATAAGCAGGAAAGAGTGC
>NW_017728917.1:32046448-32061496 GCF_001723895.1 Crocodylus porosus
GTTTAAAGCCCGCCGGAGGAGGTCCGCCAACCTAGAAGAGAACACATGCTTACCTTTAGGGGTACCTATTGATGCTAGGTACTATTGTTAGTTTCCTATATGCCACTTGAAGCTCCCAATCTCATCTTTCCTTCATGTATCAAAGCCTGTGTTGGTCTTTTATTTATTTATTTTTACAGTAAAAAGTAGTGAACAACAGTAGATGTTATTGTGTAATGCAACAAATGTGGCTATATTTTGTCCTCTCTCTCTCTTATTTCACTGTAATTGTTGGAGTCCTTGTTTTCATTTTTATAGAAAAACGTATAGTTAAATAACAGAATTTTGAGAGGTACACCAATTAATTCAGTCCTCTTCCTTTCCTCCAAGTCCTCCTCTTTCTTCATACTGTATATTTGCCACTGTTATAATCTCCAGTAAATTATTTGCTCCAAGCTCTAATTTAAGACATCACAATAGTACTTCAAAATTCAGAGCTATAATTACCTTGATGTCATGCTTCTGATAGAGCTACTTTTTCATCAAAAGCCCCCATGCTGTAGTCAACATTTGCTTTGCTATGTGGTGGGTCTGATTATAACCTTGTCAATTCTTCCCATAGAAAAATAACAGCAAGAGAGCAAGTTCTGAACATACTTCTTGACATATTTCAAAGATCATACAGAGTTCTGACCTTCAGATGTAGTCATTTAGACTCGTTCTCTGAAGACTGTGAGGTCAAGGAGCTTGGTGCCTTGTGGTTTCAGTGCAAAGGCTGGTTCTTATAAGTTGATTGGTTGTTTATAAAAAGGCCCTCATTGTGTCACTTCTGCTAGCACTGATATGCAGAATTTCTATATTGTATGAGACTGCCTTTTGTTAAACCAGATGTAATTTGTCAAGCATATGGTTTGTTTCAGTTCAATCACCTATCCGTACCAAATGTATCAAATTCATTATCATGTGCATAGACCACCAAGGTCTGCAATAGCTGGGTTCAAAACTGGAGCACATTATAACTGGTTCTGGAGCCTATAATTTAATTTATAAACAAAGTTTCCCTCCTGAAGTTTGAGATAATATAATGAAGATGAGTAAAAACTATTTTTAAAAAAATAAATGAATAGGATCAAAGTATTCAGTTTGCATTGATAAAACTAACAAACCAATTTGTCTTAAGCTAAGTAATTTTACTTCTAAATCCCTGGGTATTGCTTCAGCCAAGAGTCAGATTTATCATTTGGTCCCTTATTTCCCCTTCTTGATTAAAATGTCTCTTGATTACTGCTGAACAGAGAGACTTTGGCAGTTCAGGAACTGACATCATAGATAGTTTTATAACTTCCAAAATTTCCTGAAGGGCAAATACTTGCCTTTTCTGGAACAGTTTAATTTTCATTTCCAGATATTTTCCTCTTTTTTCTTGTTGAACAAAAAGGTTATTCAGCAGAGAGAGAGAAATGAAAATATTTACATTTCATACAAGGAAACAGAAGTTATGCTTTGCTTCTACTACTGCTAAATTCACCAATTTTGATCCTTTGCTTAATTTTCCAGACTATGAATTGCCTTTTGAAGTCAATAGGATTATTTATAATGTGTAGTGTTAAGTACATACAGGATTAGGAGCTAAATTTGTAACTGTCTGTCTAATCTTACTGACGATAGAGGGAATAAAGATTGCCTGTGATCCTAGGGTGAAGACATTAAGTACCAGGGGATCTTTAAAGGAGAAATGCAGGACAAAAACCAATGCTTAGAATTTGAAGCCAAGTATATTCAAATTAGAAATAAAACACTGTTTTTAATAGTGAATAGATATTGTACATTCACTGGTCAAGCCAAATTTTGGAATTTTTCTTCTTTATAATCAGTCCTTGGATTGCAAACCTATGTCACAAACATTTTACCTATGTTCAAATGTTTAGCATATCTTTGCTGAGTTTATTAAAAGGGCTTTAATTAAAGGGTTTTAATTTCATTTAGCTTATTGCTGTCTTTAAAGAGACATTTATGCCAATATTATTGCAATATTAAGACAAATTAGATTTACAGCATTCCCAATTATAAAGCTTTGCAAGATGAATTAACCAGCAGGAAATTATATTTCAATAACTGGCTTCCTACTGCTTTGCACTGCAACCTAATGAATTGATCTTCATCCTGACATTTTTTGTTTGGCCACAGGTTAGACTAATGTGGTATCAAAATTGGACTCTATTAATAATGTGTGGTTCTTTTTGAGTATTTTTGTAAACCTACATTGCTGTTGAACATTGCTTGGGACAAATCCTTAGTCTCAGGTTCTCTAAAATAACATAATTTTTTGGACTTCAACGGTATTCTGACAATATCTTGGAGCATAGAATCTCTCCTTTTATTTAAAAGTGGCTTAACCATATTTTGGCAAATCTTTGCCCCCCCCCCCCACGCACACACATCATTCAGGTCCTCATTAACAAAACAAGTATGGTTCCAATGTGCAGCTGGGGAAGGCAGGATTGAGGAGGTTGCATGTTTGTGTTCAGAACTGCTTTGGGGACGAATGGGGACAGGGAGCAGAATGTAAATACTTGAAACGCATGCTGGCTTTGGGCCGTCCATCTACTGAACGTCAATACCAGGTCTAATAGTGAGCATATTACCTCTTTCTTTGGTATTGAAGAAGAGATAGTAAAATATTTCAGCAAGCAGTGTAGTTCATAGCTCACTAAATTCCATCAGAGAGAGGCAGTGGGTAGCCTTTGATTTAGTGATTCAGGTTATCTAAAGACTGAGTTGTGGACTTCTTGGTGTATAGGCTATGTTCTTGCCTCCTATTCTAGCTTGTCCTTTCCAGCACTTGGGCCCTCTATTGCTGCTACTAAGCTGATGCTCAAGAATTGGATTGCCATATATGAATTACATTTTTAGGAAAGAGTGAGCAGGGCCAACCATCTACCTAAACATCCAGAGCTGGCAGACAAGGAGGTGCCCAACCTCCATGTTATATAAGATGTGTAGTAACTGAAATGCCCTAGCTACATGAAAGAATGGGTTACCAATAAGCATTTCCAGAGGTATGTATAGAAGTTTGGGGTTAGATTTTATTAATTTCTAGAGCTCAGAAAATGATGTAATCAGAAGTCTCTGGAGATAAAACAGCAAGATAGAGGGTTTTTTCACTAGTTTGCCTAATCTTCTGGAGCCAGGCAGCATGGGAGAGCTAGAATCTCCTTTGCTAGACAAGTTATAAATATACTGATCAAATGCTTGTAACTATAATTACTGTGGGGTGCAGCCATTTGTAAATGCTATAACATTGCTATCTAGTATACCACTGGTATTTCTTTTAGTATTTTTGAACATTTGTTTAAAGTAGTGTATAACTTCCATTAACCTTTGGGGTTGGGAATAAGAGTTCATTACACATAGAATGGAAATGCCTTAATTCTTATTGGGGGTGAGGGGGCAATGTCTTTGGCAAGCATGCTACAACTTTAGCCCCATGCTTTCTCTGAGTGCCACTCTGATCCCCTTTCCTTGCCCAAACTGCCGCTTTGCTTTCTGTTCCCTGGCCTATCTGCCACTGTGCTGCCTGTCCCCTCCCTGATCTGTCACATGTCACACACAAGCTACCTGGACTGGTAAGATGGCATGATTGGGTTCTGATCCACAGTTCCACAACTGCACTTCTTGCTATGCATGTATGGAATGGCAGGAGGTGTGATGATTGGGATTGCAGATCAGATCCCATTGTGCCTGTAATTCAGTGATGTACCGTGGGTCCCGTGAACCTGGGGGCCAATGCTTGCATTGGTGCCCCCTCTGCCCCCAGGATGATCTGAGCAGGGTGTGGGACCCAAGGCAAATCGGCCTGTATGGGGCCCCACATCCCGCCCCATGGCACTTTCACGGGGAAATTAGCAGTGCAGTATACCAGCCATGGGGGGAGAGGCAGTGGCCAGAATTTCCAGCTGGAATGGCTTAAGAAAGTCGCAACACACTGGGCGGGGAGTGGGCCACACACAAACCTGGAAGGTGCCCCCCCTGAGGCTGGGACCCAGGGGCCATGGACCCCCTCTGCCTCCCTAGTCATTGGTACACCACTGCTGTAATTGAACACCTGTAGCTGGCCTAACATACATTTCTGACAACCTTGGTGCCAGGGCCAGAAACTGAAGAGAGAGAGAGAGAGACAGAGAGACAGAGAGAGAGAGAGAGAGCTTTTTGAACACTTATTATAAAAGTCAAAAGGTACAAGTGTAAAAATATGTAGCTCTCCCAGGGGCTGAGCTTGTCAGTAATAAAAACACCATTGCTGTGTCCATATGAGCAGGGGTATGCATTTTGCAGCAGAAGAAGCAGTAGTGTCATAAATTTAAATAAAAAATAAAATAGCAGCATAAATCTGTGCTACTACTTCATGCTGCAGTGCACACCCCTGCCCATGTGCTTTGCATCAGGACACATTGTCCTGCTCCATGTGCTGTAGGGGGGTTGGCTAGGACACGGGGTGCCTCAGCATAGGCGCTAGCCGACAGGCTGCCCGCACACTGAGGCACCCTGTGCCCCAGCCAGCCAGGGAGCAGCATGTGCAGCTGTGGAGCCCCTGTGCTGAGGCCATCAGTGCCAAGCCCTATTAACAAGTTTGTTTTATGGTCCCCACCTTGGACTGACCTAGCAGGAAATTGGCCAAACAGATTGTGCTTTCCTGGGCTGATAGGCACAGGGAAGGGAAGTTGTACAAAATCTTGGAGAAGTCCAAGTCTGGGGCACTGAAGGCAGCAAAGTGGCCACAGCCAAAGGCAGTCCAGAAAAGCATAGAAAAGAGTCTCTGCTACCTTCTCCTCCCAGAAAGGGCAGGCTGCTAGCACCACTGGGTCTAAGTGGAGGACAAACAGAGTGAGAATGAGAGTGAGAGAGTGAAAGCAAGAGTAAGAGAGAGTTATTCCTTTCTTGTACAAGAATATTGATATAAACATTTTTATTCTGGTACAAAAGTATCCACGTAAGTGGAATTCTCATCTATATTACACAGATATAGTTAAAGCAGTTCTCTAGCATGTGATTAATGCTTAGCAGTTCCCAATAGTTTTAGTTAAAACAGTATTGAAAAATGCTGGCAACATAAGTGGAGATACTGGCATAGTTATGGAGGGCTTTTTTATGTTGCATATAAATATGAACAATTCATCAGTGCTTGAGAAGGATTAACGAGGCTGACTGAGCACTGCATAAATTCTCAAGCAGCCAATGTCTCAACTTGAAACTGTAGAAACCACTTCTAGAGGTGGTTCAATCTTACTGAACTCCTGTGGTCTGTAGGTCATGTGTGTGTTAGTGTGGTTTTTTTTTCACTGTGGATCAGGTTTAATAAAGGAATATCCTTTCCTGGGCTCTGGTATTTAACTGAACCAGTTTAACCCTGGACCATAAATTTCTGGGGTCTGGATATGCTTCTTATACAACCATGTTCTCCTGGAGAATAAGGATACCTACCAATTCCCAGAGTCCTTACTACTTCTTTCTCCCTTGAAAACCATGCTAACACACCAGAATGAGCAAAATATCATTCTAAACTATTCATTGAGGTTGGAATGGAATGTACTATTTTTAAATGGAAAAAAAAATCAGAGAAAAACTGTTTTGAATGAATCAAAATGTCAGTGTCTTATTATTAAAATCATTATTTCTTCTTTACAGAACATGTTCCCATAACCAGTGTTCTCAATTCAAGAAAAAAAAGTCACCAAAAGACTTTGTGACAAACTAATTGTTCAACCATCTCTAAATTGAATACTGCCCTGCTTCCTACCACTTATACTTCAGGATTTACCCATTAATTTGGAGGCTGGTTATCATGAAAAGTGTTTTGGAAGCAGGTTATCCAATAATTCCTGACCACAGATTTTCTCATACCTTCCTCCAAAGCAGTTGGTGGTAATTAGACTGGAGTAACTTTTCTTGTATCTCATTACAAGGCCTGTCACCTCCACACATTTTTTTTTATCACGAGATCCTTAGTAAACTGGCCATTCACAGTTTAGCTGATGTTACTTTGTTGCTATGTCTTACCAACAAATCTTTAGTACATTATTATTCCATACATATTGTACTCTATACAAATAAATGTTCCATAATAATTGCACAGAATGGATCAATGTTCTTGGAAAGTACTGGTTAATACTGACAAATTCAAGGTGCTACACGTTGAGAAGAATAATCATAAATACAAATACAAAGTGAGTGACACCTGGCTGGATGGCAGCAGTATGGAGAAGGACCTGGGAGTCTTGGTAGACCACAGACTCAACATGAGTCTACAGTGTGATGCAGCTGCACAACAGGTGAATCAATACAGTTCTAGGTGCAAGACACAAGAGATGATAGTGTCTCTTACTCAGAACTGGTTAGGCCTCATCTAAAGGTGGTGTGCAGCTCTATATTTTAAAAGGATATTTTGGGACTTTGAAGGCAAGCCATATGTGGAGAAATTCAAGAGGGTCCAGAGGTGAGTGACAAAAATGATAAGGGACTTGGACGACAAGTCACACAAGGAGAGGTTGAAGAGAGCTAGGCACATGTTCAGCTTGTGTAAAAGGTGCTTAAGAGGAGAAATTCTAGCAGTCTTGTTACCTCTCAGCTCTGTGTTCTTGGGGAACCCTGGCACAGGACGCAGCCTGTCTGACCCACAAAGAACTCTCCCCCTCCCCAACTCAGCCTGAACAAGAACTGATTAGAGGAAGGACTTACAAAAGACAAGGAAGATGCAGACTGAAGCAACTCCCCTGGTCTCATTTGCATCTGAGATGGAACCAGATGACAACTCATTTAAATAGGAAATGAATCCCAGCAAGATAAACATCCTAATGTCTCTAGAAGGCATTCAAAGTAGGTGCTTGAACCATCTCCAGCAGCAGTCTATTCCAAACCTTGGGGGCTCAGACAGTAAAGAAGTTCTTCCTTATGTCCGACCTGAAATGGTCATGGAGGAGTTTGTGACCATTCGACCTCGTCATCCCTTGGGGTGCTCTGGTGAACAAATGTTCCCCCAGATCCTGGTGAGCACCCCTCAGAAACTTATACGTGGCCACCAAATCACCCCTGAGCATGCGCTTCTCCAGGCTAAAGAGCCCCATGGCTCTCAGCCTCTCATCATAAGATCTATTTTCCTAACCTCTGATCATGCATGTGGCTCTCCTCTGCACTCTCCCAAGCTTCTCTACATCCTTTTTGAATTGCAGAGCCCAAAACTAGATGCAGTACTTCAGCTATAACCTCACCAAGGCCAAATACAATGAGAGAATGACATCCTGGGATTTGCTTGACAAGCAACTATGGATGCAAGCTGGCGTTTTGCTCACTTTACTAGCCGCAGCATCACATTGAAGGCTCATGTTCATCTTGTGGTCAGTTATGAACCACAAGTCCCTTTCATCTGTAGTGCTAACAAACGTAGTACTGCCAAACCTATAAGAAAGCTGCAGGTTTTTCCTCCCAAGGTGGAGAACCTTGCATTTTTCGGTGTTAAACACCATCAGGTTCTCATCCACCCATTTCATGAGCCTGTCAAGGTCTGCCTGGATCACCCTTCTGTCCTCAGGTGTGGATGCTTTACCCCAGAGCTTGGTGTCATCGGTGAACTTGGCCAGTCCAATTCTGACACCAATGCCCACATCATTAATGAAGATGTTAAATACTGTAGGCCCTAAGACAGAGCCTTGAGGGACCCCACTGATCACAGTACACCATGGCGATTGACTTCTGTCAACCACTACCCTCTGGGTCCCAGCACGCAGCTAATTTCCCAGCCAGTGGATCATGGTAAGGCTGAGGCCACAGTTAACCAGTTTTGCCAAGAGGTGATCATGGAATACCAGATCAAAGGCTTTTTTAAAGTCAAGATAGATGACACAAATCTCTTCTCCCTTGCCCAGGTGATAGGTCAGCTTGTCATAAAAGGAAATGAGATTGGTCAAGCAAGACCTATCCACAACAAATGCGTGCTGGCTATCCCTCAGGATGTTGCAATCAGTCAGTCTATTAAGGATGGCCTCTTTGATAATTTTTTACAAGACCTTCCCTAGGATAGAGGTCAGGTTGATGGGCTTGTAGTTCACTCAATCCACTTCCCTCCTTTTCTTGAAGATGGGCACCACATTGGCCTTCTTCCAATCTTCAAGCACTTTACCAGAGTACCAGGAGTTCTTGAAGATCCATGTCAGGGGTTGGGCTATGATGCTTGCCAGCTGCTTAAGTACCCTTGGGTGTAAACTGTCAGGGCCAGCTGACTTGAAGGTATCCAGCCTCTCAAGATGTTCCTTCATGAGGTCAGCATTTATGGAGGGTAAGGAATGTCCCTCACCCAGGCCTCCCTGTCCCGTACTGGGCAGGGGCATCCCATGGGACTGGTGAAAAACTGATGCAAAGTACCCATTTAGCAAATTCGCTTTTTCCTGGGCATCAGTTGTCAGTTGCCCATCAGTTTTAGCAGGGGTCCAATGTTGCCATTGCTTTTCCTCTGGCTCCCCACATATCTAAAAAAGGACTTTTTATTGTCCTTGATATTTGTAGTTAGCTGCAGTTCTGTCACAGCCTTGGCTTTCTCGGTTTGCTCTCTGCAGGTCTGGACCAGTGTAGAGTATTCCTCCTTGGTGGTGGATCCCGTCCTCCATCCTTTTTCAGTCTTTCTTTTTAGACTCAGGAGGTCCACTAGTTCCCTGGAGAGCCAAGGGGGCTGCTGTGTACTTTTGCTGCCTTTCCTTCAAGACGGGATAGACTTTGCTTGCACATCTAGGATTTTTTCCTTGAGGAGCAACCACTCATCCTGGGCTCCCCTCCCCTTGGTGTTGTGGCCTCACTGACAAGCCTCCTTAGCTTGTTGAAGTCAGCTTTCCTGAAGTCAAGGACTTCTGTATACTGACTGACTTGCCAGCTTTATGATGAATGGTGAAGGTGATCAGCTCATGATCATTGTCACCTAGCTTTCCTTTGATCATTAGGTCACTGATTAGGTCACCCCCAGTTGCCAGTACCAGGTTGAGCAGGGCTTTACCTCTCATTGGCCCATAGACTTCCTGTGTCAGATATAGCTGATACATGCATGAGAGAAAGCTTTGTAACCACTTGGATTTGGCTGAGCACTCTTCCCATGAGATGTCTCGGTAGTTGAAGTCTCCCATGACAACCATGCCCCGGGAGCATGCAGCCTCAGCCAATTTCCTGGTGAACTCTTAATCCTGGTTAGGGGGTCTGTAGTAGACTTCAACCATGGTCCTGAAGCATGCAGCCTCAGCCAGTTCCCGGGCGAACTCCTGCTCAAGCTCTTGACTTTGGTTGGGAGGTCTGTAGAAGACTTCCACCATTGTGTCCCCTGTGCCATGTCCCCCATGGATTTTAACCCAGAGGGTCTCAAGTCATCTACCCTGGGTGCCAATGTTGGCTTGCAGGGACATGTAGCTTTCCTTCACATAGAGAGCTACACCCCCACCCCTTTTGTCCACTCTCTCTCTAGTGTACAGAGTATAGCCATCTATACCCACGGTCCAGTCATGGGTGGATTCCCACCAGGTCTCCGTTGTCCCTATGATATCATAATTATTTGTGTTTAGCAGGAGAACAAGTTCCTCCTGTTTATTCCCCAAGCATCTGGCATTTGTGTATAGGCATGCAAGTGTCTCCTTGGGGGCCCTTGCCTTGCCTACAGTTCATTCCAGGGTTCTGGCAGGGGTGGGCTCCCTTAAGTGCCTTGGCCTGCTGGCTTTTCAAGTGTTGCTCAGCAGGCCAGCAGTGGCGGAAGTCCCCTCCCCTCCCCTGGTGGGCTTAGTTTAAAGCCTGGTGGAGCAGGTCAGCCAGTTTGGCTGAGAAGACCCTCCTCCCGAGCGGAGAGAGGTGGAAGCCATCCCTTCCCAGCAGCTCACTGGCTCTCTCTCCAAGGAGTGGACTGTGGTCATGGAAGCCAAAGCCTTCCTGGTGACACCAGTGCCACAGTCTTTGGTTCACTACCTGGATCCTCCTCTCCCTCTTCAGCCTGTAGCCTGAGACTGGGAGGATCAATGAGAACACCACCTGCACCCCCAACCCCATAAGCCTCACTCCCAAATCTCTGTAGCACTTCATGACCCGGCTGGGAGTGCTCCGAGCTGTGTCATTCATGCCCACATGTATGAGGGGCATAGGGTAGTTGTCAGTGGGCTGAAGGAGTTCAGGGATCCTCTCTACAATGTCTCAGATCTGGGCTCCAGGGAAGCAACAGACTTCCCAGGCTAAGGGGTTGGGGCAGCAGATTGTCCCCTCTGTCCTCCTCAGGATGGAGTCTCCCACAACAAATGGTTGGCGTTTTGTCTTAGGGAGAGTGGGGGTGGTAGCTACAGTTGAGCCTGTGTTGCCTGCAGGAGCTGGCAACTTAGCAGGCTCTGCTGGGGCTGCAAGAGGTTCATACTTGTTGCAAAACTCTAGTGGTGGGGGTGCCTTGGTGCGACAAGCCTTGGGGCCCTTGACCACCTTGGTCCAACCCCTGAGCCTGACAGCATGGGAGGTCCTCGAGTCCTCCCCAGTCCTGGAAGATGACCATGGTGGACCCTCCACCTCCTTAGAGAGAAGGGCCTGGCAGTAGGAGTTGATCTCCTGCTCACAGTCCCTGGTGGACTAACTCTCTCTCTCTGCGCCTCCAGGAACCTGACTTTTATTCTCTTATTCCATGCACAGCTTTCTAAACCTGACTTTTGCTAATCAAACTGGAGCTAGACTTCCCCAAAAACTAGTTGAAACTGTGTAATATTTAACTGTTTATTTATCTCTCTCTCGTATGGCTATTATTACTGGTAGCATCATAAGTTCATATACCTGGCAATAAATAACTTTTATGGTTCTGCTGGTTGCTATACTTTCTCTCTGAACCTCACCTACTTTTTCTTCTTCTTGACCTCCCCATTTGCTCTACAGCAATGCTTCTTTTACCTAAGCCAAAGTTCCCTGTAATGCCCAAAACCACAGTGGCGTCTGCTCATCAAGGGGGTTACTACTGGGACCATTGTGGCAAGAGATTGTGAGGGGCTGAGTTTTGATGCGCATGAGGGTATCAGCTGAAAGTGCTGATAGGACCGAGTCTGCTCAGACATACTCTGTTAGCATGTGTGTATGTGTGTCTACCTGCATTTATTATTGTCTTGCTGAAATAAGGGATGAACTGAGTTCAAGGCACATAAGGGTGTCAGCCTGTCAATGCTGAATAGTCTAGCCTGACTTAGATATGCTCTGTTAACCTGTGTGTTTGTGTCTGACTGCATTTTATTGTTTCTCTAATCAACTGAGTTCAAGGCATATGAGGGTGTTAGCCTGTCAATGCTAAATAATCTGGCCTGACTCAGGCATATCCTGTTGATCTGTTTGTGTATGTGCGTACATGTGTTTGACTGATTCAGTGGTTGGAGGAACCCAGTCCCATTAAAACTGATTCCTGCAAGATAGCTCCATTGTGGGTGAGGACTTGCAGATGGCAGAGATACAGCTCCATATAGAAACAGAAGTAACACAAGCAGCACATTGATAGAATTACAGAGACCCCCAGAAACATACCCCTAAGAAATGAGCACACCCTAAAGTGACAGGCAACTCTGGTAACAGTCTTCAATCAGATGAAGGGCTGCCATAAAGTGGGATAATACTTTCTCTCTCCTGCTGCAGAGCAGGGTGTGGACCAATGGCTTGAAGTTGTAACAAGGCAGGTTTAAATTGGATATCTGGAAAATTTTCTTCATTGTTAGAATAGAGAAGTGGTGGAATAGACTGTCTAGGGATAGCATGCACAAAATAGTATGCTTCCAATAGTTGCAAAGGATGATCAATGACTACTAATGGGACTGTGTGAAATTTCACTAGCTGTTTTGTTTTGATGCTGATTTGATACATTTCAAGCTTGAAAAAGCAAAATCAAAATGTAACAGAGGGCTTCAAGACAGCCTCGAAACAAAATGAGGCCACTCGAAATGTTTTGAAAGTTTCAAAATATTTTAAGTTTCAGAATTCAAGCTGGTCTTGCCTGCAGGGAAACAGAAAATAAGGAGAAGGAGGGGGAAGAGGAGGGAAGAGGGGGGAAGGACTGCTCTCAAATTGGCTGTGTAGCTAGCCAGTGACTGTGATACTTCCCTGAGGTCCCTTCCAATCCCAGTGCTCTGAGGGAGGGATGAAAAAGCAGCATGAAAGGCAGCATTATTTGAACTGCCATGCTTTCTGCCTTGATGTCAGTTATACTGAGCTGTGTGTTCCAGCAGCTCAGCATCAGACAATGAAGGCACTGGTTTTCTGAAGCATTTCCTACTTGCTAGGCTAGGTTAGGCTACCCAGAGGGATTTCAGAATACATTTTTGGGTTATTCTTTCTTCTTTCTATTATATTCATTGATTTATTCTTTTGAATTTTATAATTATATAATTTAATGTATTTAATGTATATAGGAAGGCAAATACGTTTATATTTTATTTCTATACAATTAAAGCTTTGCAGCATACATACATACATATATTATAGTATTTATATAGGAAGAAACGCATATTTCTATTTGTTTTTATACATTTTTTTCTTTGCACCATGCTTACAATATTGAATTCATATAGACAGAAAGACATATTTCTATTTGTTTTTAAACATTTCTTCTTTGCACCACACACCTACAGCATTTAATTTATATAGGAATGCAAATACATTTATATATTTCTAGAAAAGGAAGACATGAAACACACCATGAAATGTGTTGGAAAGGCAGGTGGCTAACCTTTAGGTAGGGGTAGAAGAGGGGGTAGAGGGAGAGATGTAAGTCCCCCCTAGCACCGCCCCCCCCAAACTGAGATGCAGGCTCTTTCCTCCAGCTAGAAGGGATGAGGCTTCTATAAGCAGCAAGGAGAGGGAAGCAGTGCCAGTGCTACTGCCTGTGCCCGAGACTGCATCCCCTCCATGAGCAACAGCCATAACCCCCCCCCACCATGACAACAACAAGTAGCACCAGCACCAGCACAACAGCCTTCTCAACCCCCATTTCACCTCCCATGTTGAGCCTTCATGTCAGAGAAAGAGCTGGAGTTGGATCTCAGTGCCCTAGCAAGGGAAATTCTGGGGAAGAAGGGGGAATCATCTGAGTTTCTGCTCCTCACCCCTCAAGTTTTCCCTCAAGCCAGTTTTCCTTCCACAGAAAGCACATTGCAGGAGGCTAACATAGAGGTGGAAGAAAGTGGCTCAGCTAAGTCTGCTCCTTCTCTTCCTGTGCCTCTGCCTGCTATGGAGCAGGAAAATGCAGCAGCCTCCACTGACACCCCAGAAGTGAGTGAGTAGAGTGGTCTGGGATCATTTTGAACTGGCAGATAATCCCATGTACACTATCTGCCTGCACCGCCAAGCCCAAACCAGCAGGGGCAAGGGAATAAAACACATTAGCACCACGGGGATGCTGATGCATCTCTGCAGGCAGCACCCCCTTCCCCTTGCTCCTCCTTAGCCTGGCACCAGCAGGAACATGCCTAAAGGGAAGTCCCCTCTCACTCCAAAGCCCCTGTCCCCCCAAAGCAGAGGCAGGCAACCCTGGAAGAGTGGAGGAAAGGCAGAGAGAAAGTGGGATGTGTTGCAAGGGTGAGTGAGATAACCCAGGTCACAGGGGAGATGCTTGCTGTTGATGGCCATCCCTTCTCCTTAGCTGAGGGGCCAGGTGGCTCATAGCACTCATGGCCCCATTCTACCAAGTGCCTGCACACACCACCTTCACCAGGATGTACATACAGGGAGCACTTGAGGGAGGAGCCGCACAAGGCAGGTCCGCAGGTGGCCTTACAGTTCACCTCGAACAGCTGGAGCAGCAGGAGTGGAGTTCATGCCTACCCCTCCCTCAAAGGGCACTGGTGCAACCAGTCAGCCCATCGGTGGGCTCTCCTTCAAGCTGAGGTGATGGATGAGTCACACACAGCAACAGAGATCATGGGGACCATGAACCACTTGGTGCAGGGGTGGCTTGCTGGACAGAGCAAATTCACTCAGAGGTTCATGGTCACTGACAACGGGGCCAACATTGTCAAGGTGGTGCATGATGCCAACTTTGTTGACATTTGCTGTGTGGCACACAAGTTCCACCTCATTGTCAGAGATGCCTTAGAGGGGGACAGAGCTGCTGGTGATGGTGCCAGCACCACCATTAAGATAATTTCAAAATGCAGAAAGTTGGCAGGCTACTCCCACTGGAGCATCAAGAGGGGCATGATGCTGTAGGGCAAATAAACAGAGATGAACATCCCACAGCACAAAATCATGCAGGATATGGAGACTCAGTGGTACTTCACATACCTGATGCTTGAGAGGCTATTGGAGCAACAGAAGGCCACCCATGATACGGCCTTGCTCAGGGAGATTGGGATCACAGGTCCCCCGCACAGAGCTGAGCGGGATATCATCTCCCAGATCTTGGTGATCCTTAAGTCTTTCCTTGAGGCCACCAAGACCCTCAGTGCTGCCGATCCCCCTTTCCTCTCCCCCATCCCAGCCTGTCCTTCACCCCCCTGATGCCTCCATTTCCATTTTCAGTGACTGGCTTTCTTGCCTGCATTGCATGCCAGATGCTGGCTTCTTTATTATTCCTTTTATCCAGGAACAGCACACTGACATATCAACTGCAAGTGCTTACTCAGCCTAACAAAGGGTTTTTCAGCCCAAAGCCTGATAAGATATATTTCTCTAACTATTCAGTTAAAAAAACCCAAACCTATACATGTGAAAACACAACATAACTCATCACAAACCACAAGTAACACATCATTCATATATATCCAATGCAACATCTGCACTTCTATTCAATTCTTTTATACGAAGGAAGGCTCTGTGACAGTTTGAGATGCTGCTGGTGCTACTGTGCTGCTGCTTACTAAATTATTATTTTATCTGTTTTCATTTAAAGTGGTGGACACACACACACACACAGACACACACACCCACGGCACGCCTTAACGTGTATGCTGGAGTAGAAGCCCCTGCAGGACAGGGAAAAAAAAGGCTCTGTCATAGTTTGGCAGCCTGACATGCTTCTGGTTCAACTGTGATGCTGCTCACTAA
>NW_017728917.1:32061596-32080873 GCF_001723895.1 Crocodylus porosus
TTGGGGCAAGGTACCATGTTGTGTAGGGGCCCTAGCAACAGTGAGGGTGCACCTTAACACACACAGTGTCACCCACCTATGTCATAAGTTTTGCCTGTCAACAGCCTGAGGTGCAGGGTCCCAGAAGCCAGAACCCCCTGCACCTATCTCCCTGAAAACTGGTAGACTTTGTGGCCTCAGCAGGGACCGCCATCCCTGCAGTTTTCATCCCCCTGTGTCCTAACACAGACACAGTTGCATACTCACTCATGGCATGTGTTTTGCCTGTCAGGAGCCTGAGGTGCAGGATCCCAGAAGCCAGAACCTGAAACTTGAAACTTGGCAGACTTTGTGGCATCAGCATGGCCTATCACTCCTGCCAGTTTTACCCTGCTGTGGCTTAACACACACACGTGACATGAGTTTTGCTTTCAATAATTTGAGGTGCAGTTTCCCAGAACCCCTTGCACCTTGAGACATAGCAGTGTTCATGTCCTCATCAGGGGCTACCATTCACACGTTTCATCTTAATCAGGCAAGAAATGAAAAAATTATAAGCTGTTTTCTGCTTTACCATTATAACCTATGGGCAAAATGTCGAAACAGTGTCAAAACACAGAAACTGTTTTGATTAAATATAATGGAACAGAAGTTTTCAATCAAAATGAAATTAAAAATGAAACATTGTTCCATCAAAATGTTGAAACAGAAGTTGAACTGGAACAGTGCTGGTTCACACAGCCCTATATACTACTACACTAACACATGCTCTCCAGGGAATACTTATATATCATATCTTTCAATTCAAATACCTTTCAGCTGTTCAACAGTTGCACCAAAACTATTAGGACTATGTATATAATTGTGGTTTTTTTTGGTTTGGGGGATGAATTAATAAAATTGGTGCAATTCACAGCAACATCTCTCTTTTTGTGGGGCTTCTTTTGCTGAAATCAGAAATTGAAAACTTAATTTTCATTTCATGAAAGGCAAAGCAAGGAAGTTGAACAGGTAGATTTAAGCAACATTTAAAAAAATGGGTGGGATTGGCACCACTCCTGCCTTCTCACATTTGTAGTAGCCCAGTGTTTAGGGTACTCATGGACCTGGAAGACCCAACTTAAAGGCTATAGGGTAATCAGAACTGCCAAATCCCGAAACTACCATTGCTCTCATACAGTAAGATACTTGAAGGTGTTCCTTATCTTTCCCAGTGATGCTGTTCAACTCTGTATAAAATATTTAAATAGGAGAGATTAAAGCAAACTTTTAGACCCCGACTCCATGTAGTGCCCAATGACTAGGGAGATGACGGTTCAATTACCCACGGATCCTGTTACTCATTAGCCAGAGCAGAGCAGGGAGCAAACACCAGTATGCATTGCTCACAACAGGTTTATGCAGAATGGAGACTGCTTCAGACTAGCTGCCACACCGATGGAATATGGATAGCCATCCTGAACAACAGTTTTTTCCCATATTCATACACTTTGGTTTATACTCATTAACATTCATTCTACCTCCATCCCGCCTTCTGTTACACCCATTTCTCCTCCCATCTCAAGCTCCGCCTCTATTTACTGTTTGCTTCATTAGCATGGAATTGCTTATGCATTTCATTCATTTACATGACTTCTTGCTATGACTCCTTTTCTTCTGTCAATGGGCAGACTTTGATCAAAACCTGGAAGCTTCTGGAGGCTTCTTCACCAATCACCATTCACCTTTTTGCATCTGTTCATCTCAGAATCTGTTACCAATTATGTGTTGCTTTCCACATTCCAGTCTGTTTTTCTCTCTCAGTTTGTACCATCTTCCACCTTTTTTGGGGCCCCTGTATCTTCTCTCATTCCTTACTGTAGCTGGTTCACAGCACACAGACTCACCTGCTGCTTTTCCCTCAGAAAATGGTTGACAAAATTAAGATGGTTACTTAGCATAAGCAAGTGGCTGACTGAGATATCATTCTGCCTTGTGGTCAGCAGCTTTTGCTAGGCCACAGGTAAAACCTTTGTATTCAGCTGCAAATCCAATGGTCCTTAATAATCCAAATTATTGTCACCCTAACACAAACCAGTCCAGTGGTATGGATACCTGAATTCAAGTCCCCAAGATAACACAGTGGGTGCATCTACATGAGACATTTAATGGGGAGTTCTTATTTAGCTCTGCAGTAAAACACCAGCATCTACACATGTGGTGCTATTAGGAGAGAGTAAACTAAGTAACTCTGCTGTATGATAATACTGCCAGACACACATACTATTCTGCAGTGAGTTATTTACTCAGCTACAATGCATTTATAGACACTGACAGAGATGGGGGGGGCATGAGGATGCTTCACCTTTCCAGCTAGCTCCATGCTAAAGCCTCAGTATGCCCTTCTTCAGTACACTGAGCTGGGCTGTAGTAGCCCTGGGCTGGCAGGCTGACCCAGAGGGGCACTGCTGTGACTCAAAATTCTGTGGTCCCAGGCACATGTGCAAATAGCACACCCAGGAGCAAAAAACCCTGCAACAAATGGCTCAGGAATTTTTCTGGATCCACTAGTTGCACATGTAGATGTGTGTGCCTACTTAGTAAGTGGATTTCAATTTAATCTTTCACACTGTCAGTCATTGCATTAGCCACAGTACCTACATGGAGCAAATAAACTCAGTGTCCCTTTATGCTTGAACCTGTGAATACAGATGTTAAAAATACATATACTTGCTCCCTGATTCAAGAGGCAGAGGAGAGCTGCTCAGAATGTATTTGTGTGAAGACAGAAGGTGAAACGTACAGTAATAATGTAATGGTGGGGGTTTATTGTAGATTGCCATGTTAGGAAGAAGTGGACAAGGTATTCTTCATGGAAGTGACAAAATTATCCAAAAATTATGAGATGGTACTGATGGGAGGCTTCAGTTTTCTGGGCCTCCATTGGAAGAATAATATAGCCAAACATAAAATGTCAAGTGAGTTCCTAACTTGTATAGAGTACCGATTTGTGCTCTGGGAAGTTGAGGATACAACTAGAGGAATATCTATCTTAGATTTTGTCTTGACCAATAGGAAATAACTAGCAGACAATGTGAAGGTGAAGACAAAATTAGGAAACAATCACAAGATTTTAGAATTCATGCTCCTGAGATGGGGAAAGCATGTGGTCAACAGAATTAAGACACTGTATTCCAAAAATGTAGATTTCAACTGATTCAAAGCTGAGATAGTAGGCTGGGTGACATGAGAGGACAGAATGAAGGCCAAAAAGGGGATCAGGAGGAATGGAAGCTTCTAAAAGCTAACACATTGGAAATACAAGAAGAATGGCAGAAGACCAATGTGGCTACACATGGAGCTTCTGAAATGCCTCAAATGCAGAAGGAAAGCATACAGGCAATGGAAGAATGGGCAGGTCACCAAGGAAGTTTACTAGGAAACAGCAAGAATAGTTGGGAAATAATCAGGGAGTCAAAGATGAAAAAATATCTACCCATGGCAAGGGTGTTTATAGACAAGAAGAAGGCATTCTATAAGTAAGTTGGCCAGAAAAGAAAGACCAATGAAACTGTGGGACTACTGTTAAATAGCCAGGGTGAACTTTTTTGACAGGAGGTATAAAGAAGGTGGAGCTGCTCAACAATTATTTTGCCTCAGCCCTCATAAAAATTCAGCTGCAGCCATAGAGCTAAAAAAGATTATTGTGATAAGGAAAGGGACAAGCTGAGGGCTGAGATAACAAAAGAAACAGTCAAAAAGCTTTTGATGGGTCTGCATGAACTCAAGTCAGCAGGGCCTGATGAACATCATTGTAGGGTACTGAAGGAACTGGCAGAGTGTGCTATAACATACTTATATCCTTAGTAAAATGAGTGTAACATACATCTGCCAGCAACACCTTGGCTAGGGACAGACATTAAAAAATCCTGAGCCTGAATTGATTCAATCATTGCAGGTTAGTCTAACCTGGCCAGTCTAAACCAGATTGCACAGACATCCTAGACATGCAGGCACATGCCTGCAGTGGCTCAGGCTAGAAGCCAGGGGACAGGGCCTAGTATAGCCTCCTTTCCCTTACATAGTGCTGAGCTGAGGTGTGCATAGCCAGGCCTTAGCAGGACACTCTGATTAGGGAGGGGTCCCCACCTCCAGACCAACCCAGAGGGGAACTGATAACACAGTGTTCATTGCCCTTAACTCAGTGTTTATCACCCCATTAAGAAAACAACAGAGGGACATTACCTGTTGTGTCTACCTTTGTCCCATCTACCACAGCACAGACCATAGCCAGCATGTAGTCTGCTAGCTAATGCTACAAGGTGTCTGTGTAAGGCAGAGGGGATGGGGAAAGGGGAGCCAGGCAGATGCCTGCAGCCTCTGCCAAGCTCTAACCAGGGAACAGAGGGGAGGGGCCAGCCATGCTGTAGAGCAGAGAGCCCCACCCAGCCCAGAAAGGATGCCAGAATGCTGGGGGGGAGGGGGGTGTCTAATTTAACTTAAACCAGCAAGGGGTCTGGGACAGACATTGCATAAAATGGATTGAAATCAGTTAAATCTGATGCTACATTCAACCAGTTTTATCTGAAACCAGTCTCAGCCATTTTCAAAATGGTTTATGTGCACTGACATCTGTTCTGTTACAGGTTTAAAGCAATTTCTGATTACTTAAACTGGTTTATGTGTAATTTTTGTCCCTAGCCTTTGAGACAAATATCTCTGCACGTTCAGAGACATTTTTTGATAGGGACTGTGTTCCTTCTTGTGTGTAAAGTGTACAGGTTGTTGGTACTATTATAGAAATGTTATAACAAATGTTTTTGTTGTATTACAAGGATTGTTCAGTGCCTGTGGCTTCTTCTTAATCGCTAGGGATCACCTCTCAGTGTAAAAAAAGAATTTATCTTGTGGGTTGATTCCCTTTTCAATACCCCTCATGAAATCCCTATTGGGGTGCAAAGTTATGACTGTAAACTGGTAATTTGTGATAGTATCTGATTGCGAGTTGGTGATGTCTGTCCACTTACTTCATTGGGATAAGCAAATAGGCAGGAAATCACTTAGTCCGCACTGAATCGTGACCTTAGTAGGGATTGGAGTTAGTCACTATGGGTGGGGTACCACAAGTGCACATGTGAGGTTTGTTGGTTTGTGATGCTATAAATCACATAGGCTGTAGATGCAGGCATTCACCACATTGCTAACTTGCAGTATGGAGGGTTTTTTGACAGTGGAAAATCCTGCTGTCAAAACAACCTGCACCAGAAAAAAAGTGTTTGGCACATGGGGCAGCAGCATGTGCCACCTAAAACTGGAACCTGGTTATCCAGACCCACACTCCAGCTGCTAGTCAGGTGCCATACAACCAGATTGTCACTGCTGGACCCACAGGAGGCTCCCAAGATGCCGGATAAGGCTGCTGGAGCCAGTCCACCCAAGGCAACTTTCTGTGCACCAGAGTGCACATGCAGGGACATTTCCCAAGGACAAGTAGCAATGGCACAACTATGTATTGTTGTAGAAATTAAAAATGCTAAATTGAAAATGGTGCCATTTTTCAGCAGGGGGACACTGATATATGTGAGGTTGGAGTCTGCTGGAGTGCAGTAGTTGCCTCTCTCCAGCAGACTCAATTAATTGAGTCTGTTCCAATGTGTTGTAATTAGAGCACATCATAACAGTATCCCTGCACATGTATAGGTGGCCTTAGAGCTGAGATACTAAATAAGGTAGACACTGGTCAGACTCATTGGCTCTGACTGTTTACTAAACACCAGGATTCAGGACTAGTGGTTCTATTTATTGCTCTGAATAAGATTTTAGACAAGTTCATCAGTTTCTCTGACAGTTTCCCCCACAAGAAAAGTTGTTTCTCACAGTGAGGCTTTGCAAAATACTTTCAGTTGCACAATACACAATAGATTTAAAGAGAGCATGCAGCTGAACACAAAATTTGGGGGTTGTATTTGCAAATTTGAATGGATATGTGGTGGGGATGCTGAATACATATGACACGGAGGCTGCTGAAGTGTGATAATTAGCACGTTCTAGCAGACTCATAGAAGACTTGATTAACTGTGTCTGCTCTGACACATGCTAATTTGCATGTATCAGACCAGAGCTGTCATGTGTATATGTGCCCTGGAACATCAGTCATTAAAGAATGTCTTTGCAAAACACGTTGTTTTCTTATTAATTCATTTTCATTTGCTTTCATGCTTTGCGGTATCTTATCTATCCCTGAGGCAATCAACCAATCTATGAACTGGCCAGAAGGAGTGAGTTAGTCAGTAAATAAATCTAAGTGCTTGCCTCCAGCTCACTTCCCCTAGGATTGCCTATTTCTTCCCTGGTAGCAAAGTCATCTTCTATACTGGGAGTCTCAGCCACTGTCAGAGTCCTGCCAGAGAGAATGTTGCATTTTGTGTTCTAATGTGCTCAGTTTAGGTGGTAAAACTGAATTAAAGTGAGTCATTGATGAAGACGTTTATGAATTTAACACAGATGCAAACCTCATATAAAGATTAACGCCTGCTTTAGCTAATAATCAGGGAACGTAAGTGCCACACTTAAGGAACAATGGAGCAGGTTACCAAGAAGAGAATTACAAAGAGTTGACACATTCCAGCAATTGGACATTATCATTACCTGTCCATGCTACTCCCATCATGGGTTTGATCATACCTTCAGGGCTAGTTCTAACACCACCCCCCTTCATCACCATCCCTGGAAGGGGGCTTCTAGGAGCTGTCATTTCTAGGAATGCTTGTTTGTTGCTTTCTGTATTCCACTAGGACTGTCTTCTTGGGGCAATGCTTCTAGGAATGATTTATCAAATGAGCACTTCATTTAGGTGTTTTTGGAATACAGAGAGGCAGGTACAGTCAATGGCAAAGCTACATCTATGTATATCTAGGGACCTATCATTAGAATTAAAAATGTTCTCAGCTTGCCTTCATTCACCCTCAGGGTAAAGAAGAAAACTCTTCCTGTATATGCAAACAAGCAAAGGAAAAAAAATCATTGGAAACTACTAATACATATAATAAGGATATTATAATTCAATGAGATCTGCACTCTGATAGGTTAACTTTTGGATTTAGCCATATTACTTCAGTCTTATGTTTGCTTAAGGAGCCCCTAGAAAATGGCATGTCTTGTGCTGTTAGATTGAGTCATTCTTGTGATGCTCCCTGAGCTTTTGGCAGATTAGTGAATTGGAAGCTTCTGTATGCTGGCCCTGAAGCAGCATCCTGATTCAGTGCTTGTTTGATACATTTGTTAGTTGTTCAGATCCTAAAATATACAAAACCATTACTATGCAATGTGACACTCTTTATTAGTATGAGTTACATAGGCAAAGCCAGCTGTGCAGATGAGACACTTCAGAAAATGTGACTGGCAATCTGTAACCCAAGGAACTTGCTTTCCAAGCTCCCTAGGCATCTTTTGAAAGTGATCTTTATTCTTATCACAGTCATAGGGTGGGCAAGCAGTGGCTGTTGCCATTTGAAGGGATGCGTTACTCTTTCTTGGGTGTTTAATTGGCCATTTTTTTCTGCTCATTTATAGGGCATTTTGGTACTTATATGCACAGACGGATTCTTTTTCTGGGTGTGTAGCTGTTGCTGGTAGGTGTTATAAGGCTTTGACCCCTTTTTGGTCAATGCCTTGTTCCCTAGTGATGTCAGGGTGAGACTGCACTCTGGTGCCACCTAGATGGTTCAGGCGCTGCTCCTACTCGCCTGCCATGTCTTTGATGTGAGTTGATGGGGAGGCAGTTCCCTGCCAGTGGCCCCAAAGGGGTCTTGACCCTGGCCTTTTATTTGTTGGGCTCCAAACCTCTCCTTTACCCCACCCTTACCACATCCACAGCCTGGGAAAACACTGATCCCTGTAGTCTTCCCCAGGATGATCTCGCCTCAACCATGTTACCCGTCATGACCTGGGTCAGATCCTTCTGGCTGTCAGTCTCTCCCAAGTCAATTCCTTGTCTTCGGACTGACTGGATTTCAGGCAACTAAACCTGCCCCAGCCCAGGCTGTCTGTGACTTGGGACAACTTTAACTGAAAAGGTCTTTGGTGTATACTGACGGGCGCATGGGATTCTGTCTCTCAGGACCCCTTTGTCCCCCTGGGGTGGGAGAGGGAATTTATCCATCTCTTCCTTCCTAGTGGGCTCGGGGGCAGGCCTCCCCCCATGTGATTTTTCCTGCAGCCCAGCTGACTCAGAGTTAATCACTCCTGGTCCCATCACCTGGTGGTACTTCCTACGTCCCTGTAGAGGTCCTACACAGCCACCTTCTGCTCCTCCCTCTTTGCTGGGCTGCCCAAGGGGTTTAGCCATCTCTCGTTGCCTCTCCCAGCTGCAGTACCTGAGATTTCTGACATGGCTGTGGCTCTGCTCTTGAGTGTGGTCGGGAATTGCTTTTCCCAGTTGGAGCTCCCTGGTGATCCTCTGCTCCCAGGACCTGGGCTCCCTATTGCTTCTGCCGGGATTCTCTGGCAGACACTCAGCTTCTCTTCCCTGTGCTCAGGGCCGATGCTGCCTGGCTGTGCAGCCAGTGTCTCCCGGCTGGCATGCCGCTCCTCTCTCCCTGGCCAGATGATTGCCTCTCCAGCTGCTCTTTGAGCAGCCCGTGCTTCTCTGAAGCCATGCCTCCAGGGCTCACTGATTCACAGGCTTAGGCAGCTCTGGAACCACTGAGCCTTTATTGGCATTTCTCCGCAGCTGTCACTCATCTTACTCCTTGTGGTTAGTACTGCGGCTTGTTGGGCGGGGTCCTGGGACCTCTTGTGGGGATTTTTGCCTCCCTTCTCACAGTAGCCCTGCATGCTAGGATAACTATGTGATTGCACAGACTGGAAACAAATTAAGAGAACTCCATCAAAAATGTACAGCCAGGGCACTCACACAGGAGACTAGGGCTGTCCAAAGCTTTGGTTCATGATTCGATTCAGAGAATATTTGGCCCAATTCAGAGACTGAATCTCCAAATCTGAACTGAATCCTGAAGCTTAAAACTTTGTGAAGTGTGACCCCTCCCTGAGTCCCCTTCCAATTGCAGTGCCTTGGGGAGGGACAAAGAAACAGAATAAAAGCCTCTGTCTGCAGGTTTTCTGTCCCTTTTGTGAGCTGTTTCAACCTGAGTGAGCAACAGCATCTGAAATGTACCAGACCGGCTTGGCTTTCTAGCCAGTGACTTGCTCCTTTTTACTCTTAGAAAGGATTGGATAGGATATTGCTTAGCTTAGCTTAGAATCCCTCTACTTTACTAACCCAATTCATTTTTTTCAAATTATATTCATTCTCTTTTTTCCCCAATACTTTTTAAATACTTTCTTTTTAAAAAAGAAAGCTCATTGTTTTCCCTGGTAGTGTGATTTATCACTGGGCAGGGAAGCACACATTAGACACACTCACACACATCATAGAAGTCAGATTTCATAGACATTTGGGCTGGAGGGGACCCCAGAGGATCACTGAGTTCAGGCCCCACCCCCCGGGGCAGGAAGTCACTAGGGATCATAGGATCCCAGCAAGATAAGCATCCAAATGTGTTTTGAAGGCGTTCAAAGTGGGCGCTTGAACCACCTCACGTGGCAGTCTGTTCCAAACCTTGGGGGCTTGGACAGTGAAGAAGTTCTTTCTTATGTCCAGCTTGAACCGGTCACAGTGGACTTTGTGACCATTTGATCTTGTCATCCCATGGGGGGTTCTGATGAACAGTCATTCCCCCAGATCCTGATGAGCACCACTGATAAGCTTATAGGTGGCCACCAGATCACCCCTGAGCCTGCACTTTTCCAGACTGAATAGTCTCATTACTCTCAGCCTCTCGTCATGAGGTCAGTTTTCCTTACCTCTGATCATGCGTGTGGCTCTCCTCTGCACCCTCTCAAGCTTCTCCACATCCTTTTTGAATTATGGAGCCCAAAACTGGAGACAATACTCCAGCTGGGACCTCACCAAGGCCGAGTACAATGTGAGAATGACATCCTGGGATTTGCTTGAGAATCATCTATGGATGCAAGCTAGCATTTTGCTCAGTTTACTAGCCGCAGCATCACATTGAAGACTCATGTTCATCTTGTGGTCAATCATGACCCCCAAGTCCCTTTCTTCTGTAGTGCTAACCAGTGTAGCACTACTAAGCCTATAAGCATGGTGCAGGTTTTTCCTCCCAATTTGGAGAACCTTGCATTTTTCGGTGTTGAACGCCATCAGGTTCTCATCCGCCCATTTCATGAGTCTGTTGTCCAGATCTACCTGGATCACGCTCCTGTCCTCAGGTGTGGATGCTTTATCCCAGAGTTTGGTGCCATCAGCACACTTGGCCAGTCCGCTTCTGACACCAATGTCCACATCATTGATGAAGATGTTAAACAGTATAGGCCCTAGGACAGAGCCTTGTGGGACTCCACTGGTCACAGTGCACCAAGATGATTGGCTCCTGTTGACCACCACCCTCTGGGTCCCACCACAGAGCCAGTTCCCCAGCCAGCGGATCATGGTGACAGCAAGGCCGCAGTTAGCCATTTTAACCAAGAGGTGATCGTGGGATACCAGATCAAAGGATTTTTTAAAGTCGAGGTATATGACGTCAATCTCTTCACCTCTGTCCAGGTGATAAGTCACCTGGTCATAAAAGGAAATAAGATTGGTCATGCAAGACCTACCCACAACAAAACCATGCTGGGTATCCCTCAGGATATTGCCTTCAGCTAGTCTGTTAAAGATGGCATCCTTGATACTCTTTTCCAAGACTTTCCCCAGGATAGAGGTCAAGCTGATGGGCCTGTAGTTTGCCAGATCTACTTTCCTCCCTTTCTTGAAGATAGGCATGACATTGGCCCTCTTCCAATCATCAGGCACTTCACCAGAGCGCCAAGAAATCTCAAAGATCCATGCCAGGGGCTGAGCTATGATGCTCGCCAGCTCCCTGAGTACCCTTGGGTGTAACCCATCAAGGCTGGCTGACTTGAAGGTATCCAGCCTGTCGAGGTGTTCCTTCATGAGGTCAGCTTCAATGGAGGGCAAGGAATCTCCCTTGCCTGGGCCTCCCTGCCCCATAGTGGGGACTTTTTATTTTTCTTGATATTTGTAGCTAGCTGGAGTTCCATCGCAGCCTTGGCTTTCCTGATTTGCTCTCTGCAAGTCCGGACTAAAGCAGAGTATTTTTCCTTGCTGGCGGTTCCAGTCTTCCATCCTTTATAGGTCCTCCTTTTAAGATGCAGGAGGTCTGCCAGTTCCCTGAAGAGCCTTGGGGGATACTGTGCTCTTTTGCTGCCTTTCCTCTGAGACATTCCTGCTTGAGCATCCAGGATTGCTCCCTTGAGGAGCAACCATGCATCCTGAACTCCCCTCACTGTTGGGTTGTGGCCTTTTAGGGCCTCTCTGACAAGCCTCCTTAGCTTGTCAAAGTTAGCTTTCATGAAGTCGAGGACTTCTGTACCACTGACTGACTTACCAGCTTTACGGCAGATGGTGAAGATGATAAGTTCATGATCACTGTCACCCGGATTCCCTTCGATTGTTAGGTTGCCAACTAGGTCATCCCCGGTTGCCAGTACCAGATCGAGCAGTGCTTTACCTCTTGTCGGCCTTTAAACTTCCTGTGTCAGATAGAGGTCGTCCACACATGAGAGAAAGCTTTGCGATGCCTTGGATTTGGCCGAGTGCTCCTCCCATGAAATATCTGGGTAGTTAAAGTCTCCCATGACAACCATACACTGGGATTGTGCAGCCTCAGCCAATTCCCTGGTGAACTCCTAGTCGAGGTCCTGACTCTGGGTAGGGGGTCTGTAGTAGACCCCCACCATAGTATCCCCTGCACCGTGTTCCCCATGGATTTTAACCCAGGGGGTCTCAAGTCATCCACTGTGGGTGCCAATGTCAGCTTGCAGGGACGCATAGCTTTTCTTGACATAGACAGCTATGCCCCCGCCCCTTTTGTCCACTCGATCCCTTCTGTACAGGGTTTAGCCATCTATACCCATGGTCCAGTCATGGGTGGAGTCTCACCAGGTCTCTGTAATCACAATGACATCATAGTTATTTGCATTGAGGAGGAGAACAGGTTCCTCCTGTTTATTCCCCAGGCTCCTAGCATTTGTGTATAGACACCCAAGTGTCCCCTTAGGGGTTCTTGCCTTGCCTACAGTTTGTTCCAGGACTGGGGCTGGGGTGGGATCCCATATTTGCCTTGGCCTGCTGGCTTTTCAAGGGCTACTCAGTGGGCCAGCGGTGGCAGTAGTCCCCCCGTCCTCTGGCAGACTTAGTTTAAAGATATACATAGAAGAAGAAGAGATTATATACAGTTATTAGTTATTAATATTATTAGTTATAGTTAGTTTACATATAGATTAAAGACAACACAGAAGAAGTCTGATAGAGATTCAGATTGAGATTAACACACACAGCACAGAAGTCAGAGTTCTAGAAGAAGAAGAAGATATATTATTTTAGGTACACAGAAAACTACAGTAAAGAAACACAACACAGAAAAAGAAGAAGTCACACATTCACATTCCTAATTTATAACACATCACTGAAGAAGAAACCATATATAGTTATTAATAATCAATCATAATCATCATAGCAGAGTCCACATACAACAAAGAGGAAAAAAACACACAACACAGAAGAAGTCAGACACACACACACATTTTCCAGCACAGGAAAGATTAATATGAAGCGTGCTGGAAAGGCAGGTGCCAGGTCTTCTGACAGGGGAGGGAGAGAGGCTAGAGAGGCTAGGGGGAGAGCTAGAGCTGCTAAGCCCCTCCCTCCAACATAGACGCATCCTCATCCCTAGCAGCCATGAGGCTTCCTATGCCAGTGGAAGTAAGGAAGTGGGAGTAGAACCTGATGTCCCTGCATCTGCGCCACCTCCCATAACTCCAGAAACACTGGCAGCAGAATGACCATGTCCTTCACCACAATTTCATATCCCAGCATCATCCTCCCACTGCCAGAGGAGGAACTGGAGCTGGAACCAGGGGACCTGAGTGCCTTAGCTAAAGCAGTTCTGGGAACTGAGCAGGAATCTGACTTTGTGCTCCACCACCATCAAAGTTCCCCTAGACTCAGGTCTCCTTCGCCAGAAAGCACCTTGGAGGAGGTGGAGGTTGAGGTTGTGGAGGCTCAAGCAAGTGGCTCAGCTGAGTCAGCTCCTCCTGTTGTTGTGCCTCAGCCTGCTGAAGAAGGAGATAAGGCAACATCCCCACCCTCAACCCCGAAGTGGGGGAGTAGTGTAGTGTGGGATTATTTTGAGGTGGCAGTTGATCCCAGGTTTACTATCTGCCAGCACTGCTGAAGGCAGATCAACTGGGGCAAGGAAGTGAAACACTTCACCACCACGGCGATGTTGCTGCATCTCAAGAACCAGCACCCCCTTGCCCTTCTTCCTGCTCATCCTGGCACCTGTGAAAGCATGTCTAAAGGGAAGTCTTCCACTTTCTCCAAAGCCCCCATCGTCCCAAAGCAGAGGCAGGCCACCCTGGAGCAGTGGAGAAAAGCTGCAAACAAAGGGAGCTGTGTTCCCAAGGTGAGTGAGATCACCCAGAGCATTGGAGAGATGTTTGGACTGGATAGCCAGCCTGTCTCCTTAGTTGAGTGGGTTCATGCAGCTCATGGTACTCATGGCCCCATCTTACCAAGTGCCCATATGCACCACCTTTAGCAGAAGATACTGCCCTCCCTGTATGAGGCATGCAGGGAGTACTTGAGGGAGGAGCTGCGCAAGGCAGGGCCTCAGGTAGCCTTGCATTTCACCTCCAACACATGGAGCAGCTAGGGTGGGGATCACAACTACCTCTCACTCACAGGGCACTGGTACAATCATTCAGGCCATTGGTGGGCTCTCCTCCAAGCCAAGGTGCTGGATGAATCCCACACAGCAAGAGAGATCATGTTGGCAATGAGCCACATGGTCTGGTGGTGGTTCATTGGACAGGGAGAGCTCACCAGTGGGTTCATGATTAGCGACAACAGGGCCAATATGGTCAAGGCTGTCTGTAATGCCAACTTTCTTGGCATCCGCTGTGTGGCACACAGGTGCACCTCATAGTCAGGGATGCCTTGGAGGGGGACAGGTCTGCTAGTGATTGTGCCGACACTACCACTACCAACCAGCTCATTTCAAAATGCAGTAAGATGGTGATCTACTTCCCCCAGAGCATCAGGGATGGGGTGGGGAAGATTCTGTGGGAGAAACAGGAAGAGCTGAGCATCCCACAGCACAAAATCACACAGGATGTGGAGAATCAGTGGAACTCCACATACCTGATTCTGGAAAGGCTGGTGGAACAACAGAAGGCCATCTATGAGATGGTCTTGCTTGGGGAGATCAGGATCAGCGATCCCCTTAACAGAGGTGAGTGGTGTACCATGTCCCAGATCTTGATGGCCCTCAAGCCCTTCCTTGAGGCCACCCCACCAAGACCCTCAGAGTTGCTGATGCCTTCCTTAGCCAGGTGATTCCCATAGTGACAGAACTGGAGAACCAAATGGAGAAGTTCCAAGGCATTAATGTTCCTGGCTGGGGAAAGCCACTGTCACCAGGTGTGCAGGCACTGGTGAGGCAGCTGAAGGAGGGCACCAGGAGAGAGCTAGATGACTTGTGGTCCATTACAGTCCATATGCTGGCTGGTATGTGTGACCTGAGGGTGAAGGGGAGTATGTGCACTAGCAGCACCAAAACTCTAGATCACTGAATGCAGGCATTGGTCAACCAAGTCAGGGAGATGGAAGGGCAGAGATGAGCGGAAGTGGAAGAGTGGGATCCACTTTCCCATACCAGCACTCCCAGCACCATCACCAGCACTGGCACCAGCCAATCTCCTTCATGCCAGCTGCTGCCAATGTCGGCCAAGGTCATGGCTTCAATGCTGGGGTGCAAACGCACCAGAGCCCAGTCACTGGCTACCTAACTCACTGAGGATGTGGAGCCACTGGACTGTGACCCCTTGGCCTACTGGGTAAAGCGCAGCCACATATGGCAGGATCTGGCCATGGTTGCCTAGCAACACCTGTCCTGTCTACCAACCATTGGAATTCTGAGATACTACAACCTGCCAGACACCTGACTCCCCAGGTACCTCTGCACATTCACCTGTGCAGCTACATTCCCCGCCCCCCCACCCCCTAATGCCTTCGTTTCCATTTTCACTGTCTGGCTGTCTTGCCTGCATTGCATGCCAGGCCAGCCTCTGGCTTCCTTACTATAGTAAATGCTCTGTTATCCAGCAACCCCCAGGAATGGGGAATGCCATTTAATCAAATATGCCACATGCGGTGCACCAGGACTTTCACTCCCTGATGTCAGCATTAGTCTGCCAGGAGAGAGAGAGAGGTCCCCGTGTAGGCTGCTTTGACCTGGACTATGGTCCACAAGGAAGAAGTGAGACTCAGCTCATGACATCAAAACCGGAAGTTTTGCTTTTGCCATGTACCTGGGAAGAAGGATTTGTATTGACAGATGCCATTTAGTGGAGTTTTCTGGTTGGTAAAGTGCCATCCAGGACCAGAAGACATTCAGACCAAATACAGGTGATTCCTAATCCTGGCAAAGGGTTTTTCAACCCCAAAACTTGTTAAGATACTTTTCTCTAACTATATAGTTGGCCTACTAAAATACACCAGATTGTTTTACCTGTTGCCATTTAAAGTGGTGGAGCAGACTGAGTCTGTAGGGGAAGAGGAGGCCTCATTGGGGCACATTACCATGTTGCGTAAATGCCACAGGGCAAGTGGGGGCTCACTTTAACACACACACCCATATCACGAGTTTTGCCTGTCAGCAGCCTAAGGTGCAAAGCCCCAGAAGCCAGAAGCCCTGCATCTATCTCCTTGAAAGCTGGAAGGCTTCATGGCCTCAGCAGAGGCTAGCATCCCTGCAGTTTTCACCCCCTGTGCCTTAACACACACACAGTGTCACCCATGTCATGAGTTTTGCTTGTTGGCAGGTTGAGGTGCAGTTTCCCAGAAACCCCTGAGACTACCTCCTTCAAACTTGGCTTTGTGGCTTCAGAAGGACCTACCATACCTGCAGTTTTCACCCTGCTGTGGCTTAACACACACATGTGACACAAGTTTTGCTTGTCAGTAGTTTAAGGTGCACTTTCTGAGAAACCCCTGCACCTATCTCCTTGAAACCTGGCAGGTGTCATTCCCTCAGCAGAGGCTACCATCTCTGCAGTTTTCACCCCAATGTGGCTTAACACATACACATGACTTGATTTTTGCTTTCAAGACTTTGAGGTGAAGTTTTCCAGAAACCCCTGCACCTATCTCCTTGAAACTTAGCAGGTGTCATGCCCTCAGAAGGGCAGCCCTGCAAGTTCCATCTGAATCAGCCAAAAAAATGACAAAGTTCTAGGTATTTCATTGATTCCCCATTATACTCTGTGGCTGAATCTCAGAGCCTTTCCAAATTGGGCCAAATCTTCCGAAGCAAATTTGGCCGAATTGATTCAGAGCAGCAATATGAATCTCTGAATTGAATTGCTGGCCTCTGAATCTGTACTGAATAGTTCTTTATTTGCACAGGCCTACAGGAGACCCACATCAATCAAAAGTGATTTGAAACCAGGTCTTTCTGATGTCTTAACAGTGCACTCTAACCACTATGGCATAGCTGTTACCTAGAGCCTTCTCTGGCAGTTCTTTTGAAGGTGGTCCTCTGGGCATGTGAGTTGTATGTGAGCTCAAGCAGGCTAAAGTAACCAAGAGGTTTTGGGCTTCAGTGTGGTGCCTGCTGACCTGGAAGGGTGTGAGGCCTCAGCCCTTGCTCCTAGTGAGGCAGAAGATCCCCTTTGCCCTGCATTCTAATCTATATTTGTTATTTAGGTTCAAAAGGAAGGCCAGAAAAGATGGTGGCCAACCTGTGATGTGGTTGTTGGAGTGCTTTACTGGAAATTTGAGGGCATTTGTACACATGCTTGCACCACAGCTCTGGGTGCTTGTAAAAGCACCTGGCACTGTGGTACATGCATTTGTATAAATGGCAAAATGAACAACAGCACTGAGAAAATGGTAGTGGAATGCTTTTGAACACATTGAAGTTCAGAAGTGCACCGCTACCATTGTCTCAGCCCTGATGCACATGTCATTGTTTACACAAGTGCATATGATGCAGTGCTGAGCATATCATCTCATGAATCAATTAATTGAGTCTGCTCCAATGTGCTGAATTTCCAGCAGGTTAGGGCATACAAACCTACATGTATAAATGCTCTAAGATTCCTAACTTCAAATCCACTTTGGGCAAGGGGGGTCTGGAATTGAGAAGCCTGTGGCTGACCAGTAGGCAGTGTTCCTACACTGAGCCACCCACCTCACTGTGCCCAACCACCTACCAAGCTCTGAGTGCCTCCCCTGGGGTGCCTAATGTCTGGCTGACCCTCTTCCTGGAGCACACCCTCAAGCCTGGGGTAACCACTGCCACCACCCATGGGTCTGATCTTTATTTGGGCCCTGTGCCCTCTGTGGTGCATAGGCCTTGTAAATCTTGAGGGTGCTTGGCCCATTGCAAGACCTTGGGGTACGTGCTTAAGCCTGAAGCACAGATCATAGCTTCCCTCAATCAGCCAAGCATAGGGAGCATAAGGCATGACCCAATCCCTCTCCCAGCAAGTGCACCAAGCTTGTTATAGTGGAGAGCATTATTGGTTAAAGAGAGTAGGCTTGGGGAAGGCTACAGGTTAGAGAAGTATCACAGAATAGCCCAGACCAAACAGTACCTGCTTAGTAACCTTTTGACACGTTTCTACATTACAGTGCTAGGATGGTGAACCTTACATTTTCCCGCCCTGTGTCTCTTGCATTTTCCCACCTTTTTCTTGCTGATTTCTTGCAGCTAGTGCATTGCTTGCTAATGCTTGCTTTTTCCCACCTTTTTTTCAATCTGCTCTTTCTCCCACCCTTTCCCCTTGTTGAGCTGACCTTAATCTAAACACTGAAGGGTTTTGGTTTCAAGTTAGAGATTTAACTAGGCACCTTTTACTTAGGGTTTTAAATGGTTTATTGTCTGTTTAATTGTTTAACTGTTTGTTTAATTGTAAAGTAGAGGAACTTAAATCAAACAGGGAAGGGAAACCAATGGGTATATGAGAATATAAAAGAAGGCTTTTGAGAACTGTGACTAAAGACAGTAGGGGTGAAGTAGGAGTGACAACCTCATTGGGTGCAGAGTGGAAAGTTTCTTAGTGCATGGACAATTCCATGTATATGAAGTGGTGGAGCCATTGGCATAACAAAAGGAAACCGAGCATGGTTAATGCTAACAAGGGTGAACTGAAAAGTATAAATGTATGAAAGCAATGATATTCTGGGTAGTGTTGGCAGTATTCTGTGCGGTGGCTGCACCTGTCTGAAGTTGCCGCCACTCTAATAAAACAGTTGAACGCAGTGTGTGCTGGTGTTTGTCCCCTGCTCTCCTCTGGCTAATGAATATCAGGATCCCATGGGAAATCGGTTTGTCGGATTCCCTAGTCGTTGGGCCTCATGTGGGGCTGAGGTTTGACACATATTATAATATAGAATTTATGTAGGAAAACTGTGACAGGGTGCCTGAAGCACCCTGCCATGAACAGAATCAGGAAAGAATAAAAGAGAAAAACCTACCTCACAGAGCTGTAGGAACTGTGGCAAATCCCACTGCAGTCAGGACAAGTGAAGGAGTCAGCTGGGGCTGCAGCAGATCAAAGGCTGCTGCAGCAGACCCAGCCACTGGAGTCCAAGCACAGGAGAAGAGAAGCCATGCAAGATGAGAACAAAGAGAAAGGGAAAAGTACAATGCCAGCAAGCAAAGAAACAGCTGGGTCAGGCAGGCAGCCAATGGGGAACTGCCACGATGGACCCGGCTGAAGAGCAGGAGATTTAAAATTATGCTGAGGGAGTGTCCCAGGGGAGGCAAAAGAAGAAATAAAGCAGAGAAGAGAAGGAGAGAAGTGGAGAGAGCAGGCGAGGGAAGGAGAACTTGAGCAACCTGCAATGCAATGAACATGAGCCTGCACTGCGATGCTGCAGCTAATAAAGCGACAAAAATGCTGGCGTGCATCCATAGATGCTTCTCAAGCAAATCCTGGGACGTCATTCTCCCCTTATACTTGGTCTTGGTGAGGCCACAGCTGGAGTACTGCATCCAGTTTTGGGCTTCACAATTCAGAAAGGATGTGGAGAAGTTTGAGAGAGTCCAGAGGAGAGCCACGCGCATGATCAGAGGTCAGGAAAGTAGACCTTACGACAACAGGCTGAGAGCCATGGGGCTCTTTAGCCTGGAAAAGCGCAGGCTCAGGGGTGATCTGATGGCCAC
>NW_017728917.1:32081568-32087105 GCF_001723895.1 Crocodylus porosus
TGCATGTTATAATATATAATTTATATACGAAGACACATATATACATTGATATATTTTTATGAAGCAAAGACACTGTGAAACACACCATGAAGCATGCTGGAAAGGCAGATGGCAAGCCATCAGGGAGGGGCAGTGTGGGGCAGTGGGGTGAAGGAGGGATTGCCCCCTGCATGGCAACACCTGGTGAGCTGCGGATTTCTTTTTACAAGTGCCAGGAGCTGGAGCAGCCATTGCTGGGCTGGGAGAGGGGAGGGGGATGGGTCTGGCCTGGCTTATTTGGAGTTTCGGCTGAATCGAATTGGGGCAGTGATTCAAATCACCAAACTGAATCACTGTCCCTCAAATCAGTTGACTCTGAAGCTAATACTAGCCAGTTCACACAGGCCAGTAGAGGGAGAGGTGTAAGTCCTCTTCCCCCACCCCCAAACTGAGATGCAGCCTCTTTGCTGCAACATGCAGATATGAGGCTTCCGCTGGTACAGGAAGCGAGGAGAGGGGAGCCTTGACAGTGCCACTGCCTGTGCCTGAGTCTGCATCCCCTCCAAGAGCACCAGACATAACCCCCCCCACCACCATGACAACAAGCACCAGCACCAGCATGACAGTCTTCTCTCCACTTTTACCTGAGCTGCTACATCCCACCCCCACCCAACCCTAGGCTGTCCCTCACCCCTGATGCCTCCATTTCCATTTTCACTGACTGCCTTTCTTCCCTGCATTGCATGCCAGCCTCTGGCTTCTTTACTATTCCATCCATCCAGGAACACACACACACAAACTACAGGTGCTTCCTCAGCCTGTCGAAGGGTTTTTCAACCCCAAACCTTGCTAAGATATATTTCTGTAACTATTCAGTTAGTCTGCTAAATGGTACCAGATTTGACTGACCGAAAGAACCGTGTCTGCCAGTGCCATGTCCTTAGACCAACACCTCTAGCACCTGACCCCGGGCAGCTGACTGGAAGAATGCAGGGCTCTGGGCACATCTAAGCCCCAGGGCTGGGGCTGGCAGAGGGAGTTCTCTGGCAGCAGCTGGAGAAGACGCTCCTGCAGGAGAAGAAAGAAAGGCTCGGTGACAGTTTGGCTGCCTGAGATACTGCTGGTGCTACTGTGCTGCTCACCTGTTGTTATTTAAAGTGGTGGACTGGACTGAGGCTGTAGGAGAGGAGGAGGCCTTATTGGGGCACATTATTGTGTCATGTAGAGGTCCCAGTGTCAGTGAGTACATACCTTAACACACACACAAAGTCACACATGTCATAAGTTTTCCTTGTCAGCAGCTTGAAAATATCCTTGAAACCTGGCAGGTTTCATGGCCTTAGCAGGGGCTACCATGCCTGCAGTTTTCACCTTGCTGTGCCTTAACACACACATGGACATGTGTTTTGCTTGTCGTCAGCTTATGTTGCAGCATCCCAGAAACCCCTGCACCTATCTCCTTGAACGTTGGCAGATTTTGTGGCCTCATCAGGGGCTACCATGACTGATGTTTTCTTCCAAATCTTCCCAAAAAATGACAAAGTTAAAGGCAGTTTTGTGCTTCCCCAGTATAGTCCATGGGTGAAATGTCGAAACAGCTTCAAAACAATGTTGAAACAGAGAAACCATTTTGACTAAATGAAACAGAAAAGTGCTTTTGAAATTAAATGAAACTCAAAACAAAACACTGTCCCATCGAAATCACAAAAATGAAATGGTGCTGTTTTGCACAGCCCTATATCTATCTATAAGCTTAATGGAAACATTATATATTTTAACAGACAGGCACTTCTTACATTACCTGAATTCTTTTGAAATATATTTAACCATGCATAAATGAGTTCCCATGGGCTCATGTTGTGAGGCATTTCTTGGTTCTGTGATTCCAGTGGTGACTTGGTATATGGACTGCCACAGTCTTTGGGTCCCAAGGCCTCCCTGCTCCCTGTTTCTAGATAAAGAAAGAAAAGATTGTATCAGCTTCAACTTGACCTGAGCTCTTACAGCTTCTGAGTTCCTAGTTCCATGATGGATAATTAATACATGCCTCCCATTCTAATGAAGCAGACCAATGAGATCTAAGTTGGCCATCTGAATCACCTAACCATTTTTCCCTGTATAAGCTAAGCCTTCCACCCACTGCCACCAAGGTGCAGCAGATGACCCCATGAAGCATGCCTAAGCCCACCATTGGGTGTGTGTAGACAAAACAAAATTTCCCATTTATGTTGATGCAACTGCATTTGTGTTTGCATGACCGGGGACTTCCGGTCACTTTAAAGTCCATTTAGCACCTTAAACTAATACTACTCAGAGATGTTTTAAATTGTAGCTTTCCTGTTACATTGCTCCAAAGCCTTGTAATTAATCCCCCTGACTCCGAGGGGCCACTGCATTCCAGCCTGTAGCCAGTAGGTGGTGATGTGTGCTGGTTTTTTAACCTCTTTTACTCCTGACTCCCCACCCCTCCCTCCTCTGCAGTCAGGTCAGGATGTGTTTGCTTGGTTGACTGGACTGACCAATTATTCTTACTTTATTCTTGTTTTATTTAAAAGCTTCAAAGAATGGGGGAGAGCAATAGCACTCACATCATTTTCTATCCCCTCTTAATTGTTGCCTCCCCCCCCACCTATTGTCTCTGTCCTCTCCCCCCACCTGCGTACCCTCCTGTCCTTCAGCACCCCTGGTACCACAATAAATTGAATTTCAACCAATTCCATTGAGAAATCACAACAAAGCTAAAACAATATAGACTTTTTTTACTCAACTATGATGTTGGTAGTCAACTGGTGAATATATTTTGTTACACTTTGCGAGGTAATGCAAGACAATATAAAACACCAATTCACAATATGCTCCCATGTCCCTTCAGTAATCCCTTGATATCATATAAGTTGATGGAGGGCTTGATGGTGGGAGGGCTAGAGCGTGAGAGGCAGGCATGGAGGGAGACAAGGTTGAGGCCTCCTCAGGTCCAGATGGATGGCCAGACTCAGGTGATTGGCTGAGTTGAGTCGTGCTAGTCACTCTCCATGTCAGTCACATTCTAATTTAGGAATCTTTCTTGGGCACAAAGCTTATAAAATAATACCTTAATTTTCTACCCCTGTTACATCTTTCGGCCCCCACGCCAGCTATAGTGTATGTTCGCTTCCCCCCAGAAACCTCTCTCAGGGAGACAGAGTGGTGGGTGGGTGTCAGAAGACATGTTCCCCAATCCGAATTTGGTGGTAGGTACATGGCCAATAACCAGGTGGAGGATGAGAAGCCTATATGAAGTGGACTTGCAGAACTTGTGCAAATCGAGTTCATGCTTGGGCCAAAGCCAGTGAAGAAGCCTCAGCTTCTGCCACTACAGTGGTCAAAGCTAACCAGGAGGAGGGAGAGAGGCCTAAAGCAGAAGGCAGGGAAAGCAACCAAGAAGAAGGCCTCAGCAATTCAGAGCATAAACTAAAGCTTTTTGTGGGGAAGAAGGGACTACCTGTGAGCCGAGCCCTCTGCCACTGTGGTGATCATAGCTCACGATCACAGCTTACTATATGGCCAGTAGCAACTCCAGATATACAACGGTGCAACAGAGAGGTGTAAGATAGAGAGCAAGGGGGGAGTGCAGCTTAATAGTCATACTGCAGAGGTCTTGGCCAGGAACCAAGAAGAAGGCTTTTTGGCCAGCATCAATTGCAAAGATATGAGGTTATAACACATGCTGATGCTCACACCAAAGTGTGTGAAAAAGCCTCAGCTTCTGCCACTGCAGTGGTCCTGGATCCCAGAGGAGAAGAGTGGGAAGCAGGCAGGGTCTTCCCCCGACAGGAAGAAGCTCTTCCCCCGCAAGGATTTCAAAGTTACAAGGGTGCAATGGAGAGGTGGAAAAAAGGTATGTAGAAACCTTAAAAAGAACACTGAGGTCTTGGCCAGCAACCAAGAAGAAGGCTTGGTGGCCAGTAACAACTCCAGAGATACAACAGAGAGGTGTAAGACACATGGCAAGTGCTGATGCTCATGCCAAAGCAAGTGAACAAGCCTCAGCTTCTATGTGAAAAGCTAAACTGCCCAGCTGGAAATCCTACAACAGTGGGACTTGAGACTATGGAGAGGTATAAGGCTGAGAAGTGGGCTGAAGAGCCTACTACTTTGGCCACAGAGGTCTTGGTGAGCAACCAAGAAGAAGCCATTAGAAACCTTAAAAAGATACTTTCAGATCTTGCAGGAGGAAGGCATGACATTACAGCAGAAAGTGTGCTATGGTGTAGACCAGCAACCAAGAAAAGGCCTGTGCAATTCAGAAGAGAAACTCAAGCTTCCTTAGTGGAAAGCACCCCTTGCGACCTGAGCCCTCTGCCAAAGGAGTGGTCATAGCTCCAGACAACACCTTGCTTTGTGGCCAGCAATATTTGCAAAGTTAAAAGGGAAGAAAACCGCCACAAGTCACGTATTACACAAAAGGGAAGCCTCAGCAATGTGTAATTTATCATCGTAGGGAATCAAACTTTAATTATAAGTCAGAGGACAAGTGGGGCAGAGAGCCTATTACCGAGACCATGAAGGTCATAGCTAGGAGGGAGAGAAGAATATATTACATGGGTTTTTTTTTGCTATTCAGAGAAAGGTGGGGAGGGTAACTAGCAGAGTGCAAATGCTTGACTTTAGGAAAGCCAACTTCGATGTGCTCAGGGCGGTAGTCAGGGAGGCACTCGGAGCCCAGGGGGTCCAGGAAAGGTGGTCCTTCCTCAAGGAGGCTATCCTTAGGGTGCAGCAGGATGCAATTCCTCTGTGCAGGAAGGTGGGAAAAGGGTCAAAGAAACCTTCATGGCTGAGCGCAGATATCCAGGATGGCCTGAAGGCAAAGAAAAAAGTGTACTGGTGGTGGAAGCAGAGGGCAGGGACAAAGGAGGAGTACATCTCCCTGACCCGAGCTTGTAGAGATTTGGTGAGGAAGGTGAAAGCAGCACTGGAGCTTAGATTAGCTTCTAGGATTAAGGATACCAAAAAGTCCTTTTTCAAGTATATAGGTAGCAAGAAGAAGTCTTGGGGTAACGCTGGACCCCTATGAGGCAGGGCAGGGCAGTTGGTGATGGACGCATGAGAGAAGGCAGAACTCTTCAACAAGTTCCTTCCTCCGTGTTCCTGTCATAGTTTCATACTTTCATAGTTTCTAGGGTCGGAAGGGACCTGAGCAGATCATCTAGTCCAACCCCCTGCCATAGCAGGAAAGAGCACTGGGGTCAAACGACCCCAGCAAGATGTTCATCTAACCTCCTCCTAAACACCCACAGGGTAGGAGCCTGCACCACTTCTCTTGGAAGCTGGTTCCAGACCCTAGCCGGCCTGACTGTGAAGTAGTGCCTTCTGATATCTAACCTAAACCTACCCTCTGCCAGCTTGTGATCATTATTCCTGGTCACTCCTGGCGGTGATCGGGGAAACAGTGACTCCCCCAATGCCTGCTGATCCCCCCTGACTAGTTTGGAACAGGTCACTAGATCCCCCCTCAGCCTTCTCTTGTGGAGGCTGAACAGGTTCAGGTCCCATAGCCTCTCCTCATAGGGCCTGCCCTG
>NW_017728917.1:32123880-32125353 GCF_001723895.1 Crocodylus porosus
TGGTAGTCCTCCACCAGGCGATCAGGGCTCCTCCTGGCCGCATCGTTAGTGCCCTCATGGACTAGGACCATGGGGTAATAATCGGTGGGCTGGATTACGGTCTGGAGCATCCCTTTCATGTCCTGAATCCTCGCTCCAGGTAGGCAGTATACCTCACATGCTGAGGGGTCCTGGCGACAGATGGGGCCCTCCGTACCTCTCAGGATGGAGTCCACTGACAATGGGGTGCTCTCGAGTGATAGTGTAGAGAGGCCAGGGAAGGATGTGAGTCCCCTGACTGTTAGTTCAGACCTAGTTAAGGACAACCTGGAGGGCTTAGATGTGTCCTAGTCAGCAGGCCTGGATGACCTTCATCCGTGGATGCTGAGGGAATTGGCTGGTGTCATTGCAGAGCCATTGGCACAGGTGTTTGAGGACTCCTGGTGCTTGGGTCAAATCTCTGAGGACTGGAAAAGGGCCAATGTGGTCCCTATTTTCAAGAAGGGGAGGAAGGAAGAGCCTTGCAACTACAGGCCAGTCAGCCTCACTTCTATCCTGGGGAAGGTCTTTGATAAATTATCAAAGGCCACATTTGTGAGAGCCCTGCAGGGGAAGTGATGTTGATGGATAACCAGCATGGGTTTGTGCAAGGCTGATCCTGCCTGACTAACCTGGTCTCTTTCTATGACCAGGTAACAAAGAGCTTTGATGTGAAGGAGGAAGTTGATGTCATCTTCTTGGACTTCCAGAAGGCCTTCGACACAGTGTCCCACCCAATTCTGGTGGGCAAGCTGAGGGACTGCGGCATTGATGAATGCATGGTCACTTGGGTGGCAAACTGGCTCCAGGGGTGAACCCAGGGGGTGGTGGTGGGTGGGTCAATGTCGACCTGGGAGGGTGTAGGCAGCAGAGTCCCCCAGGGCTCGGTCCTTGGGCCAGTGCTGTTCAACATCTTCATTAGTGACCTGGATGAGGGTGTGGAGAGCACCCTGTTCAAGTTCACTGATGACACCAAGCTGTGGGGTAAAGTGAATACAGCGGCAGGCAGGGACCACATCCAGGCAGACCTAGATAGGTTAGAGAAGTGGGCGGATCTGAACAGGATGCGGTTCAACAAGGACAAGTGCAGGGTGCTGCACCTGGGGAGAGGGAACCAGCATTAAGGTTATATGTTAGGGGCTGACACTCTCAGCAGCATAGAGGCAGAGAGGGATCTTGGAGTCAGGATTGACTCCAGGATGAATATGAGTCACCAATGCGACAAAGCATTAGGCAGAGCCAACCGCACCCTGTCATACGTCAACAGGGGCATCGCTAACAGGTCCAGAGAGGTCTTGCTCCCCCTCTATGCGGTGCTGGTCAGGCCGCAGCTGGAGTACTGTGTCCAGTTCTGGGCACTGCACTTCAGGAAGGACGTGGAGAACCTGGAGAAGGTCCAGAGGAGGCCACTCGTATGGTTGAGGGCCTCCGTGGCCAGCCCTATGAGAAGAGGCT
>NW_017728917.1:32125523-32127381 GCF_001723895.1 Crocodylus porosus
TTAGGAAGAACTACTTCACGGTAAGGGTGGCCAGAGCCTGGAATAGGCTTCCCAGAGAGGTGGTGCTCTCACCTTCCCTGTGGAAATCTTCAAGAGGAGACTGGATAGGCACCTGGCTGGGGTTTTATGACCCCTGCTATCCCCAGTGTTCCTTCCTGCCCATGGCAGGGGGTTGGACTAGATGATCTGTCTAGGTCCCTTCCCACTCATTGATTCTATGATTCTATGATTCTATTATATAGGATCTTCTAGCTCAGGAGCACAGCTTGCTTCATTGTCAGCAATGATTTAAAAGTTACAAGGCTGCAATGGAGAGATAGGTGCAGAGGTGGGAAAGTGGGGTGAAGAGCCCACAGGACTGGGCCTATTACCTTGACCCCAGGAGGAAATTTGCCAGAGGTCTTGCCTTGGAGAGCAAACAAGAAGAAACCTGGTACAGATTTACCAGGTTTCAAACCTGAGGAAATCACTTCTTTAAAAAAAACAAACCCTAAAATCCTCATAGATTACTGTAGTGTGTGTATGTCTGCATGCCTGTGTGTAAGATCTTTTAATTATTTGATTATTTGATGTTTTGATTATTTGGCTTGATTGATTATTTATTGATTATTTAAAGAACCATGCAGAAACAAACATGAGAGGGGGAAGTGGGGCCTTTCCTGAACCTCACTTGTTAGAAAAAACTAAAATTTAAAATCCTCATTGACTACTGTAGAACAGAAAATATTTTTCAAAGCACACATGCTACAGTAGTCTATGAGGATTTTAGAAAAAGTAGCGATTTCCTGCAGTGCAGAAGTGTATTTTCTAAGACATGGCCAGTAACCACAAAGGAGGTGATAGGGAGGGAGGGTGCCAGAGCACCACCGTGGGTGCTAAGAGCCCCATTCATGGGGCTAGAGGGAGCTAGGGAACGAGTATGCCTGAGCACCACTCAGGGTGCTAAGAGCTGAGCCCCTAGCCATGTGAAGAAAGCCTCCACAATTCAGGTATTACACCAAGGGGAAGCCTCAACAGTTGTGGCCCACAACCAGGAGGAAGTAAGACTAGTTCAGGAACCAGAAGGTGGACATTTCCTTCAGATCCTCCCCCCGGTCAAAGAGGCAGCAAGGGTGGGTGCATAATCATCTGCCTTATGCTCAGTATGTATTAAGGCTGTGTGAAGCTTTGGGTGGTGATTCGATTCAGAGGAGATTTGGCCCAATTCGGTGGCTGAATCTCCAAATCTGAATTGAATCAGGGGACCAAATTAGAGGTCTGAATCGATGCAAAGCTCTCTGAATCTTCAGAAAAGATTTGGAGAGCTTTGATGATTTGGACAATCCCAAGTGGTTGCAGCAGGAACCTGCAGCTGATTCCAAGCTGGTAAGTACTATAGGCGGGGAAGGGAGGGCTGGGAGAGGGTACCATGGGGGGACCCCTACCAGCCTCCCTGCCTTTCCCACTCCCCCAGCCCTCCAATGATTGCCCCGTCACCCTAGCTTGGTACTTTAAAGACAAGCCCTGGTGCTCACCAGGTGCTGCCAGGTGGGGGAGTGATCCCTGCTTCTCCCAACTGCCTCATGCTGCATGGGGGGGCTCTGTATGAGCCCCCTAACCCCCCCGCTCCCCCAGCCCGAACCTACAGGTGCCCCACCCAGGACAGTATTGTCCGTTTAAGAAAAAAAAAACTGAGAAAAGCCCCAGGACTTACTGCTTCTGCGGCAGCCTCAGGGTTTGGGGGGCTTGTGCTGAGCTCCCCACGTGGAGCAGGGCAGTGGGGGGCAACAGGGCTCGTCCCCTGTTGGCAGAAGTGGTTAGTACTGGGGGATTTGGGGGTTTTGTTTTTTTTTTCATAAAGGGCCAGAGCTGGCTCATG
>NW_017728917.1:32127481-32154250 GCF_001723895.1 Crocodylus porosus
GGGGGGTCAGGGGAATCATGAAGAGCCTCCCATGCAGCATGGGGCAGTGCGGGGCAGCAGTGAGCACCCCCTGCCTGGCAGCACCTGGTGATCCAGGGCTTTTTTTTTATTACAAGTGCCAGGAGCTGGGCAGCCATTGCCGGGCTGGGAGAGGGGTGAGGGATGGACTTGGCCTGGCTGATTCGGAGATTCAGCTGCTGCCAAATCTCCAAATCAGATTCAGTTGAATGAATCAGCAACATCTGAAGCGAATGCTAGCCACTTCACACAGGCTTAGTATCTATCTGTTTTCTCATCTCTATAATTCTCTATATAACACACCTATATGGAACATACATTGGCTACATATATATGGTGGAATTGAACTGGTATAATTATTAATTCTGAATGAAGTGTTGTTATGGTCTTCATTTTCGCTTTCTTCTTCCTTCCTCTTTTTTCCAATATTTCAGACCAACAGGGATAGATCAGCCTGCGGCTAACAGTGGAAGAGGATCTGAAAATGGAAGGGAAGGAGTATAAAAAGAATTTCCATTGGTTCCTCTTGTGTAACAGCAATATATACAACATATATCATGTAACATATATCATACATTGGACCAGAATCTGCACAGTGTGGGCCCATGACATCAGCTCGGACTGGTGGGAACAAATTGTGCTGACCACTTGGAATAACAAGCAGTGGTTGCGGATGTTCTGAATGAAAAGGAGGGCATTCTGTCATATCTTCTCAATGCTGGGGCCACACATCATGAGGCAGGACACAAACATGTGCCAGGCCATCTCACCAGACAAGAGGGTTGCAATGGCCATTGTGAAACTGGGCCATTTAGCCTCTGCTACACTGCCAACCAGTTTGGCATGGGTACCTGCATGGTGGGGCAGGCAACTCAAGAGGTATGCCAGATGCTTAAGGAAATTGCTGCAAAGAAAATTATCCACCTGGTAAATCCCCAGCAAGTTATAGATGGCTTTAATGTGAAGGGATTCCTGAGCTGCATGGGGGCTTTATAAAGCACTCACATCCCAGCGCTGTGACCTGCAGGAAGTGGGAGGATTTACACAAACAGGAAAGGATGTGCCTCTATGATCCTGCAAGCCATGGTGGACAACTGGGACTGGTTCATGAACATTTTTATTGGGTAGACCAGCAGTGAGCATGATGTGCATATGTTCAGAAACTCCACTCTGCTTGCCCTTATAGAGAAAGGCCACTATGCACCCATTATGGAGGAGACAGTGATCCATGGTGTCGCCGTTTCCCCAGTTACATTAGCAAATGCTGCCTACCCTCTAAAGCCCTGTCTCATGAAGACATATGGAGGGAGCATTGCCAATCTGCAGAAGCTGGCTTTCAACTGCCACCTCAGCAGTTGCAGGATGGCCAGGAAATGTGCATTTGGCCAACTGAAAGGATGATGGAAGGTGCTTACATGCTGGCTCGAGATGGATCAAGAAAACCTAACAGCCTTTATTGTGGCAGTCTGCATGATGCACAATATCTGTGAGAGTTGCAGAGAGGTTTTCAAGGACTCATGGGAATAAGAAATGCAACAGGCATTGGCCAGACAACAGAGATGTGGGACAGCAGCAGCAGCACAGGGACTGAGGAGATATTCTCAAGCAGAGGCTGGTTGGGAGGCTGTGGTGCATGATTGTTTGGCAGGATACATTGCTGACAACAACCCCTAGGAGTGCTTTGTTCTAAAATAAAAATAAATTCATTTCTTTACACTTTAAATCAGTGTCTGTCTACCAGGGCGTGTGGTGTTGTGGATGGGGAGGTAAGGGAGGATGGTCAGGGAAAGGGGAGGAAATCTGGACTGGGCTAGGGGTTGCTTCTTCCAGACTCTGAGTAGTTTAGGGGAGGGGGGCATTACATACCATCATCCACATGTGAATTAGCCCTTGTGGGGGGGAAGGGGAAGGGGAGGGGGAAGGGGAAGAAGCCAAACAGCAATTGAAGAACATTTAAAAAACAATTCACAACACACCTGCAAAAGCCGTATGTGGAACTACACAAACAGATTGACCATGTACCTGGGCAGGGAATGGGAGGGTTCCAATGGGAGCCCCCATTGGAAACTGAATGAAGATTAATGAGCTCGGGCATGCTGGGAAATGTAGTCCAGTCCAGAAAAACCAAACCACAAAAAAAAAAAAAAAAAGGCAGAAGACCTAACCACCAACAACATCAACAGCAATCACCATTCAACCAGGCAGCAACAAACACCCACCCACCTGCTACTCTTATGATATCATAGCCCCACCCACTACTCATATGATAAATGAGTTATTAAGCAGCTATAGTTAACGAAAAAAAACAACCATGTATATTTGTAGCATGGTGGGATGGGAAGGGAAAGGAACAGAAGGGGAGGATTCACATGGCTTGTCTTTGGGATTGGAATGGGGTTTTGGGGATCATGTACTGAAGGAGAGAGACCAGACTGAATGAACATAGGGGGGTGCAAGTGGCAAGGATTTTGACCATGACTGCCCAGGGGAGACTTCCAGTGAGTCAGGACTGTCCAGTGAAAGTCCAGGGGCAGGGAGTGAGGAGCCTACGTGGTTCACATGCGCCTCCTGCTCTAATACATTAGGAAAGGCATTCCAGTGGGGGTAAATAGTTATTTGACTCCCGCCACTGAAATCTGGGGGGAATGACACATAGGACTTAACTCACTTGAAAGCACTGTTTGTGCAAACATGAAGGCCGTGTCATTCAAACAAAAATGTACCACACCAAAAAAAAGCTGCATTAAAATTTCCAGGGGGTCTACATTAACTCCCATGTTGTCTGCACATGCCCATCGTACCTGTGCAACCTCATCTACTCTGTACAATAGTAACATGGCTAATTATTGCCCAATCCTGCATACAAGTTCACTGTTATTTTTATAATCAAAACAATACTGTGGTTATCTTTCCTAGTCAAGCAGTCAGTAAGGCCTAATATAAACATGAATTATGTTTGGTAATTTATTTGATACATAGCTTCTTGACTACTGTAATAATTTATTATGAAGAAATGCTGCATATATCATACAGTGAAGCCCTAAAGTTTGTCTTGTTTATAACTGAGAAGTTGAGTACAGGGCTTTGCCTTCTTTGTAAAAACTGCAGCTGCCAAATCTAGTAAGTACAATCCACCAAAACAGACTTATTTTCTGTCATTCATCCAACAAGTTTTGCTAACTGCAAGCCAAAATGGAACAGCTGGTTCCAGCAAGCATGAAAGCACCAAGAAATTAAAAAACATTATAGATGAGCTCAGACCCCAGTTCTCTACAGTTTCAAAGGGAATGTGACTTGGGCTCATTATGATTAGAGACCCAGCACCCAGACTGAATCACTGCCATAAAAACAATGTTTTTCTACTGTATTTGAGCAAGGAAGGGAATATTTTAACTCTATGTGAATCAGATAATCTAGATTATACACATTCTGAAGCATAAAATAGAAGTTCCTACTCCTCAAAAAGGATATAGAAAAACTAGAGGATACACAGAGAAGGGTAACAAGGATGATTTGTGGTATGGAGTGGCCTCTAGATGAAGGAAACAATTTAGAAAAGAGATACTGGAGAGCGGGGGTATGGTAAGGGTTTGCATAATGCTTGATGATGAAGAGAAAGTAAATATGGGTATATTATTTATTCTTTTACACATGACAACAGTTAGGGGGTCCTAAAATTAAACTAATAGGCAGTAAGTTTAAAATTAACAAAAGGACTTTTTTTTTCACACCGCGTGTAATTAAAGTGTGGAGCTCATTGCAATCAGATGTTGTGGAAGGTGACAGGTTAACCAGATGCAAAAAGGTATTGGACAAATGCTTGGAGGATAAGGGATCAATAGCTATTGAACACAGGAGTTAGGAATACAGCCTCTGCATTAGAACTTCTGAGACTTTAAATGCTGGAGACTGCAAGTACAGCCTCACAGACATTTCATTTCTCCTAGGAGAGTTATTGCTCTTCCAGGTGAAAGCACAAGTATGCAGATGTATAAGGTTTTTTCTCCTGGGGTAAAAATGGCCATTCCAAGAGAAAAATAACCTTGGAAAAAACAGGGTTAAGTCACTCCCAGGAGAGTTTCTCCTGGGACAGTGAATATCTGTACATGCCATGGCTTCTCTCAGAAAAGAACAAAATCCTTCAGCTTCTTCTGTCCTCCTCACTGGAAACAATGTTTTGCTTACTGGACTCTGATGCTCCAAAGCACTCCCCTTTCCTAATCCCCACATTGTGCAGGGAAACACAGGCTGACCATGGGCTGCCCTATGCTTTGCTGATATCTGTTACCAGGCAGACTAATGAAGCCTGCAGAGTACACTGAGGAGTGTGCACAGTGCTTTTCCTCCCTCTCCCCAACCCTCCCCCCCTCCCCCCAGTAAATTGTTTGACCTATTGCTGGTGGAGAAAAAAATCTTTGATGCCTTCTGGATGCCCAGAGTCAGCACTGCAAGCTGTCTACTCTTCAGGGCCTCAGCATTCAAATGTCTGTATATGCAGTTCTGGGTAAGTTTCTCTACCCAGAGAACAAATCTGGGAGAAGTCTCCCAGATTATTTGAGTGTGTGTACACAGCCTGAGAGAGAAGTAGTGGAAAAAACCCTAGTAATACCCAGTTCATTCTCCCTTTATGCACGCACTCTCTACCCTTGTGTGACACAGTATACTGGGCAAGATGGACCTATAGTGTGATCCAGTAAATGGAAGTTCTTTTGTTCTTATACTTTTAAGAGTTTTAGGTCCTGGATTCATTGGAGCATTTCATAATTACTCTTCAAAAACATGCAACGTCAAAGAAGAACATGATGAAATTAGCTACCTACATGACACAAAACAAAATAAAATATATAACAGCAACTTGCAGCAAGCAGTGGCAAAATAGTCACTTCAGAGCAGTGGCTTCTTCATTCTGCCATATTTAAAAGGATGTCCTCACAATGATGAAAATGTCTTCACACTCATCAATTCTGCAATGGAGACAACTGATAGATACTGAAGAATGTGTCTTTACTATATTTAATAGAGGGAAACAAGTTTCATGGAATATAAGTCCAGCAGTAAAGCATTAGTTCACCTAATCCAACCACCCCTAGAGGACTATCCAGTACATGTCCTGAATTGTTCTATGCTGCAGGCAGAGAATAAGGTGCCACCAAAACCCAAGGCCCTTATAATAGCATGGAGCTGAGTAGGTGAAATATACCCAGTTTATTTCAGCAAGTGAAACCATGCCCTGCCAAATAGTTGACCTCACTCAAGATCTCTACCCATCAGAACCAAGGCATAATTATTTTCCAACCCCCAAACTGGTAATCAGTATAATCCTATGTGTATGAGCAAGACACCCTGGTAGGTACAGACAAAGAATGGTTCTCCACCACAGCAGAGTGCTAGCCTAACTCTTCCACCACTCTCCAGAACACATCCAGTCAGTTATGCTTGGGGGGGTAAACTTTTTTTTTAACTCTTGCAGGTTAACTTGCTGAAACGCTAGGGGATGAGAATTAAGTACAAAATTGCCTTATAGAAAAGCTTCAAGTGTTATAAGCATGTTGTGACAATGCATTAAAATAAATTAGGGTAGTTATTATTGTCCAATAAGTCTAATTTCTACGCCCAGCAAATTATCAAGAGAAACAAATTCAGTAAACATACAGAAATTTATAGACTCACAAGACTAAGAAGGATGCAAGGGTTTTTTTTAAAGTATTACTAAAAAAAATTCTTAACAGAATTAAGTAAAGGAGATACAGTAGATATAACACATTTGTGCAGTAATAAAACATAAGAGTTTATGAAATTTAAATTGAAAATGTAACGCAAGCTGGCTTAAACAAAAACATGCTTCTGTGGAATGACACCTGCAGTTAAGGAATCACAGGAAAAAGCAGCTTGTTGACTTCAGGAAGGAAACAAAGAAAGAGGGCCCAGAAGCACAAAAAAAAAGCAAGGTTTTAGCACTCCTATCTACTCTGACCTAATGGAAAAAGTCAGCTGGGTTGTCTAATGAAACGGAAAAGTAATAGTTATAGAAACCGTCCAAGAAAATGTTTACGCAGTGTGTAACTATATCATTAAACTCATTGTATAAAATAGTACCAAGCTAAAGAACCTGATCTCTATCTATCTATATATAGACAGATAGATATACAAAACATGTGTGTGGGGGTGTGTGTGCATGCGCATGTGTGTAATGTGTACATCCCTAAATATGTGGGAGAGGTTTATATAACTTATGTTATATCCCACAATAGCTCACAAGAAACAGCCACTAAATCACACAGGTTCAGGATTAAGCTTCCCCTATAAGCAGATCACAGTACTTTGCTGTGAAGCATATGGTACTGATCACTTTTGAACACCAGACAACAAAACAGATAGACTACTATCCTGATATGGCAATTTCTATTGTCTGAAATAATCCATAACAAATCAGGGGGAAAGCAAAAGCTGGCATGTATTAATAACAAGAGAGATCTTGAGCTGACACAGATATAGGGCAGCAAATTAGACATAAGTTTTCACTGTGGCTACAAGAAAACCAGATATGATTTTGGCCTGCATAAACAAAGGCACCATGTCAAGGAAGTCTCATGTTTTTATATTTTTATATTTTTAAGAGTTTTAGGTCTTGAATTCACTGAAGGATTTCATAATTCACATGGGTAGGCAGGGCACTGAAGCATTTCACAACTCTTCAAAACCAGGCAACATCAAACAAGCAAGCAACTACAAGATACCCTTCCAAATCCCATTGAATTCAGTGAGATTTGATAGTGCTGTGAACCTCACAAGATCCAGTCCAGTGCACTTTTAGTGAGGGTGTACATGAACTATTCCACTCAGCTCTAGATACTGCAGAGCCAGAAAGAAAGTGAGGGTGCTTGTACACATGATGGGGGTTTAGTCCACGGTGTCTCATTGTATGCCCCCTAAATTGATACTGTGGGCTTTAATTATTTTCGTCACTGTGTACCTGTGACCACTCAAAGACCTTATATATTGCTCCATCTGCTATTCAAAAGTAACTACTGTGGGGGGAGGGGAGGGGCTGCATACCAATCCATCCCACTGACTTCTTAGCACTAAATTACAGCAGGGGGCACCTATAGCTGACAGAGTGCTGATATGTGCAAATGAGCGACAGTTATGCTGTTTCATTAACTTACATAATGGAATTAAGTGAAAGTTCAGTACTTCCACTAATTTAATAATTTTTACAAATATATTTACACAGACTCTTGGTTCTTTTTATTTTTAATTAAACAATATTTATTACTAAGCAATTATTATAAGATTTTTATATTTTTATTAATATTTTATATTTATTCTTTGTATTCAAGCAAAGTTTATTTTGTGTTTAAATCCACTTGTATTTCTTTTTTCACTTAAGCATGGCACTGAAATTCATCTGGACAGCCAGCAGGAGTGAATTTGGAGGGGGGAGTGTGGCAGGGGGGCAGCTGATGCAGCCCCGGTGTGTGGTGGATGACCACACAGCAGACCCAGGCTGTGCCTTGAACTGCAGCGAGTTGGAGGTTGCTTTTGGGGATCTGAGACAATGCAGCACCTGTATGCAGCAGCCAGCCACACAGCAGCCCTTTGCTGCACTCGGGATGATGAGGAGTTTGGGGGTGTTTGATTTTGGGAGTCTGATCTAATGCAGCCCCTGTGTGCAGAGGACAGCACACAGAAGCCCTGGGTTGTGCTTGGGATGGCAGTGAGTCTGGAGGGGAGGGTTTGCTTTTGGGGGTCCAAGTAAATGCAGCCCCTATGTGTGGCAGCCATCCACACAGCAGGCCCCGGCTGTGCTCAGGATGACAGTGGTAAAAAATTTGGGCTGGTCAGCAGAACACCTTAATCCCCAACCCCCAAATTCAGGCTTGAGTAGGTACTGCAGGTATCATATCCCCACCCCATACTAAAAATAGATTCCATTATCACAGCCACAGCTAGTCGCCAGAACCCAACAGCAAAATCCCACTCCCAGTTTTGCCAGGTCTCCCAGCCAGCATTCCCTTTTTACAAACAACACCCTCAGCAGTAAAACTATGCGGCCACTCAGCAGAACACTTTAACCTGCAAACCCTCAATTCAGGCTTGGGTGCCTACTGCAGGTGTCAGGTTCCATGTGCCCCATTTCATAATAGGTCCCATTATCACAGCCACAGCTAGCCACCAGAAACAAAGAGCAAAATCCCACTCCCAGTTTTGCCAGGTCTCCCAGCCAGCACCCTCTTTTTACATGACATGCCCTCAGTGGTAAAAAATTGTGAGTTTTTGGTGTTCCAAGCCCATGTAGCCCATGTGCAGCAGCCAGCCACACATCAGCCCCAAGCTGCACTTGGGATGGCTGGCTTCAGTGAGTTTGGGGGTGGTGGGAGAGTTTGGTGTTGTCAGAGCTGGGGAATGTGTAGTATAGTCTCTGCTGCAGCCCCTTACTCTCAACCCACAATCGTCATCCCTGCTGCAGACCCTCAGTACTTATCCCCAGACTCCTGGCGCTTCCAGTGCCCCTTACTCCCTGCTCACAGTCCCCCACCCTACTGACTATGCTGGTGACCCTCACTCCAGACCCACAACCCGCTGCTCCCCCATCTCTGACAGAGGGGGCCCCCCGAGCTGCTCCTGTCATAACTGTCCTACAGTAAGTTTCACCCTGGCATGGGTTGGGAGGAAGGAGAAGGACTGGGGCTCCAGCATCGCTCAAGGCACCTGGCCATGTCCCCTCCCCTCACAGTGTCCCCAAGCCACACTACCACCACCAGCATGGGCACTGGCTCCCAAGGCACACCCACCCCTCCCCCAACTTAAGTGTCAGTCATCTCACCCTGCCTTGCCACAGTCCCAATGGTTCATATTTAAAATAACTGTGGAAAGCCACCTCCCCAAGCAAAGAATTCATCTTTTTCTAGCTCACCCACCTCTCACACCCACCTCCACTCCTCAATCCCACTGGAGGCAATGTACTGATCAGACAGACAGAGATGCTGGAATGAAAATTTTTGTTTAATTTAACACACTCTTCATGGGCAGCCAGGCAATTGCTCCAAATAGCTCCCTGACCGCTGTTTGCTAGCTGATCTAAGGGGGTACCATGTACTACCTGTCCCCACCTGCTTCCCCTCAGACCAAGAGTCACTGAAAATCTTCCCCCGGTCTTCCAAATATTGTGGAGTAGGGCTGTGCGAAACATCAGTGTTCTGCTTTGACAACCATTTTGATGTTTTGATGGAACAGTGTTTCATTTCAAGTTTTGTTTAACTTTGAAAACACCGTTCCATTGCATTTAGTTGAAACGCTTTCACTGTTTCAACACTGTTTCACTTTTTCAATCGGGCTGGGGAAGGAAACTCAGCCCAGCTGAATTTGCATGAATACATGCAAATTACACTGCAAATTACCTGCAAGTGCCTGCAAATTGTAGCAGCACCTGGTGGGCAGGGGGCTCAGGAAACATAATTCAGTGAGTTGCCATGTACATGTGAAAGATTTTTGGCCACAATGGTGCAATTTGCTATGTGTCAGACTAAACTACATCAGGTTGCAGCGCATGTTTAAAGTGTACTACCATTCAGCTACACAAATTGTGATTTTTATCATGTGTACATGGCAACATTGTTATGTGTACAAGCACGCAGGGAAAGAAAGCAATGTTTAGCAGACACCAATAAAAGCACTAAGGGAGGCAGTGGAACAAATTCTGAGGAAAGATTAAGAAAGCTAAATATTTATTGGATACAGAGCAGAGATTCATGGTGACAAAGGGAAAGAAAAGGATAGGAGCTCTATGTCTGAACAAACCATTTACCATTTAGAAATCTGCAAAAGGGTTGAGAGAGCAAAAAAAGGACCAAAGTTCCTAGAGTTGTATAAAATCTATTGGGCTTCATTCTTGAGCTAGTGTTTATTGGGCCATTGCCTCCATGCCCCTGATACTCATTGATTCTCCTTGCTAAGTTTTGGGGACTTTTGCTCTTTTAAGTACCTGGATGCATGTGCATGTACCTGCCCCACTAGAACACAAACTATTGTGAGTGCCAGTAGATGTATGGACTGTTGCATGTTCACACTGAGTATGGAATAGGATTGCTAACTGTGCATAAGGGCCAAAATCTGCAGTTACGTGATTTATCAAGCCCTATGAAAAGAAGCATCTGCCATTTTCCTTTTAAGGTTGTTCCGTAATCTGAAAAACTTCATGGTTACACCCTTGAGTACTTAATTGCTCTTACCTCATTGGCATCAGTATCCAGGAGGAAGAAAGAGAGAGTATCTAATGCTCTACTTCCCATATGTCTTACCTCTACATTTATCCAACTCCCTATATATTGTTAGTTTATGTTTATACCTGCATGGCCACAGATGACCACTTTCACCAGGGCTGAAATTCTGTTTCCCAGCAACTATCTGAAGTTACTAACATAGCAATTCTCTTTCTTCTGCCTTGTGGATACATAAGCATACACTAGAACTGTGCATGTGCAGCAAGCTACACACTCACTGAGCATGTATGCAGTTACATGGGCGAGTGTATATATACATTGTGGAGACATGCTTGTGCATAAGGCCTCTGCCAGACATTACACTTAAGACATAAATACCCAGTTGATCACATTGTAAGTAGTAACCTAGCCACACATTCATGTGATAATACAGGTAATGAGCCACAAAGTTATTATACAAAATATGCCTAATAATGTTTTGGCTGGTTCCCATTGTGCCTTAAATTGAATATGTGGTCAGCACCAATCAGTTGATCAGTGTTATCAGCCTCAGGAGTGTATTGAAGGTGTAAGGGGCTTCCATGTGCTTCTGTGATTGGGAACACAAGTGAGCTGACTGGTGGTCCCAACCACAGAAGCACTGGGTACACAGCTTGCTACCTGCCAATGCAAGAGGAGCTCAGCATCATGATCCCAGACTCCCCTATACTGGCAACTGATTGTTGGGATCACAGATCAAATCCCATTGTGCTTTTAATTGAATATCTGTTAGTGGCCCAAATCTAAGTTATGAAAAAGGGACTCATTAGGAGCCCAGGCCCACCAGGTTGAGGAGCCCATTTTGAGGAGGAAAAGGACTCCTGGTTAGAGGCCCCAAACCTGGGTTTTACACCCTTTTCACACAGAGGAGACTTGAGCACATATTTGTCTAATTTTCCAGCATGGTGCTCTAAATACCAGATGACAGGTCAAGCATTGGCCAGGCCACTATCCAGCAATCCCTTTGACGCTGGTCCCCTAGAAAGCAAGAGGCAAGATATGGTGAGGCTTGAGGGAAGTATTCAGTCTGGAGGGTATGTGGGTCACTGAGATGGATGTTCATCTGGCAGGAAAAAGGGTTCTGGATTCCAGCCTGGAGTTTTGCTCCCATTTGGGCAGAAACTTTTCTCCCATTGCACTGCTATGGCCTTTGTGCTCAGATACTTACGCATGTAGGCATGTAGCTGGCTGGCCAGTGCATAGTCCCACTGCATATTCTCATATGTGTGTACACCTATGCAGCCTTAGCATAAAGTCTGGGCCAAAAGTGCCAGACTGTGAATCTAACAGACAGCTAAAAAACTGTCAAAGGGAAATAGATGTCCATACTGGGTACATAAATTTCTCCCAGATCTGGGAAGGATTTCCAGGGCTCACATATTTATGTTGTTTTTATAGTTACTTGCAGTGTTTTCAGGCTGAAAGAGGAGGCTGAAAATTACACCACTGGGAATATTACAGGACCATCTGTGAAGGAAAAGTTTTCATGACAGCTAATCAGAGTGTGACAGCCAGTAAGGTCTCATCTTTTCTGAGAGCTCATATTGGCTATAGGAGCTAATGATAAGCACGATCATTTTCATCAGGGTCCATTACTTCTGGATTGTTTTCATCAGTTCAGCTGGCAGCTCTCACCCTATGTGCATATCCCTGTCTGTCAGATAGGTACCTGTAAATTTTTTTTTTGCTCTGGGTCCATTTTCTCTTTGTAATCTGAGATAATGCTGATTGAAAAACAGGCCCTTAAAGTCTGAAAACAAACTCTTGAGAAGCTAGCATCTCTCTTAATTCTTCAAAAGAGGTTTTCAGCTCAGCAGGACCTACTCAAACACCACATTGGCAACATTTCCTAACCAGCAATTGCATGTCCCTGTCAATCACCAGAGGGATTAGATGAGAACTCAAGGTCTAGGCATACAGCAGTCTCACTTGCCTTCTTTTCAACATCATGTCTTCTTTAAAATAAACCTTTCATTACACTTATTAGATCAAAGTGTCCCACTGAAAAGTTGGCACTTCTGACAGTGGGTTTTGAAGATAAAGCTACAAAGTAAGAAAAAAAACAGATTAAACAAATTGCAGTTTTCATGCTATTTGGCACTTTCTGCACAGAGATGTTCAGTCAGTGCATAGACCCTAAACAAAGACAGAAATGTGTGACCAAGAACAGAAGCCTGTCCATATTCAGAAATTCATTTATACTTGAATATAAGATGCCTCTGAATATAAGATGCTCCCCCCGCAATACCTAGGTTCTGTATATGGAAAATGTATTAATTTGTTATAATTTTCCAGGTACAGAATCTAATTGTGGGAGGTTTACCATGTATTTGTCCTCCCAATGCAACAGCAGGGAAAATAAATCTGGGGAGTCAAGTCCCTTGCCCTATGTCCCCTGAAACTTCTTTCCCCTGTAGCCCCTTCCCTCCCACCTTAGTATCAGACCCTGCTCTCCTTCAGCACAAAGAAGTCAGGGGTAAATTTGAAAACACTAACTTTGAAATAAACATGGACGTAGAAATTTGCATAAAGCATTACAGATACCTATAGGCTTTGTTCATCCAGAATTGATGCATTTCACCATTTTTGAAACTGCTTTAAATTTTAGAAAAATTTACTCCACAAGCGCACTTTTGATCAGCCCTTTTGTACCTACTTATATATAGCACAAACCTTTTATTGCAAAAATGCACACTCACATACCCCTGTAGTTTTTCCATCCTATCTCATGATATTTCACTTGACAGACCATAACACACATCTACAATTAACCATCATCATCCTCATCACAATAACTGCAATTGTGCCCCTGTATGCCTGCATGTACATCTCCATCTCCTGTACCTGTTACAATCATACAAACCACCTCCATGCCCATTCCCTTCCCCTTCTTTTCCCACCGTCCCTTAAAGCCTCCCCCATTTCCCGCCCCTGCCTTTTCATGGCTTTACCACTCCTGAGACTTCATCATCCTCTTTATCCTCTTCCTCTTTGTCATCACCATTGTCCTCCTCCACATCACCATCCTCCTCCCCATCCTTGTCACCTATGTCTTCATCCTCCTCCTTGTCACCATCCTCCTCCTCCTCTTGCTCCTTGTCACTATCCTCCTCCTTGTCACTCTCCTTCTCCTCACCACTGTCACTATCCTCCTCCCTGACACCATAATGACAAAATAATACATTTTTGGGAAATGTCTTTAAAATCAAGGATTCTCCTTTCTTAGGTAGAGTGAGGAAGAGCCCTCCTTAACTGCAATCAGCAGCTAGGCGTGCAACTCCCCTCATGGGACATCCTGCTCATTCAGTCTGAGAGCCTTGGCACAAGTTACATTAAAAAACATCATAAAGGCATTTAAAACAAGAGCAGTCATTAGTTAAGAGAGTGTTAAACCACTGTAAGTACCCTAAAGATAAGCCACTCAAAAGGAGGTTTATCTTGGAAACATTTTACCAATGATGTTCCAGAGTATTGTTTAAATGGTCAGGAGAGATAAAATATATACCTTTCATTTGTCCAGCATCCCAGGGTGCAGGTCCCAGCCACTCAGCCCCTTTTGACCCTCCAAAACACTAGCGGTTTCTCACCCACCTTCCCTTCTTGCTGAAAGCAACTATTCTGAGCTTAATTGCAGAGATATCGTTGAGCTGGGCCCTGCTTCCCCCAGCAGCATGGTCTGGAAATAGGAAGCTCAATTTCAGCCGCAACAGAAAGCCCTATGTAGGCCTCACTGGAACATTGATCAATATATATATACCACTCCCACAAAGCCTTTGCTAAAGCATTGGCCAGAGTAAGCCCAGCCAAAAAACCAGAGTGAAGTATGAACTTTGCACATACACAAAACCTGGTATGTGGGCCAGGTGTGCATCCCTACCAAAAGATAGGAGGGGGAGATGGCAGTGCAAGGTACAGGATAATCCAGGAACAAGATGATAAAGCTGGAATGGGAACATCCAGGTCAGAATATGACACAAGCCACTGGCACAGGATGGTTTGAGATACTCAAGATACAGATGGAATGGAATATGTTATATGTTTAGCTCATTGTATAAAAAGAGAATTGGAAAGCAGGGGAGCTTTGTAGCTGCCTGGGGATGGGGGAGGGAGGGCCCGTGTGTTATTGTGCCAACTATCTGTCATAGGTAGAAATGACTTAATTCCTACCTTAATTTTTGTACTTGTTAGGTGAAAACATGTTAGGGCTGTGCTTGTAGACAATAAACTTGGCCAAATCTTTGCCACTGAACCGAGACTGTGGTTGTTCTTTAAGACAAAACTGGTATTCCCAAGACTTCAACACTGACAATGCATTAATAACACATCAATAAAGCCCTACAAGGAGAGATTAAGGGCCCTGGTTCTCTTCAGCCTCCACAAGAGAAGGCTGAGAGGTGATCTTATGGCAGCCTACAAATTTATCAGAGGGGGACAGCAAGGAATAGGAGATGCTCTGTTTACCTGTTTAGCTTGGAGTAACTACAAACAATGGCCACAAATTGACGGAAAGCAGATTTAGGTTAGACATCAGGAAGATCTTCTTTACAGTAAGGGCTGCCAAAATCTGAAGTGGACTTCCAAGGGAGATAGTGCTTGCCCTTAACTTGGGGGTCTTTAAGAGGAGGCTAGACACACACCTGGCCGGGGTCATCTGAACGCAGGGCTCTTTCCTGTCTAGGGCAGGGGGTCAGACTTGATGATCTGCTGAGGTCCCTTCCAACCCTAACATCTATGAATCTGTGAATACCCAACAAGAACAACATCAGTGATGACACTGATAACACCTGATGACACGATGGGACGGCTACTCTCCCTGGCTGTGCTCTGGCCAGGACACTAACTGCACAGTGGCTTCATCAATTTCAGTCATAGCAAAGAATTCTGGAGAAGCAGCCTCCCCCAGGCTCTGCGCAAGAGCTCAAGCTGTCATGGCTGCTGGATGCTGAGAGTGGCTTAATAGCTGCAGGACCCTGAGACTGGGGAAAGCATACTTTCCCAGGCCCCAGGGATTTGCCACTCAATCCAGGATAGCTCCCTCCTCCCAGCCAGCATGACTCCTGTTCCCTTAAGCTAACTCCCCCTTCTGATGCAATCCCAATTCACTGAGACACATTCAAGATTTTAATCTTTTAATTTTTGTTAATCTTTGCCCCCTTCTTTCTCTTTATTCACTCCCCCCACACACTTCCTCTTCATCTCACTTCTAACAATTTTTCAAGATTTTGCCCCTCCTCCACTTCACTCAGGCTGGGCTTCTGTTAAATGCAGAAGGAGGCAAGATTCCAGTCTGGCTTCTTTGCTTACCAGCTACATGCCACTGTCCCCTCTCTTCTCTCACCAGGGGAGGTAAAGAGTCCTAGCTCCTGTCCCCAGCTCACCAGCCCTCTAGCAGCAAGACTTAGGTCTCAGATAACATGAAGCCTTCACTTGAGACTGCTTTAAAAATGCCATACATTTATGAGATTACAATGTTCTATGGATTACTGTCCTTATACAGGTTACTTGCGTCAAAGCCCTGAGTGAGATATTGAAACTAGGAAAACTAACAGTGTGCCTCTCACTAGTTATGTATATTATATATTAAGCAATCATTATCTGTAAGCATGTGGTAGAACAAACTATTCTCCTACTGGAAACTTGGAAATGCATCCCGACTAATTGATGTATATATAAGCAGATTCAAACTTCCCCAGAGTCTAGCAAAGGAATGTAGTGGAACATTATATATAAAGAGTGCACATATAGCTGCAGACTGTAGGGTTACCATACATCTGGGTTTCCCCAGACATGTCCTGTTTTAATATGATCAAATGTCTAAGATTCTGGTCAGTTCTGCTTTGAAGTTTTTCCAGAACTTCCCAGCTTTCCCTAGCTAGAAGCTGGGAGGGTGATGCTGCAGGACTGGGGAGAGCAGGGGTCTGTGGCTTGGAAGTGAGGGGCACTGGCAGGGCTGGGGGGGCTGTGGCTTGGGAGTGAGGGGCATCGGGGAAGTGGGGAACTGTGACTAAGGAGTGAGGGCACTGGCAGCACAAGGGGGTTGAGAGCCAGGAGTGAGGGGCACCAGCAGACATGGGGAGGGGCTGTGGGTTGGGAATAAGGGGCACCAGCATGGCCCAGGGAGGCAGGGTACTGTGGTTTGGGAGTGAGGGGCACTGGCAAGGCTGGGGTCTCTGGGTCAGGAGTGAAGGGCAGCAGCAGGGCTCAGGGGGCCTGTGGTTTGGGAATGAGTGGCAACAGAAAAGTCAGGGGCACCGCACCAGCGTATCACTGCTCCCCCACCCCCATCATATAACCCCCACCTCCCTCTGCATGAGAGGTGTCCTCTTTTTTGGTACTGGAAATATGGTAATCCTACTGCAGAGGCCTGAGCCTTCCTCTGGCAGTCCAATTCATCTATAAATGGGTATCTACTTGTTTGGGCTTGGAAAACAAAGGCAGCTGTCTGTGCTATGTGTTTTTGGTTACTGAAACTGGCTTCGCTAGTCCTAGGCTCAGGAAAATCTTAGGCCTTTTTGACATTGAATGTAAACCTGGGCATGACACAACCAGCGCCTGCACATTAATAGTGGGATCCTGGGGTACCTGGTAGCCCAGCTCATCTCCCTGGGTAGCTCCTGTATGGTCTCTGAGCAGAAAGCCCCTCTTAACACTCAAACAATCTTGCAGACCATTATAAAACTATTCACATAATTTAACTGTTTACAAGATAATATATAATGAATGCAATACAATCAATAATGTTACACAAACATAACCTGGTTATGCTTAAGGGTTAATGCTTCTCTGATACACTTCACACAAGGGGAAGGCATACAAATCACCCATGATAAAAAAGGAGCTAATAAATAAATACATTGATACACCAACTAATAAACTATCTGGAACTTATTTACACATTCAGCCTATAAGTTGTATGCTCCAAGATAACTATGAGGACCCTGTGTGCAGTGTCCCTGGATGGGCCTCTCAGAGATCAGGGCTGTGTCTGTGCCCCTGCACAGGAGCTGTGGGTGGTCCCTGCTACAGGCATCACTCCCGGAGCTCCAGGGGTCTCCATGCAGAAGGCGGTGGACTCTCCTCTGCAGTCCCTGCAAGAAATCTTATTCCTCCCCAGACCCTTGTCCCCTGGCACAGCAGGGAGCAGTGTCTGGGCTGCAGGATGTAGCAGTTCCTTGCCCAGCAAAGCCTCACAGCACCTGGCAAATGCAGCCCCTCCCTGGGCCCTACCTGCCCCAGGATTATTGGTGGCTGGAGCAGTCCCTGCCCCTCTATAGTCGGGGTGCAGATACTGAAAAAGTGAATTTTGCACAATGTTTTTGCTACAATGTGGACATTGCTTTTTTTTTTAAAAAGGGAGCATGTCCTTGACCAGAAAATCCATTTCTCCATTGCAGGAATTAATATTGAGATGAATTACAGCAGTCTATGTGTTTCCAACATTAATATGTATCAACTGTTGTTGTTCTTAAATATAGGAAAATTAAGAATCCATTTAATGTTATGTCACAAAAAATAGTATCTTATGTTATAAGAGGCTGCCTAATGAGTACTAGCACCCCTGGAGTTAGTGATCCAAAATCAACAAAGTAAGAGACAATGTTTTTTGGTTATTTTTTATTTTTATTTTTGGATTAAAACCCAATCCTCAAGTAAACATTACAACATTTTCTAAACCATATCACTTGACACATTCAATTGACATATAAATCTAGTCACTGTCATGGTTATTATTGAGTGGGTTTTGGCACCAGACCACATATCTGCAAGCTGCTGTGCATCTCAGTGTGAGTCTACTGCACAAACAATGCCCTGTAGTACACTGACGTCCAACTTGTTTTGCATCAACAGGTTGTGATGTCCAGGCACTTAGCTGTAAGTTCTTTTGTCATCTGTAGAGGCAACAGCATGCCATGGTTGATGTGTCATCCACTTTCTGTGGGACTTGGAATTTGTGGATTTGCCACCATTGCGTTTTGCCAAATTAAGGTGTTGTAGTGGGCTCAATGGATGTGCTGAAGTAGTGCAACTTGTATTGGTGGCAGGCTTTCAAGTTTGCACTTCTTTCCCTTTCTGAATTGAGCATACCACACAGTGTGAATGGAATTCGTCTCCCTTGTAGGTTCATACAATCTATACACAAATTCCTTGGCTTTGGCCAGCACTTGGGTATCTGTTGTGTGTGACACCCCAAAATGAGACAGGAGATGGGGAGCTTTGCAGAAGATCTTCCAAGGAAACTTTTTAGAAATTGCTGCAAGCTGGCTTGTGGTATCACAACCTGTGATGGCATGAAAGCCCAGCAGTCCCTCCCTTACTTCACCACAGCATTCCACCTTATGCACAGAAATGTATCATTGAGTTTTTGATGTGCCTGCTTTCATCCACAGCTCACTGCTGAGACAAGGCCAAAATACAATCAGTAGCAATAGGACAGCTGTATCGCTGCATGTGATAATGACTCTGTCATGTCCTTCTGACTTTTCCTCAAAGAGCTGCAAGATCATGCAGGTGTCTGCCTCTTCTTGTGTGGAGTGGAGGCGGTCCATGTTTCTTCCACTTGAGGAGGCAGCATAACCATCATAACCACCACTGACTATTAGTTCTTTGTCACTATGTGATGCTTGCTGTAAGAGTTTCCTTTTGAGGAACATAACAAGTGAAGACTTGTTTTTCTTGGATTCAGCGAATAATCTCCATTGCACAAGCAACATGATATCCCTTCTGCTAGTTTCAACTCTTATTTCCTTTCCCCAATTCTACACTTTCTAGTAACATTCTTGATTGATGGGTCTTTGTAGCAGTCGCATACGACATCTACCCTGCTGCAAGGTTCCTTGAAATTGGACATAATATTCACCACAAAAATATCCACATAGTCTCCAAAGGTCACTGCATCCTGGGTTTTCCCATGGCTTGAACCACAGCCATACCATCAATCGCTACACATGTTGGAGTAAGGGTTCCTTTCAAACTTGGCTGTGAAATATTCTCTTCCAAAATGGAGAGCAGTTAAGTTTTGTTTGCTTGTCTCAAGTTACCCTCTGTTGTAGCCAGCGATAGTAGCTTTGTATAGTGTACAAAGTTCTTGCCTCAGGAGGTTATCAGTATCAATATCCCTCCCAGCATCCATAAATATAAGTAGGTGTCTGAAAAGATCACTATCAGCTCTGATGGCTGAGGTCTGTTGTTTGTGTTTTTATGTTGCTAACTAGACTGTATATATGGAAGAAAGAGTTTTTAACTTTTTCTTTGGGATTGGTGCATGTATGCTGATAGTTTTATGTACAAGTCAGTCAGCAACAAATGTCACTACAATGTTTTTTCCTAACTGTTGTGTGTTCAGCAGGTCTTGTATAATTGGTTCTTGGGGAATGCCACCAGTAGTGAGGCACACCAACCTTGGGGATTCCCTGTTGAACACTTTGAATAAGTGGAACTTAGTAGACAGCTTTTTAACATTATCCTCATCCCTCTGTCTTCTGGTTCTCTCCAATTCTTTGTATGATCCCTCTTCCTCTGTTACTCCAAGAATTTCTCTGGTGTCATTAGCAAGCCTTGTTTGCTCTACGTATGTCAGTCCCCATCCACTGAAGGTTGGCTCTGATCAAGTTATTCCATTCAGTCCCCTGGCGTTTTTGCCAATTTTGTTTACATGCTCAAGTCCTTGGTCATCTGAAACTTGGTTGGACATCTGGTTTGTTTCTTGGTCAATGAAGCCACTGGACTGGAAGCCAGCATACACTTCAGGTGCTGTCATGTCTGCCAAGAAAACACATTCCCATCTCAGATAATGTACTTAGTCAAAAATGGCAAACCAAGGCAACATTTCAGCAAATGACTCCAGATAGAAGTCCCAGTTGCCTTCTCTGATAGCCCTTGTAAACTGGAGCAGAATGGAAACACAATAAATGTACTCCCTCCAGAAGGTATATGTTAGTTTGTTTTCCCAGGCTTTGTCAAATGCATCCAACAGTGCTTCCACTTTCTTAATTATGGGGAGCAGATTTTGCATTGCTGTTTCCAAAGCCTGGTCATCTGCATCATTGAATGTATTGGCAAGTTCCTGAGCCGCATGCACAACTAAAGCATCTAGTTCTGTGTGGCTTTCATTGGCTCATTGTAGCATGATAGACCATAGGATTCTCCATAGTGCTTCAATTGTGAATTTGTGAGCATAGATCACTCGATTCCAGTGCTTGCCTTTGAGAATATTCTCAGAAGTGTTCTCACCATAAACACCACTATCTCCCAATATGTCATTTAGGCCAGAATGATCCATATACTGACCAATGACCTTTGAGAAATTCATTTGAATGTGGAACCTGCCCAGCATTAACACCTGATTTAGCTGTTTATCGTGTTACCACAGTGAATTTCTGATGCAAGGCATATGTCATAATTTGAAAATTATTAGTAACTGTCCAGATAGTGTTAAATTCATAGGCAAGCAGAATTATTATTGGTATTGGTCTGACAACTGTCTTGGTGGTGTTCAATTTGCACATTTAATAGATTTCATAGATTTCATAGGCATTAGGGCTGAAAGGGGATCTCGGAAGATCAGAGTCCAACCCCCTACCCCAGGGGCAGGAAGTCAGTAGGTATCATAGGATCCCGGCAAGATAAACATCCAAATGTCTCTAGAAGGCTTTCAAAGTAGCTGCTTGAACCATCTCTGATGGCAGGCTATTCCAGACCTTGGGGGCTTGGACAGTAAAGAAAGTCTTCCTTATGTCCAGCCTGAAATGGTATTGCAGGAGTTTATAACTGTTAGACCTCGCTATCCCTTGGGCACTCTGGTGAACAAATGTTTCCCCAGATCCTGGTGGATACCTCTTATAAGCTTATAGATAGCCTTCAGATTGCCCCTGAGCCTGCACTTTTCCAGGCTGAAGAATCCAATAGCTCTCAGCCTGTTAAGGTCTGTTTTCCTGACCTCTGATCATGCTTGTAGCTCTTCTCTGGACTCTTTCAAGCTTCTCCACTTCCTTGTTGAATTGCGAAGCCCAAAACCGGACTCAGTACTCCAGCTGCGGCCTCACCAAGGCCGAGTACAAGGGGAGAATGACGTCCCAGGATTTGCTTGAGAAGCATCTATGGATGTAAGCCAGCATTTTGGTTGCTTTACTAGCCACAGCATCGCATTGCAGGCTCATGTTCATCGCATTGCAGGTTGCTCAAGTTCTCCTTCCCTCGCCTGCTCTCTCTACTTCTCTACTTCTCTTCTCTGCTTTATTTCTTCTTCTGCCTTCCCTGGGACACTCCCTCAGCATCCCTTAAATCTCCTGCTCTTCAGCCGGGTCCATCGTGGCAGTTCCCTATTGGCTGCCTGCCTGACCCAGCTGTTTCTTTGCTCGCTGGCGTTGTACTTATGTCAGCCTGTTGTCATAAGGTCTGTTTTCCTGACCTCTGATCATGCGCGTGGCTCTTCTCTGCACTCTCTCAAGATTCTCCACATACTTTTTGAATGGTGGAACCCAAAACTGGATGCAGCACTAAAGCTGCGGCCTCACCAGGGCTGAGTAAAATGGGAGAATGACGTCCTGGGATTTGCTTGAGAAGCATCTATGGATGCAAGCCAGCATTTTGCTCGCTTTACTAGCTGCAGCATCATAATGAAGGCTCATGTTCATCTTGTGGTCAACCCCTTCTATCTGTAGTGCTAGCCAGCATAGCACTGCTGAGCCTATAAGGATGTTGCAGGTTTTTCCTCCTAAGGTGGAGAACCTTGCATTTTTCGGTGTTAAACACCATCAGGTTCTCATCTGACCATTTCCTGAGCCTGTTGAGATCAACCTGGATCACCCCTCTGTCCTCAGGTGTGGATGCTTTACCCCAAAGTTTGGTATCATTGGAGAACTTGACCAGTCCACTTCTGATACCAATGTCCACATCATTAATGAAGATGTTGAACAATACAGGTCCAAGGACAGAGCCTTGGGGGACCCTACTGGTCACAGGGCACCATGATGATTGACTTCTGTCAACCACCATCCTCTGGTTCTGACCATGGAGCCAATTCCTCAGCCAATGGATCATGGTGGACCCGAGGCTGCAGTTGGCCAGTTTTGCCAAGAGATGATCATGGAATACCAGATCGAAGGCTTTTTTAAAGTCAAGATATACAACATCAATCTCCTCTCCCTTGTCCAGGTGATAGGTCAACTAGTCATAAAAGGAAATAAGATTGGTCAAGCAAGACCTACCCACAACAAATCCATGCTGGCTATCCCTCAGGATGTTGCCATTGGTCAGTCAGTTAAGAATGGCCTCTTTGATAATCTTTTCTAAGACCTTCCCTGGGATAGAGGTCAGGCTGATGGGCCTGTAGTTTGCCAGATCCACTTTCCTTCCTTGAAGATAGGCACCACATTGGCCTTCTTCCAGTCTTCGGGCACTTCACCAGAGTGCCAGTTCTCAAAGATCCATGCCAGGGGGTGAGCTATGATGGTAGCCAGCTCCTTGAGGACCCTGGGATGTAGATTGTCAGGGCCAGCTGACTTGAAGGTGTCCAGCCTCTCAAGGTATTCTTCACGAGGTCAGCATTAATGGAGGGCAAGGAATCTCCCTTACTTGGGCCTCCCTGTCACGTGATGGGCAACGGCATCCCACAGGACTGGTGAAAGACCGATGCAAAGTACCCATTTTGTAGGTTGGCTTTTTCCTGGGCATCAGTCATCAGTTGTCCCATCTCATTTTCCATCAGTTGTCCCATCTGGTTTAGCAGGGGTCCAATGTTGCCCTTGCTTTTCCTTCAGCTCCTCATATCTAAAAAAGGACTTTTTATTATCCTTGATCCTAGTAGCCAATTTGAGTTCTGTTTCAGCCTTGGCTTTCCTGGTTCACTCCCTGTTGTATAACACGCATATGTGACATGGGTTTTGCTTTCAAGAATTTGGGGTACCGTCCCCTCCCCCAACCCCCTGTATCTATCTTCTTAAACTTGGCAGGCTTCATGCTCTGAGCAGAGGCTACCATTCCTGCCTATTTCATCCAGATCAGAGAAAAAACAAGAGAGTTATAGATATTTCATTGATTCCCTATTATTATATGATTCCCTATGGCTGGATCTCCGAGGCAGCTCTGAAGCTTCGGAGTCACTTCAGCCAGATCAAAGCAGAAACCCGGTCCGGAGCTCTGGATCAAATCCCTGGCACCTGAGATGACTGGATCTGAAGCTGGATAGAATAGCTGTCTACTCACACAGGCTTAGACACCACCATTGAAAGTGTTGCCTTATATCATTCAACTTGGATGGGTTCTTGAAATTATGCTTCTGTCTTATTCTTGCCAAGATTGGATTGGAAAATGAGTTGGGAGTCATCAGGAATATCAATGCATCAGATAGTTTGATATTCCACATTCAGATCTAGTATTTCTTCACTGATGACACTTCTGTGGAAGGCAGCTATTTGAGGTGCATGGAAGGACCCCTTCCCATCAATTATCTCCTCAAAAATATCTATGTTATCATTAGCATATCTGATGTATCCTGCAAGCAAATCATGTCTGAAATTCATTGGGATGATTGTGTTTCCATGTGCTGTATACCTTGCCAGTACAGCATTTGCTAAGGTAATGTCAGCATGCATAACTCACAGAGTGGCCTGCTGCATGCAAAAGCTGCACAAGCTGTTTAGACCTAGTTGCTTTATGCATTGTCAGTCTAAGTGCCAGGTACTTGGGAGTGTGTTTTCATCCATTAGTAACTAAGAACAGAATGTCCTGGGCAAGTGTCACAGGGTCACACAGGTGCCCTGTTCCTATGAAGGAATAAGGGCAGCTGTCAATCACAGGGGGCAGCTCAGGTGATGGTTGCTGGGGCAACCATGCTGGTCAGGTGACCAGAAGGGGGCCGGGCCGGGCCTTTACAAACAGCCCAGGCCAAAGCCCAGCTGGCAGTTCCCTTCTGGCAGCTGGAGGAGCAAGGGGCTCTGCAGGGGAGTCAAGCCAAGGTGACCAGATTGATAGAATGAACAGCTGCATCACGGTGTGGGTGGAGAGAGCCCTGACTAGGAGGCTTTACTGGAAAGCCAGGTGGGACCTGGACCTTATGTTATAGCCAGAAGGCTTATTGTTGTGTTGTAGCCAGTTGGCTCATGGAGTTGCGTTCCTTGTTTGATACTGTTATACCAGAGGACCGGGTGAGGCTGTAGGGGTGCGAGGAGAACTCACGGGAGCTCCCCAGTTGCTTGGGGGTTCCTGGTGCCCTGGGTGGGCAAATAAATAGTGCCAGGGACAGCACTGTTGTTTGATGCCGAGTGGCACAGCGTCGGTGATTACGGAAAGACCGGCAAAAGCAGAGAGAAGCCGCAGGAGCAAGCGGATACTCAAGAGGAGCCCCGGGGGGGGGGGGCATGTTAAGGGAAGCAACCCCAAGAGGGGCATGGATTATTAACAGACACCCCAAGAGGGGTGTGGCTTAGAAGGCATTCCGGAGGGTTTCCACTGTAACAGGAACCCCGAGGAACTAAAGGGGCCAGGTAAGGCTTCAGCCGCCTGAGCCTTGCTGGACACATATTATTGACAGGAACCCAGAAGGGCCAGAGAGGCCAGGTAAGGCTTAGGTCACCTGAGCCTAATTGGACACTTATTACTGACAGGAACCCAGAGGGGCCAGGAAAGGCTTGGGCTGCCGACCCCAGTGGGCAAAAGCACCACCAGTAAGCCTGATAGGGCTAATGAGTAGAGGGGCGCCGGTTGCGTGACAAGCCCGGGGGTGCCAGGTAAGGGGCGCCGGTTGTGTGACAAGCCCATGGGCACCAGATATGGGGCACCGGTTGTGAGACAAGCCCAGGGGCGCCAGGTAGGGCAGAGAAGGTTAAGGACTGGATAACGTTCACGAAGAGCTGCGATGCAAAGTTATTACCATGGATTGAGTGACTGGACAAAGTCAGCTTTATCACCTAGGAAGTTCCTCATTTTATTTCTGAACATTTGCTTATGATCACAGTGCCATATTTCTTTGAAGATATTGAATTCACTATGGAGCAGAAGGGTATACCTGTCTAATAATAATGACATTGTATGCATTTCACCTTTTGACAGCCCTCTTTGAGCCTCCTCCAAAACACTGTTGAAGCAAATATTAAATGGTTCAGTCTCAGCCCCACCAATATCAACTGCCTTCTGATACTGTCTCAAAAACTATGAGAAGCATTGCAGATGAGATTTCCCTTGAAAAGCATTGAGATCACCCACAGCAGGTAAATGGCATCAGAGAGTAGCAGCCTTCTTTGGAAGGTCCATAATTAGATTTGAAGTATTGAACATATGTACTTGTCTGATTTTTCTAGACAAGTCTAGATGAGTAATTGCTTTGTGGTTCCCAGGAACTTGATGCAGAATATTCATATGCAGTTGATGGTCCTGCAGCTGCTGTACTGGTATCTTTCTTATACTTTTCCAGTCTCTTAACATCGTCTGCATTTATGAACTGGCCATAATATGTTGCATGATAAAGAATATGACATGCATCTGCCTCCATATTCACAGACTGTATGCAGTCCAATGTGTCAATGAATCAATGATCATTATATCTCTTCCATTCTGATACAGATTACAGAAGGTGATGCAGACCTCGTTCTCTTCTTTGATGTGCTTTCTCCTTTTCCCTCAATCTTTACCATACTCCTCTTGGCATATAAAGCATTTGTGCCAATCAGTTTCTACTTCTCTTCCTCTTCATCTATGTAAGACAGCCACTGGCTCCATCTTCAGTATTCAATATGAAAACATAGAATGAAGGCACATTATATGCTATGGATGTGCAATTATATTTCATTTTCCAGAAAAAAAATGCCTTGTTTAAAGAAAAACATTCTTAAGAAAAACACCAGAAAAACATTTTTTAAAAAGAAAAAACACTAGTTAATATATATTAATGTCAGAAACACACAGACTGCTGTAATTCATCTCAATATTAATTCCTGCAGTGAACAGATGGATTTTCTGGTCAAGGAAATGTTCCCCTTAAAAAAAACCCAACAATGTCCACATTGTAACAAACTTTTAAGGGCTTTTATGAGATCTGCATCTAGAGTACTAGCCCAGGGGTCCTTCCAGCATCCTGAGCCTGCCCGTCCCTGGTTTCATAGTTAGTAGGGTCAGAAGGGACCTGAGCAGATCATTAAGTCAGACCCCCTGCCATGGCAGGAAAGAGTACTGGGGTCAAACGACCCCGGCAACATGATTGTCTAGTCTTGTCTTAAAGACCCCCAGGGTAGGAGCCAGCACTACTTTGCTTGGTTCCAGATCTTGGCCGCCCTGACAATGAAGTAGCGTCTCCTGATGTCTAATCTGAATTTACCCTCTGCCAGCTTGTGACCATTATTTCTAGTCACTCCTGGTAGTGCTCAGGGGAACAGGGACACCCCCACTGCCTGCTGGTCCCTTCTGACAAGTTTGTAACAGGCCACTAGATCCCCCTCAGCCTTCTCTTGTGGAGGCTGAATAGGTTCAGGTCCCTGAGCCTCTCCTCGTAGGGCCT